>NC_088909.1:7246153-7548076 GCF_037157495.1 Lathamus discolor | reverse complement strand
GCCTGCAAATGTCAGTTTGCTAACTCCTCCCTAACATTTTTACACCTGTGAATGCATAACCACACCACTGCAGATGAACCAGAGAGCAGGTCTTAGGATTTATAGTAAGTCTTTACATGGGCTTATTATTTCACTGTGTAAATTGCATATGGAACACTTGAAGTGGGCAGACTTTAACAAACAAAGAAAATAACTACCACAATTTGTCTTAAAAATAAATAAAGAACAAAGTGAAAAACTCATCAATGATGATCAATTGAGCCACACTTCAAACTTGTACCAGCCAGTTGGTCAGTTAATCATACAAATATTTGTTTCTTGTCCATGAACAAGTAGAAATTACAAAAAAAATTAAAAGAAATAATTTTTTCCACACCATGAGCCACAGTCTTTTCTTCAGTGGTCTTGTTGGCTGATTAATCCATATGTTTACTGCACTGAATGAAATACAATAGAACCATCTGAATAACCTAATTAGTCTTAATTTCCTAATTTTTATATCAGTTCCCTGGCTTTTGAACCCTTTGCAGTTTATGATGCTCAGCTACTGTCTCTTTGCAGAGCAGTTGTTCATACTGATGCCATTACTCCTGAATGTGAGGTTAATTCCTTCTTTTGTACAGATCTACATTAACAGGTATGCTCCCATGAATATATGGATATACATGTACAAATATGTATTTATATATACATATATCTTTCTCATACACTTATATTCTTATATGCATGAACACTTTAATAAATGATTTGCTTTAAAATGCTTTTAGTGGTTCCCCCCCCCCCCCCCCCCAATCCAGTGTCTACATTTTGATTACCCTGATATCAACTACTGCTGAATCACTTGGACTGTGATTCTGGACCTAACCGTGGCCATTTCTTCTACTGCTTTCTCCTCTGCCTCACCATCATTATGCCCTCTGTCTGAATCCACTGCAGAAGTTTTTCTTCTGATGAGACAAGAAATAAAATAGATAAATTCACCTCTTCACAGAATCACAGAATCACAGAATCCCAAGGGTTGGAAGGGACCTAAAAAGATCATCTAGTCCAACCCCCCTGCAAGAGCAGGGTAACCTACAGTACATCACACAGGAACTTGTCCAGGCGGGCCTTGAATATCTCCAGTGTAGGAGACTCTTCACCCTTTGATTCCAATTTTTTCACAATAATATTTTAATTGGATTCCTGCTTGTCTGATTAGTTATTTTTTATACATTAGATTTAGCATAGAATGTTTAAAATCTCATTTTGACACTTCAGATGTGTATCTCATGCTTACCAATATAAAATATATAACTTTTTGCAGTTTTCCAAAGAGTCCTCCATATTTAAGCCAAGAAGAACCTGAAAATTAATGCAACCATAACAAGGCAATAAAGGCAACTTGGAATAAGCAGAGGTCAGGTCAGATGCTCACTACTGAATCTGCTCCAATTTGCTTTGAAGCATCCATTAGTGTTTGTGGGCTGGATAACAAAATATATAAAAATGGATCTCCTACAGAACTCCTAAAACAACCCATGCATAGTTAAATCTTCAACCACAGTTAACTTTCTGGAATCACATTGGTGGATATCACAAAATTTATTTGCAAACTGCCTTGAAGTGTGTGCCTTACTTATATCATTGCACACAGTCATGGCTTATTAAGATATAAGATACAGACAGAAACTCCTATACTCCACTAACCATTAGGAAAATTAGCTTTCAGATTTTGGAAATATGAGTGCCTCTGCAAAAGATGGTAGGTGAAACAAACAAGCAAAAAGCTTCATAATGTTAGAAACTGCCTTAGTTGCTTTAAAATGATCACTGAACTAGCAAGAATATCCTCCACTCCTCCTTAAAATTAGTTCTTGGCTCCGGATCTATGTTAACATATTTGATATACTTTTCCTGATGACCCTGGATACATCTGGAGGCTGGTGCTCCAAAGTTCCTGGCTATATCTTTATTGCCCCTAACTCACTTTCTCTCCAAGCATCTTCCTCTGTGCCAACAAAAATATTTCTAGTCCTTCTATCTTCAGCAGTGCACTCTATCAATGCATGACAGATGAACAGTCTTTTCTGCTGAAGAATGGGACCAAGCTTTTGCTGCCTGACAATGGGCTGGATGAGTGTGTTGAAGTGATTGCAAACCAAGGTAAATGAAGGAGTTGCAAAGAACAGGAGAGCATCTTAAAACTATTCATGACAAGGGTTTCCAAGACAGCTTAATAAAAGAACCATGTGAGCAAACAATTACACTTGAAAAAACTCTTGCCTCTCAAAGAGCTGTAAGGTTTTGTTTGCATTTTGCAGATGTTTCTGAGGGCACCACTGAGCCCCTTCCTCACCATTTCCCACTGCCAGCACATCTCAAGCTTCACCAGAGCTTCTCTCAAGTGTGCTTGTTTCCTGTGATTTTCTTGAAATTGATACCTACGGCTGCAATCTCATCCAACATTGCTGCTTCAAGGCCCTGGTGCTGCTGCTTCTCAGTGGGAGAAAGGTACTGTGTGAGTGCAGACCGCAGGGCTTGCCACTGACCATCAGTTTTTTCCTTCCTTTCTGCTGTCACCACCTCTGAAGCTGCCACTTACATCTAAACCCAAGCATATGCCACCAATGAACCTCTCGTATTCATTGATCTTCCTGAGCACATCAACCTGTCTCTCTAAATCTGCACTCTGATTTTTCAAGTAATAGAAAGAATCCCTCTGGATAACCACATAATCATCTCTTTTTGGCTCCCGGTCAGGCTGCCTTGCTCTTTTTTGGTCTCTCTCTCTTTTCCTGAGTAAGGAAGGTGATAAAAACACTGCCTTCCCATTTCAGTCTTCTGCAAGGCTTCATGGGTGCCCCACTAGCCTCTCCTGGCTTCCAGCTCTTTGAAGATGAATTAATAATATTCCTCTGAATTTCTATATCTGCAAACTACCAATTAAACAGGACCAGCAACTAGAGATAAAAGTCTAGCCTGGGTGAAATCCATGGCAAAGGATATTTTCATGTTTGCAACTGACGATAGAAAGTTAGAGATGTAGAGCAGGAGGCAGGGGGACATGCCAGGTATTGCCATCCTTATCAGGGCTTAGATACCCATGGAATAACTCTGTAATTGCTGTGGGACTACAGGCTAATTATGATATAATTATATAATTATATATAGTCATTTATATGAGGGGAAGAGGTCAAATTTAGCACATTATCATAAATTCACAAATCAGGATCTTTATTTTAAAATCTTTGACTGCCTGGCCTTTGATCTTTGAACTGTTTGGTAACTTCAAGCATCATTACCCCATAATGTGTGCCAGAATGTGCAATTAGTGTGAGTACAGTTACATACGGTATGATGTTTGTATCATGTTTAATACAGCCAGCCTGTGAATTTGTATGCTCTGAATAATAATGAAATCCAGGTTTAATTACTGATTTTTTAAAAATATTTTTAATATTCCGATACAGGTGCAGCTAAACATCAAACAGCGTAAACAATATGAAGCTGTACAGCTATTAGGCTAAAATGTGACATTATCCATCCATCTTTGCTTTTCCATTGCACCTACCAGTCTAGTGTATAAGTGATATGATTTATTTATTTTGTTTATTTAGAATCGAATAATAAATAAAAGACTCCTGCACAAAGCTCTACAAACCCTACCACACCATTAATAATGCCATGCAATCCTAGCCGCATTAGTGTAATCCTTTTGGCAGGAATTCAGTCAAGTCACATCCAGGAATGCCTTCCTGCCCCTTTACTGACTGGGGAAGCAATCCACAGCCCTCTCTAAACCAGATGTCTTTTGTAGTGGGGCTGGAAAACGCCCAAGTGTGGCATCTAAACCCAGTCCCCATCCTTTAGGTGGGGGCACTGCCAGCCACTCATCCATCCCCGACAGTGGGAGCCAGGCTGGGTACTGCTGCTCATCACAGCAAAAGCATCATGTATTAGCTCCCAGCACTCACTGTCCCCGTTTGACCATACAGACCATGTAGCACTTAATGAGAGCTTGCTTATTTAATTTATTGACACTTATGCCTTTATCAGGGCCGCCACTGGGGCTCTGCCACTCTCCCAGCTGTAGTAGGAGACCTGCAGGCTGGGTGCAGTGCCTGCAGACCCACGGCTGTGCTGTGCAGCCCATTGGCATCAGAGCTTTGGAGCAGAGACCCTGCATGTGGGAATCTCATCTCACCTTGACAAGCCTTCCAGGCTTCCAGATTTCACAGGGTTAGGCTGCAGGACTGCAAAACATGTGCTGACCTTGCACAGCAAAGCTAACTTCAGCATGTTCTTAACCATGGGCATGTGAGAGGATGCTCTGATGGGGATTATTTACTTGCTAAGCAAATGGGAAGATGCTTCTCTAGGTTACTGCTGCAGTGTTCAGCATGGTCTGAGAAACTGATGTCTCACGCAGAATTTGGTATATAAGAGAAAGTGCATGCCTTTATTTTTATCTGTTTGTCTAGGTATAAAATTGTCATCAGATCTTTTGTTGTTTTTTTTTTTTATTTTGCCATGGTATTTTACTGTTGTTTGTCACAGCCAGAAAGATAACTGAACAGGTAACTTCTCAAGTGAAATGAAATGGAAATAGCATCTGTCTACAGAAATCAATTTAGAAACTACCTGTATATTTTGGGGCTCAGACAATGGGTATTTCCCAAACTATGTCTTCTAAAACTCTTTGAGTGTAAAAAGAGGAAGAAAATAATACCTGGATGTGAGCTATCATCCATCAATCAGGAAAATTCACTCAGACTCAAATGCACAAGCCAAAGCGAACTTCAGATTGAAATGGATGTGAGACAGGCTACGTTGTCTGATTTGCTTGG
Source organism: Lathamus discolor (assembly GCF_037157495.1). NCBI lineage: Eukaryota > Metazoa > Chordata > Aves > Psittaciformes > Psittacidae > Lathamus > Lathamus discolor. The sequence continues at coordinate 7,543,247 of NC_088909.1, read as the reverse complement.
GTTACTTCATTATTTATCTCTTTGCTTCCATTTGTTCTAATGATCATAGCCAAGAAAGTCTCATTTACAAAGATCACTTTTTTTTAAAGACTACTTTATACCATGGTTGGAAGCTCTGCACTGTGCTCTTTTTATTCACAGCTACCAAGAGTTAGGGCTTCTTTCCATACAACCACTCCAGCTGTGTATTAAACACGTGTTGGTGCCTCACCTATGGAGCAGGTTGGATCTCGGCCCCACAGAGTTTGCAATAGGAAGCCCAGCTGGTCTCTGGTCACACACCCATCTCTGATGGATACTACTCCCTGTGCTGCACTGGCAGACATTGAGACAACTCCAGGATGGATAAGGGAAAGGTTAAAAAACAGAGTTTAATGGAATGGTTGCTAATGGGTCTGGCCTTCAAGTCTGGGATAGAAGATGAGATTTGCTTCAAATGTGCTTTGTCTCATCACTCTTGCTGCTCCTCCAGCACAGCTGCCTCCTTCTCCTTGTCCCCATCCTTTTCCCCCCCAAACAAAACTCAGGCAGGCAAGTGGGTTTTCCTAAATGAGATACACCTAATTAGTAGCTAGTCATAAACTTGCTGATCAGACAGATTATCAGCCTTTGTTTATTAGCTGGCATATGCACCCGTAGCGCATTTTAGAAGTACACACATTTCATTAAAAGCACCGTCTCCTCTGCTTTGTTCTGTAAAAGACCCTTGTAAGGATACCTGTTTATTCCCTCAGCCAAAAGGAAAAAAGAAATAAATCACTTCCATTATTATATTAATACAATTTCGACTAATTAATGAATGATTTTGCAGGATTATATTAATAATCTGTGCCATGTATGCATAGCAGTAGGGCAAAGCATTGTGCACTTTGCAGCTTTCTATGATCAGTGAGTGGGAGCATTGTCCTGTTTGACTTGGTGTGGAAAACCTGGCTCAAGGCGAGTGTGGAAAGCCGCACTACTGGTGTGGGAAGGAAACCTAACCTTGAGGAGCAAATGAACCCCTGTGAATGGCTGGGGCTGGAGGGAGCTGGATGCAAGGGCTGCAGTGCCATGGGACAGTACTGACTGTGTGCAGGGCCGGGGCTCCTGGGGTTTGCTCCAAGGGCAGCACAAAGGGGACCAGGGACTGCCAGGCAGCCGCAAAGCCTGGGGATGAATTCATCATCCCTGCCAGCTCATCCGGAAGACAGGTAAGTCCTGTGGCACTCGTTTTGCAGTCACACAGGCTGAACACAAATAGAAAAGCAAGGCAAATGCATTGCCCAAAGTCACACTGTAATTCACTAGCAGGGACCGGATTAGACCCCTGGAATTTTGTGTCTCTCTCCCTTCTTCCAAATGCCATAAGCACTTCACTACAGCAGGAATATTCTGAAGTCTTGCAGGGCTCTGATGTATGCAGATATCTCAGTTAGACTGCAGCACTGTATGTCTTCAGAGTCTGCAAAATTAAGGATACACAAACATTGCTAATGCCTCTCTGCAAGCTAGAGGGTACTTGCGCTTTGTTACATTTGCCATCAAATTTGGTCATTCAAATTAAGAAAGAATTATTTTCTTTTTTTAACCTGGCAGCTCCTACTGCTTTCCCTTTCCGTGACTGTAAAATTTGTTCAGTCCCATGAGGATGACTGCTGAAGCAACATCTTACAAATTCCACACCATGTCCAGAAAGAAAGACCAGACACGTGCATGGTGCGATGCAAAGGCTGATCTGAATAAAGGTCATTTAATACGAGACAGGTAAGAGTCCCCACGCTGCTGGCAGCAGTGAAACGCTGCTGCTGTGATGGCTGGAGGCATCAAGCCTCTTCTTGTGAGCTCTTGTTCACCCAGATGTGAAGCCCCCTGTTAACCTTTGTAACATCAGCTAGCTTATTTTGCTTCTTAAGTCATCAAAAAGCCTCTTCACATAAACAGACAACAGTATGCTTCCCCCCAATGACCTTGTACTCTGGGTGCTCCGCAACAAGAGCAAAAAAGAGGGGAAAATGTTGTCAGTTCAGTGCAAAGTGGATCAGGGGAAGGAAATTACAGCAAGCTGCACTTCTGAACAGTTTCATCATCTAAGGTCATAAAATTGAGGATAAAATGATGTTTGCAGACACAGAAGTGTGAGATTCTTTAAACAGCAGTATCTGGAGAAAGCACATTAGTTAATTTGTCTCTGCACACTCATGATGAATCATATGCACAGCCTGCCCCTCCATCCTAGGACAATGTGAAGAGGATTTAGGCAGCCATGGGAGCTGCCAAATCCCTCGTGCTGAGTAAGTCCTTGGAGTTCCATGTACTTGCTAAAGCCATCACAACAGGGACAGCCCTGCCTGTCCCACACATGCAACGAAATAAAAGCTTAGTGCTGGGAGCAGTTGCAGCACAGAGGGAATTAGTGGGGAAGGACTCTTCAGCAACAGGAATTTTCTGCCTTTGGGAATGGAGGGCTCCTGTCATGTTGCCAGGATAAAAAGGAAGAAGCAGATTTATGGCTGGCTATTGAAAGGCACAAAGCAGCTCTTGTGGGGAGAAGCAGCACGGAAAAGGTAGCCCCATGGCGATGGATCACTGCATGCAGGGCAAAGGAGATAGCCAACATATGGGTTAAGCCGCTAAAGGTGAAGAAAAAAAATGCAATTTATCACATGCTTCATCCATTAGTTTTGCAGCTGATCATGTGGCTATTATAACCATGTGTCTGCATGTCTGCATGTATCAAAGAGGTGCTGAAGGTTTTGTCAAATTCTAAATTATAAAGAAACTCAAGACTTGGTCAGGTTTCAATTACATTAGATATAAAGAGTTTGCAGAATGTTTTAGTTACATTACAGGCTGGATCTTTTTTCTGCGCTCGTGTGTGTGGGTCATGGGTTTGCCAAAGCCTTGCAACACAGCCTTCTCCTAAGAAAAACACCCTGCCTACCATACCTCACATATACCCAGAGTCTTACAACATAAGATTTACAAGCTCCCAGAAAGGGAGAGGCTCATTTAAGAACAGGCCATTACACACAAACATCAGGAAAAGCTGGAGGAAGAAGAGAAATAGTTTGTTTTAAGTATTGCTAAGCACCATCCACGATTACGAAGGAAGTGCCTACAAGCCGCCAGCTGAAATTGCAGCTCTACCATTTGGTGCTCAGTTTTGTAGGTTTTAACTGAGCGTTAACAATCACTGTGTAATTGAACACCTCGTTCAGTTCATTAGCTGATGGCTGTGCAGTGCTGTCAATGCACAAAGTGCAAGCCAGGTGCTAAGTATTATAATTGTTTGTTTCCTCCCCAGCATTTAAACCATTGGTGATTCTGACTGCTGGAGGTGGAGATGGGCTAAGGCCTGTCCCAAGAGCAGCTGAACACTTTATTGAACACAGATAATGTCGTCTTTCCTTCCTGGAAATACCAGTGCTGCAAACTGGTGCTCCACTTGTCCGTTCATTCATTCTTCACATGCTAACTGCAGATGCAGTGAGGAGCTAGATGAAATCCGTGCCCTGCTCTTCTCCAGACCTGCTTGGTACACCTCAGGGGTTCAAAGGGTTCAGCTGTAAAAAGCTGATGTTTGAGCTATTTTGATACCCCAATTGACAAAGATGGAGGTTCAGCTACATCCTGTCCCCACTGCACGGCTGGTGCTCAGAACATCACCCATCAGTGCTGGCTCAGCCTTCTGCTGGAGGCGTTACTTGATGACCACTTGCCTTCGCAGGGAGCATATAAAATCTGCAGATCTTGGACTTTTTTCCTCCTTGTCTTTATTTAACTTAGATGCTGACCCACAGAGTTCTAATTAGCTAGATTCAAAACCAACCTTAAAAAAATGATAATGAGTTTACTGATTATCAGGTATGAAAATAAGGTCAGTCGAAAACGTATCAGTGCTTTAATTAAACATCAGTGAACTTCTCAGAGTGAGATGGAATGACTATTAATGGTTCCTATTTTTGCTAAACTTCCCTTCTGTGGCCTGTTACTTCAAGGTAGGGACTGTCCCCGTTTGTCACACTTCCGCTCATGTAAATTGCCTGAGCAAGATCAGTATTCGCTCTACTAAAAAGCTCTGCAGGATGGAAGAAAGGTAATAAGTATGTTCCTTGGTGCCCACAGACAGACCTACTTTTTATTTCAGGGCAAACTATTGTCAGTCTGTAGCATGTCTTTGATTTTGTTGCTTCTGCACACTGATTTATTTTGCATACACAATGTCTCACTCCTTGTGGCTTATTTGTATTTTTCTCCAGCCTGCAACTAACATTATCAAATTGATATATGTGTGCTTTTGCTGCAGGTGAACTTAAGACCATGGGAACTGCAACAGTGGATCAGAACAATGGTTCATTTGGGCGTTTTGCTTTGTTTTGCTTTTAGTTCCTCCCCTAGTAATTTTGTTGTTCCAGCAGAAGATCTGGCAGGTCATGGTTTTCATCTGAGCTTGGAGGCAGCAGCTCCCTGGAGAACAAAGCCCTCTTCCTAGTGTTGCCACTGGAGCATCTTTGGGTTTTTCTAAGTGTCTGACATTTGTCCTACCTTCTGCCTATCAATGAAAGTGTGCTTCATGATGACACACCAGCACTCTGTAATTTGCCCACACTTACAAAGTACCTCCACCATCAACACAAATGGCAAGCTGCAAGCAGTTGGCTTGAGACCGCCAGCTTATAGGTCAGTAGTTAGGAGCTCACTGACATGTAAAGGTTGACTCTACATGGTTTAAAGGGAGGACTGAGTCTGTCCATCCTCTAACCTCTATGTGATCATTTGTTTGTGGGGAAAATTGGGTTTAAACATGCCTTTCAACCTGGTAGCATCTTCTAGTGCCTTCTTTTTCAAATAAGTAAATGGTCAGCAACAGTACAAGTGTGGGGAGAAGACATGGGTTTGTGTTAGTGCGTTCTGTGAAAGGTTAAAAAAATCCTAGTACTTGTTGGGAAGTGAACTGAACTGGAGTAACCCCCCAAAACCACATGTCACACAGTCCTTTAGGGAAACATGTCTCGAGGAACTTTTTAAAAACAGACCTTTTTTTTTCCATTCAGCAAGCTAATCTGAAAGTATATTTACAATATCGCGTATTAAACGTGGAGCTATAATAAGAAATTAATATTAAAAGATTTATAGTGATAATTAAAATACAAGAGCAATAGGCTCTTCTCCAGCCTAAATACTATGATGAACAGAAAAAAAAAAAAAAAAGGCAGGCCACCCAAAGGGTTTGGTTTGTAATAAAGAGTGTTTTCACTCAAAAATATATCCATCTCCCTGGAAACTTGGTTTTCTCTTCCTCAGATCACACCAGAGACAAGAATTCTGAGTGTGTGAAAGCTTCCAGAGTGCCTATAACTCATGTGAAGCAGCCATGTAGGCATACCCCATCATGCTCTGCCATAAACTCTATGCCATGTCAATAGAGCAGGGTGATTTCAGTGGTGCTGTGGCATTTTTCTGCTATTTTGCTACAGTGTGTGGTCATTCTTGTGAGGCAATGGCCTTATAGAGGGTCTAAGAAGCCAAGACCAGCTCCCTGGCCATGTGGACAGCATGGCAGGAGCCCATCAGAAACACACTGCCCTTTGCCACCTGCATAAGACGAAACCAAGCTCTGAGAAACCATGCTTACGTGTCTCAAACTGGGCACCAAAAGTAAATGGAAACTTATGACCTTCACTGCTGTGTGCCTCATTTCCTCATCTCTACAGCAGGGCTGATGTTTCCTCCTCTCATAAGGACACAAAATGCATTCATTATCCTCTGTGGAGCCCATGCATGATGGGGGGGCATGACAGGGCAGCAACACCAAGGAGGAATAACATTGTGCGGAAATCACTGCAGTATTTGAAGCCTTTCTATGTAAGGTCTGAGACTACTTGTTGAGTGATGACGGTAAAAAGAAATATTCAGCAACTATGTATGCCCCGCATAAGGAACCTATGACTGGTGATGGTGAAAACACAGACACACACAAGGCAACTTATGGTCCTCTAAGAAAGCAAAACTGAGGCATTTAAGAACTTCAGTTTTCAAAGCTGATGTTTTTTGATATGTCTGGGTTTGGGTGTTTTTTTTCAGTTCAGATTTCTTAATGGCAAAAGGATCTTCCATGAACCATCTCAGCTCCATATCCATTCCAGTACTGCAGACAGGAGACTTCAGCTTTGCAGTTCCTGCATGCAACCCATTATGTCTTCATGAACTATAATATTCTTTTGGAAACAAAAGTAGAGTCCCTGTACAGTCTTTATAGGACAGTAGAGCCCATCCCTTGGTAATTTAACCCATGGAAGACTGACTTCTTTATTAAAAACCTTTTCCTTGTTCTTATTTTGAGCTTGCCCGTATTCCCTTTGTCAGCTAAACCAAATGGTATTAGATCTCCTGGCTGCTGCAATAGGTGAGCCTAAACAGAGTAACCTTTCTACAGCATGGGACTAAGCCTATGAAGTATTAAGTGCCTTCAAGGTCCACTAAAATCAATGGGATTGAAGAATGCCATATCCTTGAAGGGCTGGGCCCCAAGGGATGGCTTCTTCTGGGATTCACTGATTCTGAAGACAGGCAAAATAAAATATTTAAAGCAATCTGACAGGCACAGGCTAAATTCTTTTCCTTTTGTGCTGAAACATATTTTTTTTTTAATATGCCCTGAGCATACTGTGAAAGCAATCTTTCTACATGTTTCCTTAGTGGGGAGTGTTTGCTCTCTGTGCTCATCAGTCACAAACACCATGACTGATGCAGCTCCAAAGCATTAGGAAAGTTCTAGTTAAGTTCTGTAATATGATGTTTTTTTTTAAATAAGATAGAATTGTTGGTGAAAGAGAAGTCTATCAGGTACCTACGAAGGGAAAGGGTTACTGAAGGGACATACATCAGCAGTATGTACTTTACATTCTTAGTCCATTGGTTTCTACAGCAGTTCTTGTTCACAGTAATGTGAGGCAGTTAATATGGGATCTGAACACCACTGGACTGATAAGCCTTCATACTGACTTGAAAAAGTAATTTTCAGTAATCTTTGAGGGGAAAAATTGCTTTTAGTGGGGGAAAAAAAAGGCAAAAAAAAGTTAAGTCATTCGTGCATCCTATTTTATTGAGTATGCAAGTAATAGACTATGCAGAAATTGAACTTTTGATCCATTAGGCTGTGAACAGGGACAAACTCTGCTGAGTTACTGTGGGAAAGTTAGGCTTCCAAATAGAAGTTTCACAGTATTTTTCCAAAATCTCATTTGAAAATGAGATGCCAATATCACCATTTAAATGCAAACTTCCATCAGAAAGGCTGGGAACAAGGTTCCCAATCCAAGGCTCTGCTCTCATGTATCACACTCCCACTGCCACAATTAGTCATTCTCAAACTAACTTTTTTAGCAACTATTGTGCAAGGCAGTGGTAACATCCTCTCCTAAAAGTTTAATGAACAGAACTGTCCGTATCTGTTTTGCTCCAACGATTGCTTCATACCAAGAGCCAGGCCAGGCAAAATAGATAACTTGCAAAATGTTCTAATTTTTTTGACAGAAAGATGGTTTAATCCCCAGTCAGACCTAATCACCAAGTATTTCTTTTAAATCCCCAGTTCTTGTGCATTCAGTACAACCACATATGATTATTCTTAGCTCTTTCTTGCTACAACCTTTCACCTAACACAAGTTTCTCAGATTTGGATGACCATGATGGTAAAAACTTTCCTTTTGCTAAAGGTGGACTTTGCAGTGTTAAGTTTGAAAAACACCATCTGGAGAGACATGGGTGAACCTTTTTGGCCCTTTGTGTGTGCTGAAATCAGACCTTCAGCTGTGTTTCCTAACAGGCATCACAGGCCCAGGGGGACAGATTGCTGAGGTTAATGATACAGTTCAACATCTAACTGCTAGGTAGCTGCCACCAGTCTCCATTCCCAGTGTGACCGGCTTCATAGGCACTTTAAGAGAAGAAAGAGGTCCCTGAGGAAGGATTTGCCAAAAAATGTTGCAAAGTGGCCAGAATGACCTGTTTCAGTGTGCTGAAGAGGGCTAGAGGAGATTCTATATTTGAAATAACAATGCAGTGGGCTCCCCAGCATCTCTGGGGAGCTGCAGTCCCTTCTGTGGCAGCACGAATCCCCACCAGAAACCCCGGTGAGCTCACACCAACTTCACATGCTCTGAAACTGCCCATGTGGTTCTTTCATATCTCACAGCCATGGCCCCTTGGAAGAACAGTGATGCACAAACCCTGCCCAAAGACCTCGTCATGCCACACCTTACCTGACACCCACTATCCCCACTCAGGCAGCACCTCCTGCCCAGGACCTCAGGGATCTGCTCTTCGGCTTCTCCACCTCCTATCACATGGGGTCTGGAAACTCATTGCTGAGCTGTGGCTTCAGCCCAAGGGCGCTGAGGACCGTTTGTTATTATTCTTGGCATTTGTGTCTAAACACTTCAGACTTCTGAGCCCAGGAGCGCAACTGTAATAACAGCAACGCCTAAATCTCTTTAAAACCTAGTGAGGGGCAGGAGATGGGGAGGATAGGAGGGAAGGGGTGGTTAGACAATCCCAGGAGAGGCTCAGGTACATAGAAGGGTGTGCTGGCAAATGCTGAGGCCCTGGCCAGGAGCATCCTTGAGGGGCCACAGCCTGACAGCACCAGAAAAACACACAGGCTAAGTACATGGGCAACAGGAGCAGAGCTTGCACCTAACATAACAAACACCATCCTGAAACAGAAAAGGATCTGGAACACACAGAAAGCCCTGGCTTTGCATATTTGAATTAAGTCATTATTCAGGCTTCCCAGCTCCCAATCTCTCAGAATTCTGCTCAAAGAAAAACCTATGCACTAATCCTCCTCCTCCATTATTATGCAATATTGCTTAGGGTAAAGGAAGTTTCCTTGCTCGTTTCTAAATATACATTTTTGTGGTTAGAAAATTAGAGAAATGACACGGCCGACCTTCCTAAATGTGAAGGGCTCATTTGGGGAAGCATGCAAGTTAGCTGCTGCAGCAGACCCTTATCACTTTGTGGTAGGCAATTGGAAAACGCCTCCCTTAGCCAGAGTCACATTGGGTTTAAATTGATCTAGACAAGGGAACCACAAAAAGGGCTTGTGGGTAGCTCTGCTGCTAAAAGCATGGGACCTGGCACTGGAGTGCTGTTAGTTAGAGCAGTAATTTGTCAAGGAAAAGGGAGCAGAGTAGCCTGCAATGTGAATGTCATGTGCGGTTTTTCAGACACAAGGCTTTGTGTGGAAGATGAAGAAAATACTCAGTGACCATTTTAAACTCAGCAGCCACTCCCAGTGCAACAGGAGTTAACGCTGCGTCAGACTTTCCATTAATGCCTCTGTTTTTGCAGGGGCTGTAAAACTGTGCTCGAGGCAAAAACTTGTGAATCGGCGGCTCGGCTGAAGAGCTAACTTTTCTTTTTATATGCACCCATTTTCAGAGTGGTGATTTATAATAATTCTTGTGCAGATCTATATATAGCTCTGGTGTGGTGAAAGAGGGAGCTGGGGAGGGAGGTGATGCAAAGCCTCATGCCCAGCTGCCTGGTGCTGCTCTTAGAGGTCAGGCGAGAGGCTGGGGGTCTCTGAGTGGCTGGTATAAATGGGACTTAGCATCCCAGGACGAGTGACACTGCTGCCTAGGACAAAAAAGGCCAAATCTGGGCTTCCTTTCTACTTACGCGGCAGCCTGGGATAAGACTTTCATGAGGAACAAAGGCATGCTCTCCTTTTGCCTCAGGGAGTATCCTACCTGCCTATACGCAATGTGCGTTTTCTTCATACATGTAGGAGAGACACAACAAATGGCTAAAATTATTTCCCCAGCTGATTCCTCTCCTGTGTACATTTGCACCTGCTTGGTTTTTCTGCAATTGGCATTCCTGAATGTGAGAGGGAACTCTTCAGGAAGAGCTGTGCCCAGATCCTCCATAATAAACCCTCAGAGGTAAGTGGAAGTCCTTGAAATGCGGAGTCACACAATGGACCAGGTTCTTGGCCTTAGCCAGTTAAAAGAAGCTTGATCAGCCTTCCTCTCCTCTGCTGTGTAACCACACTGAGTCCCCCATACCTCAGATGAGACAGCTGGGCAATGGGCTTATAACCCTCCTGTTGCGCCTTGCACTGAGTTGCTGCTGGGTGAAACGATCTTTGATGTCTGGTAAATTCCTGACTATCTGTACAGCTCTTCTGGGTGATAGGTAGCCTGGAACACACCAAGCAGTGCAGTGTATTTTAATATAGTTTCCTCAGTAAGATCATACTGTCTTTTACAACAGCTCCACTAATCACTGCAGCCAAGTGCCAACAACTGGACAGATTTATGAGGACATAGTATTGCCAGTTGTCCGTATTGTAGAAGTTGAATCTCATAACCTTCCCCTAAACAGCACATTAGCCCACATTGTAACACATTATCCAAGGTTATTTTCCCTCAAAGTATTTTCCATACAAAGAAAAATATAGTTAATTTTTTCTGTTTTCAAAAAGGTTTCCTTTTTTCTTTGCTCTTTCATGGGAATAGGCTCCTAGGAGGCATTTGTCATGATAGCTAAATTAGCCAGTACCTTTAATACTTGCAGCACACAGAAAATCACTTCATCAGCTGCACAGTTTGAGCTTACTGGAGAAGACTCTTAAGAAAGAAACAGAATGAATCCTAGAATAACCATTTCTTTCCACTTGTCCCTCCGAGGCACCAAAGTTCAAGGTATTTATTTCTTTCCTTGTGTACTGAAAAATCTGTGATGGTGGTTAATTGAGCGCTAAAAGCCCGTACGACTGCAGTTTCACTAAGATGCTGTATTATTGTTTTACTTCCAATCCTAAACTGCTATGAGGCGAAAGGGGACAGAAACAACGGTTATTTGGTAATGGAGATTCTGTACTGAAAGCAGCAGCATTCTTGTGAAAACAAGAGTATAATTGCATAGTCTGGGTTCAGTGTGGTCCCTGCGCAGAACAGCTAGATGCCAAAATTATTCAGTGGGGCTGAGGAAGAACCTACCCTACAAGGACACTATGCAAGGCCACCATAAAGAGGTGTGTGTTGGCTTTCTTGGTTGAACACTGCAAGAGGAAGAGCTGGCTGGTTCCTCTGTGGCTCCTCAGACTTTTGCCTTTGGAGAAGACTACAGGCAGCCCTCAGTAGCTGCTCAGACATGTTCTGCAGTCCAGACACATCAGGCAGAAAAGTAGCATGAAACCACATTTATTACCATTACTGGGTCAGGCTCTCCCTGCAATGACTGTCCAGGATGTGAGCCAGTCAGCAAGGGTATAACTCTCAGAAATGGTGGAGATGGCAGCTAGACATGTGCAGCTGCATAAGGGTGATGGGTGAATATGTCCAAGACACAGATATCCACCTATGGGAACTCTCTGCTATCAGTGAAAACCTAAAACTTTAGTGTTGTCACTCCAGTTTAAAAATGGAAATACCTATGTAGTGAAAAACACCCTGTATGGAAGTTTCTTACAAAACACCCTTTGGTTTCCATGGGAGGATGATCTCACTTGAAACTTTAATAAATATGTTGGGATGACAGTTGCTACTTGCTCGTAAGGTTCCTTCTGCTGCCCTCTTCCACAGAACCAAAACAGGTTCATGGAAACATTCAAACATCCCCTTGAATGATCAGTCAGTTACAGGTCAAGATGGCAGGGATTAGTGAAATAAGGATTAATTAATAAATAATGAAAACATTTTAAGAAACTTTTCCCTCTTCCAATTTTAAATCTGTTTTTCTTACAAATATGTCTTGTAGTCGAATGCTGTAAAAATGAGCTTTTTCTTCAAGGATCTCTGATTACCTACTTTGTGTTTTTCCAGCAGGTTGATGTAACTGGCTCTGGCTCTAGAAGACAGCACGGCCTTTGATCATCTCAGTTCCTTCATTATTACCTGAGGGAGCCATCAGGAACTCTCTCTCATGTCCAAAAATTATCTAGCCTATCTTCTTGGATTTCTTTATTCAATGAATTAGTTTTCAGAATTATTCATATTTGTTAAGAAGAATCACTGGCACTACAAGGTTAGGTTTCCCCTGAGCTATGTCAGCTCACAACCTTGAAAAGTGTTCAAAATGTGCACCTCCTGCTGTGTAACACATCAGAGATGAAAGCCCCCTCTGCCCCTTGCACTTGAAGAGACTCCGGCAATACCCTAAACTGGTGCACTTTGGTTCTAGAGATGATGGTAGAACATGACAAGGTAAGCTATTTGGCTCCTCTGTCCCTTCAACTGATCTACATAGCACTTCAGGAGGCTCAACATCTGCAAAGGCTCCTGGAATAGATCCTGCTAGTGTGATCATGGCACTTCATTCAACACAGGTTTATTGTTTCCTTGTGGCAAAGCCTACAGGGCTGAGCACCAATGGGCATATCTGGCTCCTCACAAATACATTGCTTCAGCAGCACGAATCACCCAAAGACAGGGACTACTGGGTGTTTTTTCTAGTTCCCATAAACTGGTAATGATAAATGATGTTAAGACATTTATACTTTCCTATTTCAAGAATGAAGACACAAAAGATGAAGCTTTAATTCACGGTTTGGAGGACATTAAGTTCTTGTCACTCAGCTGTGCACCCCCAGCCCGCCCATTGCTGCTGGTAAGTACTCATCCACCACTTTCCAGTACCAGGATGCTTGTTCTGTACCTTCAGTGCAATTAATTTAGCTGCCCAGGACTGGAGGCTTTTCACCAAAGGCTTTCTCCTCAAAAATCATGTATTCACATCAAAACAGCATTATTTCCTTGGTGAGCCGGTTGTACCAACACTTGTTTCTATGTGGCCTACTGCTCTAACATCCGCACCTTTTCTCTTTAGTACCTGAGTTCAAAAGCCATTTTCAGCAGGGTGACACAGGAGACCTGTTTGTTTTCCAGCCCTAACAGACATCCTGTATGCCCTTGGGTCATGCAGCCACTCTCAGCCTCCTCCTGTTTACAACATTGTAAAACGTGATTTGTTCCAGTTTGCATGCCACATCACTGCAACCTCTATCTCTCCTATATATTCCTTTACCCCTTTCCCTCTCTCCTGTGTAATCTGACTTCCACACACCCAACAAACTGCAAGAACTTGGGCTTCCTGAAGCTCCTGAGATATAATTAGGAAACAAGAAAAACTGATGATGAGTTGGTATATGGCTAAGCAAAGGCAGGGTTTTTTTTTTTCTCAGAAGGTTTATGTGAGCTGTTTCTGGTTTCAGTTCACATGGGTTCTTTTACCTTCTGAGTTTCTCTTTGACGTTCAGGTTTCTGCCTTTTTTTCCACCTGAAGCCAAAAAACAACAACAAAAAAGCTATTTTTAAAGATAAACAAAATCTTAATTCTAGAATGGGACCATTTCTAACTTGTCAGTTTCTAATTTCTTCAGTACTCAACATCCTGATACCTATTCCTATTAAAAGCAGTTATTCTCATAGCACAAGCGTGTTAGTGCTTATACCTGGCTGTCATCTTTGATTATGACTAAAACCAGAACATGTACAAAAATAGAAGCACCAAAATTCATCTTCAAGATGAAACAATTACAGGGGAGAGTTCGTAACTGAGGTTCTTCTAGGCTTTCCGTGTGATAAATTTCATTATCCTAAAAAATAGGGAGCTGACATCAGTACATTCAAGCTCTATTTGGCGCAACTATTGTGTTTGGTGTAGTTTCACTTTATCTTGATTTTGTACCAATGTTTAATACAGCTGCTACTGTTTTGCACATAGTTAAGTGTAGGTGCAAATTATGAAACATAATTAATTGCCCATTAATGAGTTTTTGCAAAAGATTGGTCTCTAAATGCTAATCTGTGTTTCAGAAAGAATGCCAAATGATATCCACACTGCTTAGCTGCTTCTCCCTGACTTCTGTTTAGCACGCGATTGGAAGAATTTGGCTTTAATGTTAATTAATGCCTTCAATTAGAGCTCATAATGTGTATTAGGCCTCAGCCATTTCAGTTTTATGATGAACCCATACACTAAATTTTCTGATTCTACAGTTAGTGAGAACAATCTGTATGAACTAAATCTCCATTTATTTTCCAGCCCAAAATAAACCTGTTCCCAGAACTGAGTCTTCTGAAGTTTCATACCTACATGGCTACGTTTGTCTGTCGTCTTTTCCGATCAACAAAGCAACCAAAACAGCAACAGTGCACGTCGAACAGTCCACCAGTGAACAGAGGAGCAAACCACAGGAGGAAACAGGCAGAAACAGATGAGTGGAGAGAAGGTGCTGGGGATGTTTCTCCTTCTCCTTCCTGCCCTTTCCTTTGGCACAGCAGCACTGGAGGGACCTGTTGTTCTGTGGACAGGCACAGTATGATCACAGAACACACAAATGGACAAATCTGTGCAAATCCCCTGTTAAAAGGCCTTTTTGCCTGTTTCTATATGGTTGGGTGAGAGATACTGTGCAGCACTCAAAGCCATGCCACAGGTAAAGCCTTGCCTACCTGCCAGCAGCTTTGGTCCAGGAATGGGCTAAGCACAGCAGGGAAACACTCAAACTGGGCCAAGTGCTTTGGCCAGCTCCTTATTTATTTCCCAAAGAATGCTCATGCTTTCCTCAGGCTCTTACTGCCCTTGCCTTTGGCTGTGCCTCTGAGATCACCTTATCCCACCTTTTTTCCGGGGTCATTTGCATGTGAGACACAGCATTTGTAAACCAATGTAGAAACTGGGCCTGACAGTGCAGTAAGGGTGGACTGAGCTGCTGTGTCAGCATCTATCTGTCAAGGCAGATCGTGCAGGTTTCCAGCTGGTGTCCAGCACTGCTACCTCAGGCTCTGCTTGCGAGTCATCTTCTCACTTGACATTGCGTGCTGCTGGCTGGGAAGTCTACAATCTGAGCATCTAGACCTATCAGTAGAGCATTTTGCCAAATTATTTATTTTGCTTGTGCTTCGTTTGGCTCTCCTCCCCAGTGAGATCAGAGATAAAGCATATTTACTAGTTGCTGCTTGCCCTGGCCAGCTGAGGAGTTGGGCTGGAGTGAAAGCAGCTGTTTCTGAGCAGCATGCATGGCTTGTGCTCATTCTCAATTCCCAGTGAGCAGGATCCTTCAGTGGTGATGGAGTAGCTCTGAGTTTCAGTCTATCTGTCACTGCTCGACTGTTTTACTGTGCACACAATGCACTGATGGGCGACATCACTCAACTGCAACAAGTCCAGCTACAAAAGCAAGTAGCAGCAATTTGTAGCCTCAATGCAGCCATTTAATCATTCCCAACACTTCCCTGGTTGCCACTTTGGGTAAACTAACTTGAGAATTAAGAACAAATATTTGACTCCCCCCTCACCCCAACCCCCCCCCCCCCCCCCCCCCCCCATAATTTTACACAGCCCTGTTTAGACTGTATGGTACTTAACAGGAGACCTTTGCCCTTTGGTTAAAAGCTGTGACCAGGAAATCCCACCTCCTCTTAATGAGCTTTTTTGTTCAGCTTACAGGGAGGGATTTGCGCTCCACTCTTGTACTACAAATGCTTTGTCTGCTTGGCTTTTTTTATTCAGCTGATGAATAAAAAAAGCAAACGCCAAACTCTACACATGTTTCAGTCTCTATTAAGTCAACAAAGAGCTCTAAATACATGTCCTAGCAACGGCAACAATTTTTTAGGAGAGTTAGAAGAAAGAAAACATGGTCATTTAAACTGTGGTGCTTTCCATAGATATTCCTTCACGCTTTTGTCAAAAAAGCTGTACACTTTTGACTATCAAAATACCTATCTCTAAGTAAAAGGACAGACAGCATTTTTGGAATCAATAGCATGCTCTTTCTACCGTGAAACAATCATATAGGCAGTCCAAGCAATGGCCTTTGTCAAATTTTTTACTTGCTTATGTCTTTCGACCGCATGCTGAGAACTCTCATACTCCACTGGCCTTGAAAGTGTTTTCCCCTTTTTTTCTTTTTTTCCTGTGTGCCTCAGATAACTCTTGGCTTCCTCTAATCTCTTGTTCTTTCTTTCTAACCACACTTAATAACGATAGCAGACACTGGCATCAAATTATGAATAGACAAATGCGGAGGATTTAATGCAGTCACAACAAGAGAGAATTCTGCAGGAATCTCAAGATATTTGAAGTAGATAGAACAATGTGTATTCCAGTGGAGAGCAGCAGAAAAAGCCTCGGTTTTCCAGAGAGCAAGACTAAACCGTGTGCGTGCCTCTCTATGCACAGAAGTGGAGTGGGGATGATTCTCCAGCCCATTACACAGCCACGTGTAGGTTGCTAGGCTGGTTAAAACAAATCTGGTAGAATGGACAGGGAGACTCATTTATCAGGAGCATATAAGAGAGTACATTAAGCAAACTCTGCTGCAGGAGAAGGATAACAGGCCTCTTTTATGCTGGGCCTTGTTCTGGCTCTGCAGAAGTTGATGGCTTGAAGAATTCAATAACTTTTGGACTAGTTAGTGACTGTCAGCCCTCGCTGCCTCTTATGGGCCACCAAGCAGTGATAGCATTTGCCTTATATGAAAGCCCCTGCAGATCTGCACCAGTTATGTTATTGGCAGATCTCTTAGCATCACTAATCAGACTACGTGCAGGTGGGGACCTGAGAGAAACCTTGACCAAAGCCAGTGTATCTATCTGGGGTACTCATGGCAGCCTGTGTGATCATCACAGGTAGCTCAGAAAGCCTTGTGGTTGCAGTGATCAGGTGAGACCAAACTATGGGGACCTAGTTCATGCTTAAATATCATAAACTAAACAGAAAAAAAAAAACCTACTCTAGAAAATTACAAGGTAAAATTGACTTTTTGACTCATTACGTTGTAGGTGCTGAAAGAGCCTGTATGGCAAATGTTAGCTACTCTGCAGAAGGGCTTGCATGTATGTTTTAGGTAACAACAATTCTTTTCCCCAATACGTTCTGCTAAAGTTATTTCAGATTCAAAATTAGTTTTTCTTCTTGCATACCCTACACTGCCAAACTAGATCTTCAAATATGAGTCTAACGTAACTGACCTGACATCAAAATAAACATTATCCAAAGGATTTTAGAATGCTCTACATCAGCATCTTTATAGAAAAAGAAAACCAAGAAATTGTTTCTCCACTATGGCTAGAAAAACCTGGATGAAAACCTACCATTTATTCTAATGAGAGATTTCTGGCTGCAGGTGTTATTTTCAGGGTCCTGAACAGCATTTGCTCTGTGTATGTGATCAGAGCTGCTAAAGAGGGAAATCTTCAGAGAGGATGGGTGAGAGAAGGAAATAAATATTTCAGTGGCAAAGGGTTCCCCACCACCACCTTTCGGATTGCTTCTTAACTGGCGCCTGCTTGCAGCTACCAAAACCTTTGAGCTTCCCTTGGGAGAAGGAGATCATTTCAGCAGGAGAGCTGGGGGATGTCACAGGTGTGCTTTATATGTTCCTGTACCGTCAGTCCCTGGAGACTCTCCCTGTCACCCTCGGGCTGCAGAAAATCATTGACCTCAGGCTAAATCCAAAAAAGATGAAGAGTCTCAGGGTCGCACATTGTCACATCTAGTTTTTGCTCCTTGAAACCAGAAGCTGGAGTAAACCTCTAGAAGCAATAGTCAAGCACACAGTGCTTTGGGACACCTAGGATTCAAACCCTGTGCTATGCGGACATCTGCGTAAACAAAGCTGAAGACCACTTTGCCTAGTGCATTTTGCTTTTAGGTTGTTGGGTTGGACCTCTTCAGTTGAGGCTCCATATTCCCTGCCATCACCCCAGGGTGGGCACCTACAGTAGTGCCTTCAAAACCTGTCAAAACATAGCAAAAGAAGCTGCTCCCTTGTTTTCCTATGATGATGAGAGAACTCACCCAGCACCCTCTGCTGTGTTCGGGTGTCTTTTCTGCTACCGGTCAGAAAATAATGTCTCTTACCAGAGGAGAATTTGACTTAAAAGAAGAAGGATTTACAATTCACACTGTAATCAGACCTGCTTCTCCCCTGCCAAATGCTCCAGACACTGGGATTAGCTTTATACCGCTCACATTTTACTACCTCGTGAATCTTTCATACTATCTGGACAGTGCTAAATCTTGCCGATAAGGGATGGATGCTGCGCCCACCTGAGAGCATCCCACAGTTTCAGCAGGGAGTCCTTTCACCAGGTCTAGTATGTGAAAGGAGAAGCAATTAACCCCATCCCTCTGTTTCAAAAGAAAATGCAGACTGCCTCTGCATTTCTACCAAAGCCAAATCATGGATACTTGGTAAATGTCAGCCTCTGTTGCAGTGTTTCAGTTGTACATTGCCAGAAGTTAAACACACATTAAGCTTTTTGGCACCTTCCAAGATCACAGCACTTTGCACATGCATGGGGGCAGAATCACAACTGTCCCAAGCAGCTGAGGCTCCCAGTCTGCTCCAGCTGCCTTCAGAATAAGAAGATTTCAACAATTTTAACCCTATGTATATTTTACCATAGTCTTACCCACCAAACCAGCACCCAGAGGAGAAGCATTTATGGCCCACAATGGTTTTAGCCCAAATGCTCTGGGAATCTGAACAACAACTAATGTGTAACCTCCTGTGGACGCAGATCACGAGTTCTTGCACTTGGTGGGGGTGGCGCAGAGAAACATAGGCAGGAAAGTGGATGATCACCCAGAGTCTGCTCAGTCTTGCCTGGCTCAAGATCTGACAGCCATCAAACAGTGTTCCAGATACGAGTCTAAAAGATGAAGCTCCATTACGCCTCACATAATGTTTTCAGTACCCCTCAATTAGAAACACTTTCTCACGTACCTACTTTCATAAAATCACCCGCATCTCTGGTAGAAAGTTTTGCAATGATTTTTTTTTTTTTTTAATATATTTTCAGCTGTAAACAGCAGAAAACCCCCTTCAGGCACTTCACTAGACCTTTTATCCGTACGCAGGAAAAAGAATTGATTGATTCTGAAGTTAAACGTTGGCATCTGCTGTTATTCAAAACCAGGACCTTGGATACACTCATCCACCATGCTTTCAGCTCAGCCACCAGTGTGCTGCAAATGAAGACAAGCTGTTGTCAAATGAGAAATGCAAAATAGTCAATCTGTTTGTCTGTTTAATGTAACTGGGAACATAAGCTGCTAAAAATGCTACCATTCTGCACTGTCAGATGGGAGACACTCTCCAACAAACGAAAGCCTAATGACCCATTTTACTCAGGCGCTCTGGAGTTCCTCCTAATGGTATTTTCCATATGCACTTCAACATGCTTTTAACTGAAACTGCAAATGGTACTATTTTCTATCTAACACAAGCGTGTAATCTGTGTAGCATATTTTTTTTTCCTCTGGCACCATGAAGGAATGCTGATGTTCAAGGCATCTTGAAACAGTGAGCATATTGCTCAAGCATCTGATGCTCATCTTCTCTTTACACCTGTCATTGTACTGTATTAAAGGAAAAAAATCAAGTCATTAACCATGATAGATATGTTTTTAATAAGAAAGTGTTGCGCCTCGCCAGGCAGATAAATAGCAAGTTTTAAGATATCTTCAGAGCCTGAGCATACAATTACAGAATAAAGTTAAATATGCTGGGGACTCTTCAAAGACTGCTATAACTTGTAAAGATTAGGGGTATATCAATTACCCAAGCTGCACATCTTCAAGAATTTTCTAGCATTAAAATTGCTAATTTGACTTTTCCTCTGAAAGTTCCCCATTCCCCACAGATAATTATGTGTGAAATGTTGCCTAAACAGAATGGTGATTTGGCCAAGAAAACAAGTGTGGTCCATTTTCAAGCCAAAACCAGTGCAAAGTAATTCATGCATTGTCAGAGCAGGGCAAGAAGAAACTCTGCAGATCTTGGCCATTTTATTAAATATGCTTCAGATTTGTATAGTAGGAATTTCATGTGTCTGATTTCAAAACCCACATAACTAAGGTGTTTTTCTGAAAAGGAAAAAAAAAATAAAGAGAAAAAGAAGAAAAAGATATAACATTAATTCTCTCTTCAGTGGCAACATAATACTAGCCAGGTTTTTCTTTCTCCCTAGAAAACACAACAGCCCCAGTCTGTTGGCATACACACAGGATGTGCTCCTTTAAGCCATTATAGTCTCAGATCTAGCATTATCTCCACTCCTGCTGTTATCACATTGATATTTTGTTAATTATTGACACGAGAAATGCTCAGTCATAACCTGAAGATCCCTGGAAATGCTCTGCTGCGCTGAGATGAGCAGCAGTGCTCTGAGGGTGCCTGCTCCCTCCTGGCTCCCTCGCCCTCGGGGTGCTGACAGCATCGATTAGCAAACCCCCAAAAGCACTGAACAACTTCAGGCTCTCCCTTTACACGTGCAGAAAAAAAAAATCCTATTCATTTGGTTTCCTCTCCACCCTCCAAAACACACATTCTTTTCCCTGTAAGGTTGTTTGCAGGCTAACTGGGACCAAAGCAAAGGGACTAATGTGTCCCTGGGGAGGACTGGTCAGGGATGCTGTTGCAGATGAAGCCTGTCATCTGACCGCTACGGGTGGGCCCGCTGCATCCTCAGCACCGGATTCACAGGGTACCACGCAGCCATGCTGCACACTGAATTCAGTGCTACTTAACCTTTTGGAGAAGTGTTAGAAAACATAAAGGAGATAATTACAGCTTAAAATAGCGGGGGGGACTAGCAGTCTGTGACAATGTGTCAATGCTTGGGATCTGTGCTCAGGAGGGAAAGAGAGAGAAAGAGGAGAGAAGGAGAAGGTAAAAAAGTGAACGACAGAGGAAAAGAGTACTTTATGCAGGGGGTTAATTCAGTGGCCAGTCATCTCCAGGATTATTGAGAAATTTAGTATGATCTTGTAATTATCCACTCGGTAACCAAGCAGATTTTTAGCAAATCTTAAAAAAAATGGGTTTGCTTTATTGTAAAGAGTCTGGTACCTAAGAGAGAGATTGCAGCGTAAGAGGGTAGAAAATCTATTTCTCTTTGCTTGCTATATGCCTCCCTCCTGCACAAATAAATCCCTAAAACCCAACATAAAACCAAAACCAGGCCTTTCCATCACAGATCAAAAGTCAGGCAAGTAGTGTTGCATTGCAGCTGCCTGAATTATACTTGGCCCCTGAATAATAAATAGGGAATTTCTCGAACCACAGGCTCATTAATGAGCACTAATTCAGAACTGATGGCACAATGTTCAGTAATTTAAGCAATGTAGACAATGAAGGTTCTCAACTCTGGTACAAAGAGTGACCTACAGAATCTTGCGGAATGAGTAATTACAGCTAATATCCATTTCAGCTTCTATTAGAACATCCAATAAAACAAGGTCATGACAACAGGCAAGGATCACATCCCGGCAAGCATCGCAGTAGGGAGAGATGGAGTCACCCTGGAGCAGGTGGATGGTTCCTATTAGTTGGGCTCCTCAATGAATAAGGATGCTGACAGCTCCCGGAGGACCACGGGTGGTGGTGCAGTGGCAGTGTAGGCAGCTCAGGGGATACAGGGACAGTTTTCAAGAGCACAGAGGTTAGGCGGATATGCTGTTTTGTCTACACCCATAACTAACAGAGGCACAAAGGACAAACCATGTGCTACTGGCTTATTTATGTTTTTAGCCTTCCTGATAGTTTAGAATTAATATATAGGGAATGATTTGATGATCTAACAACTAAGGATGGACCAAAGACAATTTGCAACAAAGAAAAAGGTTGATAGAAACAGGACAGCAATGGGTGCCTATAGTGTGAAAAATAGTTGAGTGAGCAGCAGCAGAGCAGAATGAAATGCCTGGAGAGTTTTCTATTTTGTACAGATGAGCGTTATTAATTCCTGAGAGAGGATGGAGAATATGGTCAAGAGAGGAAATAAAGAAATTATCTGCAGTTTTTTGTACAGTAAGGGAATAGGTGGCTGGCTGTTAACAACAGTTTCTGGCAATCCTCACATGACCTGGTGCTTTCAGAAAATTGAAGGAAGGCTTATTTTCTTCTCCTCTAATGTGCTAAAATTTCACAGACATTCAGACAACACAGGGCTATTCAAAGTGATACCCTCCCAAAACAATTCATAGGCTGGAAACTGTTTCTCACGACTATCTGGGCAATACTGAGAAGCCCAGAGGACATTGCAACCAGAGCTAACTGCCTAACAAATACAATTCACAGCAAATGGTTTGACCAATTCAAAAAATCAACTCTTCTGGCTAAATCTTTGGCCCTCATGAGAGTTCATTGTGTAGCTAGAGAGATGCAGTGTGGACATGCCATGAGCTCTTTTATGTGAGGAGTATTTCCTTGACCATGGGGAATAGTCTGGTGGAAAAAAGCTGGTCCAGAAACATCAGAGCTTCGTCTGTGCTGATCAGTGTGGCTGCAAACAGCCATAAAATGGTCAATATGGCTGTGAGCTGCAGTTGTGGTTCTTGAAGATATGAGGTAGAAAAGTCGGAGGCACTGTGGTCAGCTTTGGGTGCTTGTCTCTACTCTTCCCTTCAAGTTTTTGTATGTCTTACTCTGTGCGTGGGTTTGGACATACAAAGATGCCCCATGCAGGGTGCCTTGACATGGCGTGACTGCCAAATATAAAATGCCTTGGAGACATGCTTGGTGCTGCCCCCATAGACACATCAAGGCCTGCAACAAAATGAGAGAAAAAGGAGTATTTCACTGAAGAATTAGGAGTCATAAATCCCTTGAGTGGACATGAGAAAATACCTTTTTTTTTTTCATGAAAACCACAACAAAAGAGAGACTGTCTTTCATTTGCACCATACCCACTATGTTTTGCTAATTGTGCTTCTCTGGCAGAATCAGGGTTTGGACAAAAGCCTTGATCTCCCTAGAGGATTGATTAAATGCTTGATTTTGGCAACTTAAAAATGGTCTTTGGTGCTTAAGCCCCTGTAGTGGGGATCGATCCTACGTACTTTTTGCACTACATAAACCCCAGTATCAAAATCCACTTAAGGGCTGTATTCCCACATACCTACTCTTATCCTGTGTGCACCAGACACCAGTCTTCATCTAAACATCATTTCATCTCCAGTTGAAAAGCAGCTGAGCTGACCTGGTGGTGAGTCCAGCAATGTACAACCCTCAGTCACTGAACTCCTGAAAAACCTCTTCTCCATATATTTTTCCTTACATGAAAAAACGGCCTCATGGGAAGCTGCTGAAGGACATGGAACATAAGCAAATGATTAGGACCTTTGCAAGAGGAGAAAACCATCTTTAATAGCTCTAGAAGCAGGAGGAGCAGAGGAACCAGGGCAATACCAGGACCACGGTGGAGGCACCAGCACAAGCCTGTGCAGCAGCCCCTGGGCTGCCCTGCTGTGCCATCTCACTGCCAGGGCAGAGCTTTGCTCTTGTGTTGAATTCTGTTGACCTTAGAAATATTAATTGAAGTAGAGTTTTCAGGATTGGTCCCAGGGTTGCTGTAGCATCAAATGAATACCAACAATTTAGATTACTTTCAGCTGTATTAATTTCCATACTGGCTTGAGGAATTTTTCCTGCATCACTTGAGAAAAGTACCTTTAAGAGCAGTGGGGTTTTTTTCCTTTTTTATTTTTTTTGGTGTACTATCTAGTAAGGACTTCTGCTTTCTGTTAAAATGTGCTGATAGATATTTCTTGTCTGTTTAACTTTAACAGGCCTTGGCGAATACTTTAAGGTTTACAGCTCAAATGATTGTTTAGTAAGTAAACGTTTTCTCCTCCAGATTTTGGTAAAATACTACATAGTTAAAATATTTTATTTGGATTCATACCTCATTTCAAAGTGTTGCTTATAATACCTGACAGAAGCTGCGCTTTAGTTAGCTATTTCTCCTTTTTTTCCCCTTCTTTTTGGAAGAAAACAAGAAGTCAAACATCGCTTCTGACACATTAAGCATGACTACTGGGAAATTAAAACAAATGCTGGTACAATTCACAGGGGAAAAGGAACTTAAAGTTTGTTTATAAATTTGTTCCCAGCTCCAAATGCATGTCATAAATTAATAGGTCATCAACATACTGTATTTAGCTGGCAGCAAGCAATTTTCTCTGAAGATATGAGACAGAATATAACCAGAGTAGCAAATTGGCTGAAAGTGAAGCATTTTGAGTGCTTTGTAAAATTCATACCAGACAACTTCAAGCTCCAACAAAATGGAAAATCTTTCCTGTCTCTGTACTTAACTCCAAGGATTTAGAAAACTGACTAATAATGCAAATACCCAGAGGTTAATAGCCTGGTGCCATAGCTGGAAGGCATGCCAGCTTACAGGAGATCCATCACGCGCATATCCGGACAGTTGGGGGACGTGCAACCATGGACCAGGATACTCTGAATGCCGTCAGTGCCAACATACTCATACTGGGAAAATTTGTTTCAAGGCAATCAGAATCATGACCTCATAGACTCCTTGGGCTGGCTTTTGCCAGCCTAATGCAGGTGAGACTAATCTTTTTGTTAGCAGGTTGCAAAGTACTCTGCGGTCCCAACTGCAAAGCCATGTCTAGTAATTTGGAAAGTCACATATTCAGCTAGGTGGGAAGTGGCAGCGTGATCAGGCCCTGATGTCCTTGTAGTGAAGCCTCACACATTTTGAGAGAGATTTTCTCCAATACAAGGGTAATTAATCACCTCAATTTAAACTCAAAGGGAAATTTTACTGCTCCCCTCTACAAACATGTCCATACTCCGAGCAAAGGAAGCTTTGAAGAATATCAAGATCTGGTGTTAAAATTTACACATTTCTCTAGTTCCTGATCTAGACTTGCACGTTTTTAGCCTGTAAGGTACAAGTCACCTGGAGGTGGTGTGAGAAGCACAAGATCAACCTTCAGCCCTGGGAGCCCTTTCCCAGCATGATGCCAGCACGGATTATTGAGGAATTAAGTCAAGAGATGGCTTAAAGAGATATTGGCTTGTCTCTGAAGACAAAAAGCCTCAACCAGTCCACACAGGGCCCAAATAACAGGCTTTATTCAGGTCTGCTTAAGGGCAAGAAGAAGAGCATGGCTCCAGGGCCAAGCAGATGGAGGACTATATGAGCAGACCCACTTGCTCTGGTCTTCACTATCAGCTTTTCACTTTAAAACCCACTGTTTAATATACATATATATATACATATGTGTATATATATATATATACCTGCTCGTGCTTTAAAATTCTTTCAGAGACGGGACGAGGCAATATTATCTTTGAGAAAATGCAGATCCTAACTTAGTCTCCCAAAAGGAAAATTACTTACTTGAGCAATCCTTGGTCGTTATCCAAATAGCCTTGTCAAATTATTTAAATACCGCATTGTGATATTATTGAAGTTGGTACCAAGTTACTCTTGGCAGAAACAAGTGTTCACTGGCAGGTGCTGAGTAGATGAGCTGTTACTGCTCCAGCTCTCTGTGTCAGCAGCACGGCTGGCTGCTGCGAGGGATTTTAACCAGGGAGCTCAGCAAAATGCCCTCCCCAGATGGGTTACCTTTCCTAAGGGCTTCTGGGGTGGTTTGCTTTTACCTCTCAGAGGCTGGTTACCTTCCTGCTGTTACACTGGAGCAATGCTAGGGCTTTTTGGGGGTGGGTGGGAGCGAAGCATCATAAAGTTGCGTTCAGCACAAAAGCCACCCACTAAGGAAGAGCCTTCTCTTCTGTCTTTGAACAAATTCAGTATGTAAATCTCTAGAGAAGAAAATGCAACTTAGGAATTTACCTGCTCTGTGTTAAAAGGGAGGGAGGAAAAAAAAAGACTTAGGCTTATGCATTTTTCATTATTCAGGACCCACTCTACCAATGTGTGCTTAATGCTTTTGCCTCTGCTGTAATTTTAGTTGGAAAGTTATTTAAAATGCAAGACTCCAGCAGTGATTCACATATGCTGTTTCAGAAAGAAGTTCAGAGCTAGCGATACACCAACTCTTGTCTGTCCAGCCACAGTGTTGGGAGGGACAGCAGGAGGTAGGACAGCAGTTGAGGAAGCTTGGTGTGTTGCTTGTCTTGGACTTTCAAATTCAGCTCTCAGCTCAGGAAGATCACACATGTTTGTGTGATGTGGGTCTACCACCCTTGCCTACCCTCGGCAGCACTCCCATGGGACCCCTCTTGTCTCCCCAGCCTCATGGAGGGTGGGGATGGGAAACTGGTGGTGTCCAAGGACTACACACCAAACTCCTGCTGACACAGCATTCACAAGCAAACTCCAGCTGAATGTTAGAACAACCTCCCTATGTGGCAAAGACAGCGAGAGACCCTGACAACAGCCTCCTGCTGTATTAGTGTGCACGGAGGAATGAGATTGGGCTCTCTAAGCTTGGCTGGGCAGCTGTGAAGTAGGATCTGTTAGATCATTTAGTCCTCACATCCTCTAAGAAAACTCTTGCCCCCTCAAATATCTTGTCAAAGGTTTTGTCCAGTTTGGCAGTAAATGTCTCAAGTGATAGTTTTTCCATCACTTCCCTTGGGAAACTATACCTTCCTCTAACAGCTCTTGGTAACAGACCATCTCCTGCTATTCAGCCAACGTTTGGTTTGGCTCAGTTTCATCCCATTACTCTTAGTTATATCTTCACGTAGCACATTGACATGCTTAATATCATCCAAACATTTTTGAGAGTTAAAATTTATATTAGCTAGACAAGCACAAGGAAATAAACAGAAGATAAATTTTTCTGTGGATATTGCTTTCTATGGGGAAGTCTATAAAGAATAAAGCCACACTCACGCAAGGAATTAGTAAACAGGCGAAATGACAATGAAATGAAGTGACAACTTTGTCACTTTTCAGTTAAACTGGGATGACAAGTTTGTCACTTTTCTTCTGTTCATCTTTACCCTTAGGGTAAATATTTCAGTATTGCTGTGCAATAGATTTCACTTTAGGCTCCTGGAAAACTACTGTGGCACAAATTCTGTGCCAGACAAAATGGCTACAACTGCATCGAGCTGTGTATTTTCTAGCCAAAAATTTTCTTCTGCATTTCTATCCAAAGATGCCTGGTAGGTTACAGGAGACAGCACCCCTGCTTGTGTTGGAGCAGCATACTGGCTCCAGGACTCCATCTTGTCATGCAAATTGATTATTTCCACCCTTCAAAGGTCCACGTCTGAAATCCTTATTATGCGTTTAAGTGCGATCTTACTGAAAGGGTCCAAATCTCTCTGCCAGAAACCACTTTTTCTTTCTCTAGAAGCTCACAGGGAACATGCCTAGATTGTGCTTTAGTGAGGTGAAGGCAGAGACAGACTTAAATTAATATGTCTGGGAATAAATTATTTCTAGAGTGTCCTGAGCCAGCATCACATGAATAGATTACCATGAAGCACTATGGGAAGCAATAACTCATCTGAAAATCATAGTTTAAAACAGGAAAAAAAAATCTATGAAAGCTGAGGATAACTATCTGGCCTCTTACTGTCAGCGGTGACAAGTGCTTCGCAATCTGCAAAGTACCTCAGGAACATTGTGGGCCACTGTGTCTTCAAAAGATCCTGGTTTATTTGGCTGGTAGCAATGGCAACGTCAACACCCCATCAGCCAGCAAACACCCCTTAAGAGGCTGATAGGGCCGGAAATATCCATAACTATTCCATATAGAGGAAAACAGGAGATGCCCCATACCAGCTCTACTTCTGCACTGGGAATAGAAAGCCATATTGTGGTCTTGTTTGTAACTGCCAAAAGCATCTTTCCCTGGTCAGGTCTTTCCCCAAGGCTTGGGCAGGCCACAGGAACTGTGAGCATTGCCACCTCCAAATTCATGGGGCGAAACTGCATCAGCCGTGTGCCTATTGTGGGACTAGAGACTGGGGCTCTTATACATCATTTTTTGGCCTTTGATGCAAACCAGCAGGATTAGTGCCACCTCCACTTTTCTATGTGCGTGCCAAGCTCTGTTAAACTAGCTCAGACATTTTAGCCACAATCAAGAAACTTTACAGATTGTGTTTTAGGAGGAAAAAATCACCTGGGTTTCATCTCTACTGCCCCAATGCCATTTAAAATTAGAAACTCACTACATTAATTTTGTCACTAAATAAAGTACAGAATTTTCTTCTAATTTGACATAATAAACTAGAGAGCTAAATGCCTCATGGTGACAGAAATGATAATTCTCTGCTGGCCATAGGAGAAGTACAGTTTTGCAGCCTACCTGGTGCTTTAAACTTTCCTATTCAAATCACATAGCTGAGGCCACAGAGGGAATCTTAGTTTGTACTTCAGCCTAGAGGTTTTATATTTAGCATTCTGTGCTCTCATCTCGCTATACATCTGTACAAGTCTATTTAAACTCTAGAATAAAATATATATATTTTTAGGTATTCACCTTGATCACACCTCATTCCTTTCTTCTACATCACCCTCTCCCTTTTCTCCTAATCTGCCTACAGCTGTGAAACTTGAAAAGTGCCTTTTGCGTTTGCCCCCAGTACAGTGACATGGCTCAGCAAACATGAGTAGTGCCTTGGGAGCTGCAAGGCATCATCCTATACTCTGAAGGTCATTACAACAGCGATAACGATGTTCTTAACACCTCACCTGGAAAGTCCAATGCAAGATCCTCATTACGTATAAAAGTCTGCACGACAACAGTCAGCTCTGTGGCATGTATGGCCTAGGTAGACATTTCCAAGGCATAAAACCAGTAAGGGCAAAAGCACAGCCTCCTACACGCAGTGATTTCAAACTCCACAGAGTGTAAAGGGATGGGAGAGCAATGGTGTGGTTAGTGTGGTTTGCATGTGGCTGCCCTCAGTCAGAGCAACATGGGGGGAGCAGTATGGTGCCTCTGCAGCACCTTCTCTCTATGCAGCAGTAGTCATGCTTCACCAAAGCAGGAGAAGGGACAGGGCACACTGGACATACTGTCAGGAGGGGAGATGACAATAGATAGAAACATATGGTAACTGTCTCTAATGTGGCCAGCTTTGTTAGCCATAATGGAAAACGCATCAGCAACATGGCCTTCAGCAAGGGATAAACAAGCTCTCAAGAGACCTTGGCCACATTCTTCTGTTGTCAGCCTGGGAATAAGCTCATTTCACTGCATCCTAGATAGGATTGTGACTTGAGCAACAAGACCAAAGCAATCTTGAGTGCATCTCCAGGTGGCTGATGATACATCTCCTGCTTGGAGTACAGACATGCATACAGAAAGAAGCCTTATCTGGTCTCATTCTGTCATCCTGAATCTAACCCTCTCTAGCAGCCATAACTGACAAAACTGAATCTGACTTAGATATCTGCATTCAGAGTTCAGTTTAACACCTCAATTCCTTTGAGATACAGAAACTCAGGTATTTGGAAATAAGCCTAGGAAAATCATCTGCTTTCTCCTGAGTGCCTACCTAGGAAAAGATAAAAAATTCATCTTGAAAACAAAACTATGGGGAAAACAACCCCACCCCAAACCAAAACCCAGACCTTTCTTACAGGCTACACTTAATCAGCCGGACACTTTGCACATCTGCAGACAAGGTCCAGCTTTGTCAAGATGTCTAGAAGCTGTCTAGACCTGCAAAAGCCACTTAGTCTGCTAAGACTTCTTCAGCAGTTTTGGAAGACATCTGTGCATCCTTCTGCATTTTAAATACTCTGACACTTCAAGAAGGTCTTTTTGCTGCTACAATTGTTATAACAGTGGCACTTCCCGTACATAAATACTGAATCCTAATTTATTTTTATACAGCCCAGTACTAAAGTAACCTGGAAATTACTTTTGTTGATTCTGGGGAAGATATGATGCCATATGTTGATGCATTAAATGTCTGTGCTTTGTCATAGGACACATTTTTATACACTACTTCTACAGGGTTTCTGCTGTACTTTAACTAATTTTCTCTGCTCAGCAAAAATAAACTCCAAATGATACAATGCCACTCTCATACAGCTGTAATCATAACCTCACACAACTTCAGTTAGAAGCATTTATTCCACTAAAAAAGTTTGCTACTTTATTTGTATAGTTCTATTTAAGAGTATAAAACTTGTTTTAATATTACATAAAGAACCAAGCAACTGTTTGCTCAGCTGTGGCAACAAGAAATATGAAGAAGGTACATATCTCCAAAAAGATAATATCTGACTATCAAAAAAATCCCAGAAATAAGTTGTGAAATGAAGTGGAATATGTGAATGGTTACAAAAAACAACTAAATTAATTTACATAGGCAAAATAAATGGTACATGAGAGACAACTGCCACAGCAGAGTTATTTTCCTTATTCAGAATAAATAGGATTGGATATGCACATGCATGTGTGCATTTATGGGTATTTATGTGAGATAGAATTATTAAAATGTTTAATGAAATCGCCACGGTTGTATCAAGTTGCACACAGTGGTTTGCAGGCCTAATCCTGCTCATGTTAAAGCCAGTGGAAATGAGAACAGTTGACTAATTATCACTCTGTAAATGCTCCAGAATATCCATGTTGAATTCTAACAAATTACTAGAACCTCAGGGAAAGAAACAATGCTAATTAAGATGAACTTTAGGTGTAGGATCTAATTAATATGATCTTTACGTGAAACTTGTTCCAAATGAAGCAACTTTAAAAGTTATACGAATAAATGCCTTGGGCTGTATAGCATTAAATAAGTCAAAAACTAAAGAAACATGTTCCTTAAAATCAGCAAGTTACAAATCAAGGTATTAATATGAGTGCTTTGTGACTGCAAGAGTTTGCTTCAGCAAAGATTCTGATTTGCTTTAGCTCTGAATGCTACTTTTGGTGGAATGATAGATGCAGATGATTGTTGCTAACTGGTACCACACAAAGATGCTAGGGGAGAAGCAAAAGGATGGCAAGAATATACAACTGACTTTTGTTTGGGGGCAAATACTGATTTCAAGATCTTGTAAAAAATGATGTCTCAGTATGAAAACAAGAATTTAAAACCATGTCTTTGGGTAACTTAAAAGATTTTTCTCCTGTTCCATGGAAGTCAGCAAGATTCTGAAGCAGGAGAAATTTGTGCACCGCGTCAAGTAAATAAGGTATAACGGTGCATGTATTGCTTGTGCATTCATGTATGTGTACACGTCTGTATGACTCAGGTGCACGGGGACGTGAAGCAAAGTAGATGATAGTAATATTTTGGAAAGAGAGGGAGAAAAATGAGTTTCACCATACTATTTCTGTTCTCCTTCAATGCAACCCTTTCCACCCAGCTGTTTGTAAAAAGCCTGGTTGGCCAATGCTATGTATAAAATGTCAGCCCCTGTCAGTTCCAGGGCACAGAATCACTAGCCTGTGGGCAAAAAGGCTTTAGGAATCTGCCTTCACACAGTCAGATGGTGCTGGCTCAGCGGGATTCAGCTCCATCAGCCTCCCTGAGAGAAATGAGCTCAAAATTAGATGATGGAGTTCTTTCTCCATGACACTGGGAAAGGGAATTCCCTAGTTCCGGAGGGCAGTTACTCTAGAAATATCCTTCACTCCTTATTTCTTACAGTCCTGCTGCATTCCCCATCTGAGGCTAAAAGCTGAACCTGCTCTGAAACCCAGAGAAGAGCTCTGGACCTCTCCTATAGCACCTACGTGCCAGATGGACCTAATCCCTTGGCTGGAATCCAGAATCTCAGCATGAATCCTGATCCCATTGAAACCACTGGCAAGAGTCCCACTGGTGTTAGTAAGGTCATCCTCTGGTCTCTGCACCAGCAGAGCTTTTGGGAGATGCTTCCATACAGGATTTCTTTTCTGAATGAAAATGAGTTGACTGAGAACTGACTTCTCCAAATTGTAATACAGAAAATAGCAATGAGGAAAAAAAAAAAAAAAGCCTATGGGAAAACAAAATAACAAACAATTACTCTGTTCTGAGCAGATATAATAAAAATATCAGAAGCAATATATGAATGTACATTAGCGTTTTGGCTTTGTCTGCTAAAGTGGAATTCCTCACATGCTGACCTCCTGCCCTCCTCCTACTTGTATTTTTCTCTCTCACCATTCCATGAGAAAAAAGAGGGAGAGGAGAAAAAGAGAGAGAAAGGCACCCAGAGACAAGGGTGGGGGTGGGGGTGGGGGGGTGGGGGGGAATGTGTATGGAGAAAGCATGCGAAAGAAGACAGCAAAAGAAAGAGAAAGAATGGAAAAAAGGGTGAAAGAGAGCAACAAAACAAAAGTAAACAAGAGTCAGTGGGAGAAGGAAAGAAAAGAGAGAGAAATCAATGCACTGCCAGTCGGGTTTTCAGAGCTTGTGAAAGTTATGGGGCCCTACATGAAGAAGGCATTACATTTTTTGATCTGCAGCCAGATTCTTAATGAAATAGGAGGGCAGCAGGGAGGCTAATGTGATTCAGCATCTAAAAGCAAGCAGTTGCATCAATAATCTTTAGCACTGGCACTTGTGCTAAGACAAAACATAACAGAGTTTTAGAAGACAAGTTGTCAGTGTGATTTGGGGGGCTTTCAGTTATTCAATATAACTCCATTAGGTTTTGGAAGCATAAACAAGTAGCAGAGTTTTGTGCACCTAATACTCTTAAACCAGTATGTAATTAAAATTGAGCCCTTTGGAGAATAATTCTACTGTATATTACTAGAGGTGACCTCTATTTTATCAATCTCTAGTGAATAACACTGTTTGTTTTAGCTTTACAGACTCTCAGTCTAACAAACATAACCATGAAGCAGCAGACTGTAGAACTGAGCAGTGCACACTTGAACTTGGACTGGTTTTGACTGTGCTCTGTGCTAAGGTCTTATTTCTCAGTGAAAGCAGCTTTAGAACAGTGCACTCTCTTCTACTGCTGCCTAACTTCTGCCTCAGATGTCTGGGGGAGGTTTTTGTGAAATTTGTTTTTATGCAGAAATATTTTTACTTTTTTTTTTTCTTTTTTTTTTTATGTGCAAAACATTTGGGTGAACTATGTTAAAGGAAACTTTTTTTTAATCCCTTCAGTTGGAATATGACACAAAACTGAGACTGACCTTTAAGGCTAAGCTTTGCAAATCTGCCACTGCAAGGAATTTGGGTATGATGAAATTCCCACCAATGAAGACATCTCCCTTCAAGTTAGTCTATGCATGACTTGATTCCCCCTTAAATTCTCCACATAAAGCACAAGCTCATTGAAGTTGTACGTAGGGCCTTGTTAGAGTCTGATGCAGGAAAGAAGATCAGCACTGAGGGCTCCGATAAACATAGTACATTGGAATAAAAGGCCATAGACTTTGTAGTGTCAGGAGTACAAACTGTTAGGCCATGAGTTAAATGCATTGCCTTTTCAGAAATCTGGTCACGGGGCAGAATGGGCTTTCCAAAAAGAGCACCCAAAAAAACTCCTATGTTCTTGCAGGTGTATCTTCTCACTGCAGAAAAACTTCAGGTATGAAGAGGATCTGGTCCATAAACACTTGACTTTAAGGTGAGGAATTAGCCCAAGCCAAGCAAAGATTATGTTCCGCAAACACCTCAGCAAAGCCTGGAGAATTGTTGAACAAGTTGAGCAGTAGAATTACTAAGATGGAAGATTTCAAAGGAAGAAGTGCAGGAGTCACAGCATCGTGAATCTTAGTTTCTCACTTAACCGTGTGAGTCAGTGTAGTGTCTCAGTAATGAGCTCCTAACACGGATCTATGGCAAGTATTTCCACAGGCTACTTCTCAAAGACACAACTTAAGGGTGCAGTTTTGGTTTTATTTTACCTTTTCAGGTCTCAGGATGTTTATTTGCTCATAATATAAACCACCTACATGTAAAAGTGACTCTGATGATAATTAATTTTGCTGAACTGATACAGAAGGATCTGGGAATTGGAACAGTGAGAACAGCCAACAAAAGCAGATTTTACAACACTATTTTCCCCATTTATCTTAAATACAGCATTTTGCTCACTGTTCTACATGCCTATTTATATTAAAATAGTATAGTAAGCCAATTCTGATCTGAAGAAAAAGATTCAGCTAGTGAGACAATGCAAGAGAACCTGAAATATTTTATATTGCAGACATGTAAACCCCCTCATTTCTATCTATTATGCTTGCAAAGACTATTTTTTGTGATTTTCTCTATTTCTTGCCATTAATGTGGTTTGAATTGTCTGCTGGTCTCCTATGACAGCACTGTTGTCTGTCTTCTCCATTAATCTTGACAAATTTCAAGTAATACAATGGCCTGCCCTCCGCCCTCCAGGGAATTGGCAATTTAAGAGGGCAAATGTTTTGGGGAGTCAGTCTGAATTTCAAACCTGTGTCTTACAACCCAGTGGCAGAGCCCAGGGTGGTGTCGGAAGGGCAGGGGGTGTCTTAACCCTCCTTCATATTTTGCCTTTTTAAAGTGTACTGATTTTTCCAAGTTTTTTTAAGCTCCCAGGAAGGTCAACACAATTTAGGTTGTGCAAGGAAAAAGGATGCAAGCATTCATACATAATATTTGTATAACATTTGGATAGGAAGAAGTATTGCCATTGGATGTCTGCTGGTACCTGTTTGGCGCACTATGCCTGCACCTTCAGCACTCCTTAAGCTCCTGGCCAGGGGCATGAGGAAATCATTGCAAAGAAGTTTCAGAGATCTCCAAACTTTGTGCTTTGAGGCTTTTATTATATAAAAAAAAAAGAAGAAGAAGAAGATAAAAGAAAAACACACAGCTTGCAGCTTGGTATTATTGCAGAAAATTATACAGCAATTAATAACAATTTACAAGGCAGCACAACATGTGATAATAGGTATAAGGAGCAGTGTAAACAAGTACAAAAACACTGAGCAAAAATTTCCACAGTGCAGTGCTGAATGTCCCTAGACAAATCATTTTCTTCTGTATTTCATCTGGAAAAACATCCTCCTATAAACAAAGACCATCACAGTTAAGGTGTACAGTCCAAGACCTAATGTAGAAAACACCCAGACTTTGTCCACAGGGCTTATTGGATGCTTAGGGTCTGGCATTAGGGGCGATGTATTCTCTGGTCTCTGGATGAAGTCTGCTTCTGGACCATTTAGTTCCATGGGTGTGATATGACACAGTATAAGGAAAACAAAGAGAATTGAATTTAAGCTCATGGAAAACTAACTCTCTCTGGAGGGAGCCAAAGCGGTAATAAAAACTGTTCTAATGATTTGATCAGCAAAACAAACTAAAAGCAAAGTTTGGAATTAATGAGAGCTCTAGATCAAAACCATGGATGATTTTCCTCTCATTAGTGGTTTTTATCATCAGATGTTAGCATTGTTTGAATGAAATTCATTCAAAGGCCTCAAATAAAAGCAGTATTTGGTAAAAGAAGCCGTGATTTGGGTCTATTAACAAACAGAACATCTTGCTAAATAATTCCTTTATGCACTATTCAGTAATGATGTAAAACTGGTGCCTTTCTGCTGCTTCAGTGAAACAGCTTCAGAAAGATCATTAAACTGTTTTTTTGTGAGACAAGCTAAAGAGAACGACCAAAACGTCTGTTATAAGTTTATATTTGCATTCAACTCAATTAGGCCTTAGGATACAGATGAAAGCAAAGTGCAGTTGCCTTCGAGGCTGTTTCAAACGCCTAACTTTCTAAAGAAGCGGCTTTTGAAAGCGACTTCGGATGGAGGCTGCGACTTTCCAAGCAGCGTTGCATCACCGCGGCCCGGATCCGACTGACGGGCGGGAGGGGGAGACACTCGTAAAAATATCAAACAGCTGATCTGGGTGGATCCCGGCCAGAGCTGCCGCCGGAGACATGCAGCTCATTGTGGAAGGAATTTCGGTACAAACGAAGCCACCGCAAATAACAACAAACCCTCCTCCTCGTCCCCCCGTTCCGCTGCTCGGGAATCCTCCTCCCTGCCTTTATTTTTTCACTTTCCAGCAGGGCCCCATGTCCCAGGCCCTTGCCAGCTGGCTGCGGAGAAACAAAGCCACTCTCTGAAACAGCATCGCTGCGCTCCGCAGGGCTTTCTGTTGGTGACAGATGCCTCGCAGGCACGGCCCGCAGCGCACAGGCAGCCCGGCCGCTTCCAATCTCGGCTGCGCTACTGCATTCCCAGGGAGGTTCAGCTGGCAAAAGGGCTGGGTTTGTACTCAAATCCTGGGGCTGGCTGTATGGGAGCGCTTTTCTCTCTTACAAGTAGGAGTTTGGGGAAAGAGGTGGTGGGATGCGGAGGAGCCCATGAGCATTCCCATCAAGGGGCTCCATCCATAGCACCTCCTCTCATCTGCCTTTCATTCCAGCATCACAGCTGGCGCCTCCAAAAGATTTTTGTCCATGTAAAAAAAACCCACAAATGCTCAGCTAGCTTCTCACTGGAAACTCCCGCAAACTGATTCAAGCGGATCAGCCTCTTGCGAAAGAAACATGTTCTGTCAGAAACGTTTCACCTGCTCACTAAGTATATTCACTACACAGAGCCTTTTTATAATGTGCTAATTTATTTTTAGAAACTGTTTTATATCGCAGAGCACCCTGAGTGCCTTTGGCAACTTCAGGTACTTTAGAAATAAATGTATTATTATTCCTCTTTGGAGATTTAAACTGTATGTTAAGTGGTTAAAAGTAGCCATTACATGGTTGGTGGCTTTTTCTTTTATTGGTTTTCCCAGTGGTGATTTTAATACTGAATTTTATTATTTTTATTAATTTTATTATTTATATTGCAGCACTTAGACTCTTAATTTAGGAGGAATCCATTCCAAAAAGAAGAGCTGGGTGCCTGACTGGTAAATGAGGTGCCTAATGCTAAAGCTGCGACCCTGGAAGCTCGTGAGATCTTGGGGCATTAAAATAACTTTCTGATCTAATTCTTCCAGTCCTGCTCCTACTCCTTCCTGGGAGATGCTCACTCCTCCTGGACTGAGCCCTTTAGCAGCAACAGGACATCCTATTGCCTGGGTTTCCTGAGGAGCTCAATCTAATTGGTATCTTTCAAATTAGACTGGATGTACACATAAAGACACAGACAAACTACAGTCTCTCCAAAGACAGCACATGGTGTACCTCTTCTTTTTAAAACTGTGGGTAAAAATATTCATATGGTGTGTAAGGCAGGCCAGATTCATCACACTGCTCTGGAAGAAGGCAGCTCTTACCTCATAAAGGCCCCTTCTACACCACATCCTGGACTTGCCCACCACATGAGGGCTTTGCTAAGCAGGTTTTGAAGTCAATTCTCTGTACAGAAGAAGCCAAAATTCATTAACCCCAAAACAAAGCCCTAGATAACACTCCTCTGCAGATCAGTGGCTGAAGAAGGAAAGCCAAGGAACAGGCTGTAGGATCAGAGGAACCCCCACTTTGTGGGGAAAGACTGCCCTGTGAACTCTGGGGATGAAGGACCTCCCTGAAACTCTCGGTATGGTGCTTACACCTTAGAGACATCAGGAGGTGAAGACCAACTCTATTTTCATTATCTTCCTTGAAGTGAATATCCAGCTACCTACTCATGTCTTCAAAAGACTCCTCAGCCTGCCTGGGCTCAGATTCCTTCTGCTCTGTGTATCTCTATGCCAAGACAACCCAACTTCAGGTTTACAATTCCCGTTCTAGAAGATGGGTATATAAAATGTGTGTCTTGAATACTTAGCTTTGTGAACCAAAGAAGTTTTCATGAAGCTTGAAAGGCAATTTGGACAAATTTTCTATCTTGGAAGGACTGAGAAAACTCAATTCAGGCATCTGAAACTTGATTTTGCAGCTCCTGAGTCCATCCAGTCACTCAAGCACAGTAAGAAAACAAACGCTACATGGCAGCTTAGCACACATAGTGCTGGAATTGCTGCTATGATTCAGGTGAAAGCAAGACTTCTACATGTATTTTTAGAGGAGTGACTCAGATTGTGAAGAGTCACCATCAAGTTAGTTCTTACTGCAGTCAGGTAATCCTTGCTCTTCTTTTGAGGCCAAGATCCAATTGCCATTACTGAACAAGTTCTTCAGTTTAAAAAGTTACCATCTACTAACCTTCCTCATGAAACCATCAGTCTGTGTGAATGGGAAACAGACAGCTTATTAGTTCCATTGGACTGCTGTATGCAGAACTAGTCTGTGTCACTAAACCCCTGTTCAACCAGTTAACCAGATTATTAGGAGAACTCCAGCCAAGTGCAGCTCTTAGTGGGTTGCCATTACCAGGAGGTCAGTGCAGCAGAGATATGTCTCAGCAAAGCTCTTCAAAGAGCGTGAAATTATTTCATAAAGACCTCTGAGGTGTGTTTTCTACCTGCCAACAAAGCAGTAATTCAGCCTGAGTTCAGTACACTTGGGTAAGTAGCCAGTTGCAAGGACGTACCTGAATCCATCCTGATTCATTAGTTAATGAAATTTAGGTAGGTGTCTGAGATTAAGCCAGCCTTAAAATGTCACTACAAGATATACGTATAGATTTTTATCTGCAATCAGGTGCTTTAGTGGCAAATAAGGCTGATGACCAAACTCTACTATTATATTTATCATTACATAATTATAATTATGCTGTTGTAATTACAGTATTGTAATTAAAGGATAAACAACAAGATTCACATGAAGGCCAGCTGCCAGAAACAAGAGACTTTCTCAAACCCATGGTCAGCATGGTTGACTGCTGTATGCTGAAAAAGCCCCTGGGCACTGCTGGGAGAGCCAACAAGAAATTGGATCAGCCAAACAGGGAGCAGGGAACAAGAAGGTCTTGAGATTGGCCCTGTCAGTGATCACAAAAATCAGCAGTAATCTCTCCACTGATTTTGACAGGTGCTGGCTGAGATGTTGCATGTAAAGTCCCTGGCACTCCATTCAAAGCTTCATTAGCAGCAAAATTTCATAAAGACTACAGAATTTGATCTGAAGGCAGCCTGCATAGAAATTCTGGGCACCTGGCTTGAGCATTGCTCAGTTTTCTCCAGTTTCATCCACGGTGCCATTATCTATTTAGTTCTGCAAGTTTTTAGAGGAATGCTGCAATGTGAAACATATCACTTGCAGAGAGCCTCAGTTTTGGCAGCACTTACAAAACTAATGCCAACCCAATGAAAATATCCCTCTGCTTGTTTGCATGCATTATAACAGCAAGAAATACGTTTTCCTAGAGGCATAATGAAAATATGCTCAAGACTAACACCAACATCTCTATACAGAAAACCTAATAGTTGAGTTTGGTTTAGATAAGTTAATTATTTGCAGAGTGACTGTCAATATTGTGTACTCATGGTGGTATCAGCAACACAGAGTTATCCAGCAGGAATCATCTGCTTGATTTTTCTAAGTGTAATTACACATGTGCCCCCCCCCCCCCCCCCCCGCTTTTTATATGTTTTCTGGATTGTAAAAAGCTTTCTTTAAAACATTCACTGTATTAAAATGAAAAATAAAAATCAAAGGCCGCATCATTGCATTCCTTTAATGACCTGAAGATGTCAAAATGCTGTTTTGAAGCCACACTACATGCAACAAAAAGGATTGTGGTAGTCCTGCAGCACAGAGATTCTCACAGTCCTGCAAGCTCTTAAATCTTTGAAGCGATCCAGTTTCTCTAGCAGGTTTCTACATCTGGTCTGGCTTCGTTTTTATTAACCACAAGCTCAGCTAAATAACAATGTCCCATTAAGTCCCCAGTCAGATGCTAGTTCAGTGTGGGGTTCTGGCCATA
Organism: Lathamus discolor; assembly: GCF_037157495.1. Classification (NCBI taxonomy): domain Eukaryota; kingdom Metazoa; phylum Chordata; class Aves; order Psittaciformes; family Psittacidae; genus Lathamus; species Lathamus discolor. The sequence continues at coordinate 7,503,785 of NC_088909.1, read as the reverse complement.
CTCTGCAGGCAACCTGGCCTGTGCTTAGTGCAGGAGACCATTGCCCATGGATGCTTACTGGGTGCATGCTCCAAGGTTTAAGCCTTGTGAACAACCAGACTTTGGATAGAAAAGTAAAAATTCATGCCTGACATGTCAGGAAGGTAACAGTTCCACTAGGTGCTGACTGCCAGATTCAGCCACCTAAGGACAGAATGGTATTCAGACACTATGGGTTGGGGTCACCCTGCAGCTACATCTGATGCTAAACATGTGCTTTTCATGGTTTTCTATGGTCTAGACAAAAATAAATTGTTGACATGCTGTTGACTGTTTTGTGCAACAGTATTAATGTTGTTAAACACCATGTCTGATCCTATAAATGGTAGGGATTAATTTATTTTATATTCACCAACTGTTAATTAAATGTATCAATCTCCAAAGCACACCCACTCATCACAATTCACCACAACCACATAAATAAATTCCAGGTGGGTACCCAACATTCATTTTCCTGAACATCACTGCAAACAAAGTCTTGTCAGCATGCATTTAATGCATGTGAAAGGTAAATAGTATGAATTTGCAAGCATAGATCAAAATCAGTTGTCAGTCCCTAAAAAACTATTCCCCAAGCAAATGCCTTTGAGTTCAGGTTTCTGATGAGAATCAGAGAATATAAAAGCTTTTGGAATGTGTCTTCCCCTTGGAGCACATTACCTTTGCATCTCCACCATGAGCTGCTGGATGAACCCCAGCACATAAACAGAATATTGAAATCAAAACAGGAATCTCAGCTTTACTGATTACAAGCCTTTTTGTGTATTTTTGCAGGTTTTCAGTTGACCTCAAGGCACAAACAGACCTACAGGCAACTCTGGTAATGAGGGTTTGAGGTTCCACACTTTGACTCAATTAGTGACTCATGGAGCATCCCTGTGCCTCAGCTTACACGGCTCCAAAGTGGTATTAAAGCGGACATGGCTATTTTGAGGGCTATTATGAAAGTTAATTTATATTTCTAAGGTTAAAACAAATACTTATATGATCTTCTTGGTTTCATTGATGCATCATACACTCAGATGTTTGGTAAAACCAGTTATTAAATGAGGTTTTTTTCCCAGCTACTTAAAAAATTAAGCAACACCACTGCTTTACATTTAGACCAAAAAAAAAAAAAAAAAAAAAAAAAAGCAATCTTTTCTCCCTCCTACATACATCAGCCTGGCTATTTTTCAGCTGAAATAGTTCACTAGAAATCCCCTGTGAAGTCTGATCCTGTGCCACTAGAGCGAATGGGAGTGCTGCCATCCGCTTCCATGCAAACAAGAGATCACCTTGTATTTCTGCAGTGAACCTGAAGGAGTGTCATACCCTGCAAATTGTGACTAAAAAGCATTTATTACACCAATTTTGGTGACGAGGACTGAAGTTGTTTGGTCCCTGACTAAGAGGCGAAGAGGGAGACATGGTAGGTACCCAAACAAAGGAAGGTGCAGGAAGGTAAAATGCCTGATGGCTGCACTACTGACACACTGTGCACTCTGGCTCTGTTAGGAAAGGGGAAGACAGCAAAGGGAAGCCTGCTTTGTCTCCCTGCTTTGCTGTCATTGAGAGTGCAAGCTGCTTGCTGGAAGCCAACAGCACTGGATTTCCCTGCTCCCGGAGAGCTACTGTCCTGCTTCCATCCAGCTCAAGTCCTACTCCTGACACTTCCCCATGAGTCCATGTCTCACTTAAATGCCCTCCCGTGGTGTTTTTACTCATAGGGACATCATGGGGGAGATCTCTGTCCCCTTGCTAAAAGAGACAGTCCGAACAGCATGAAGTACTGCAGAGTTACACGCACATCCAGACACATACCAGTGCCAAATGCTGTCAGAAAGAGAACTACTTTTGATTAATGAGAAAGGAAAGTTAATTGTCATTCAGTATAAATGTCAGGGTGGAAACCCAGGGAAGAAAAACCATCGCTTTTCAACAAGAAGAGATTTCCATGGTGCAGCCTAAGCTTACTGCTTAATGCAGATGAAAAAAGTATTATTCTGATCAGCTCCTTGGGAGATGACGATATTTTAGCTTTTGCTATCTCGGGGACTTGCCGTGTAGCTCTCCAATGCACAAAGCTCACCGAGTTTTTCACATTTCTCTGGGCTGGACCCACAGCTGGTGTAAATCACTGCGACGGCTCTGACTTCGGTGGCATCCTGCCAGTTTACTCCAGTGAAGGATTTGGTGCAGAAATGTTTCCCAGTGTATAAACTTCTGGTTATGATAGACAGTTTCTGGGCTCCAGCAGGGATTGGTGATCTGAAAAGGGGGTTATGGGAATTGGCAAGATATGAAATGGTGTGGGAGAGCTGCAAATATTTAATTTCCTGTGAAATAATTCTCTGGTGGCTATATGTATATGTGTGTGTGTGTGTGTGTGTGTGTGTGTCTATGTGTGTGTGTGTGTAGTTCAGCGAGTTACAGTCTAAACTGAAACGCTTTCCTATTTCCCATGGACCACTCACGGCACCAATTGTCTGCCCAGGAGGATCAGCAGGCAGCTGAACTCTGGTCTGTTTGCCCTAATACAATGCCTTCAAGACCAAACTGACTCCTGAGATGGCTTCCAGCTCCCTGGCTGCAAAGCCAGTTATGTGTTTAAGGAGGAAATATGCCAGGGAGGAGCTGGACCGGTTTAACGCCTGCAGAGAGATTCCAGACTTGTGCACCTGCCTCTCCCCATGCCCACAGCCAAATTTAAACACTACGGGCCCCTCTGTGGAGAAAGGGGCACAAGTTAGGGCCACGGCTGTTCGCGGGCTGTAAAAATAGAGACGGATGCTTGCCTGCAAGGAGGAAGAAATGTGAGGCTTCTTTGAAAGCTGAGCGTGAGCAAGTCCTGACACCTCCCGGCTCTTCACCTCGCTGGAAAAAGTTCTTGTGCCTTCAGCGTGCACGTGCGCAGGGACACACACGCACCCGGCACAGAAAACAAAAGGGAAAGCTAGAGAGATGCTTCTAGCAGGGCTCAAAGAGGAGGGGGGGGGGTGTGTGTGTGAGAGAGAAAAGCTTGCAGTCAGCATTGTTTGTTTTCAGCTCGGTTTGATTAAAAATCCCCAAACCAACCATCCACAAAAACAAAAAATAACCCACCCAATGCCAAATTCCTCTTCGGAATTAACTGGGAGCAAAGAGAAAACTGTATGATATGTGCGAATGTCTCTTTGCCCCCTTCTCACAGAGAAAGGAATGGAAATCTGTCGGGCGGCCTGTTTTCCACCCAGGTGGACAAACATACAGGCAGGAGAGTGAATGAGATTTGCTGTTTCAGAGAAAAGCGAGGTCCGCAAAACCAAGTGGAATTGCTGATCCCAGGCAAGAGGCAGCACTCCCTTCCCCCTCCAGCAAACCAGCACCTTCTACATCCCCTCCCCTGCAAATTTTAATTAAGAAATGAAGGAAAATACGGTATTTTTATATTGTCCTTTCAAGGAGATCTCTGTTTGCATAGTCGGATCCCCCTTCCTCCACACAGCACTAACATTAGTGTGACCTTTTCCTGCTAATTGGAAAATCTTACGGAAATAAAGCCTGTCAGAAAATGAGAAGTGTCTCCCCTTTAGGCTGGCCAAACGACCTCAGAGGGGGAAAAGAAGTTCTGAATTTCTGCTCCTTCTGCACACACTGCAAAATCTTTATTACTTCGGAGAGCCTTGAAACCCAGTAATGCCCCTCCAGTGCAAAGAGAAGTAAATAAATTTCTTCTTATGACCACTTTGGAGAAACACACAACCAGATTTACTCAGCAGGGATAGATACTGGACAAGATAATGAAGAGAGAATAAGAATATGATAGGGGTTTACAGCCTCTTCTGTCTCTTTAAAGTGTTTTAATCCTTCAGAAACAGGATATCGGGTCCATTTCCTTAAAGATACAGTATCCCTTCTGGGACAAGTAATGTTATAAAAACCTAAGATGTAACATCTATCTCACAATATTGATTGGCACTTTAGTGTGATAAAAGGGGTTGAACCTGAAGGGGGGAAAAAAAAAAAAAGGAGAAAAAAAGGTAAACTGGGATTACTCTTTGAAGAATTGAAAAAAGTCCATGTAACACCAGGTCAAACTTTCAAAATATATTTTTTTTAACATGGAATTGAACCAAGTGCCATTTCAATGATTGTCTAGGCAATTCTCTTGATTTTTAAAGCATATAGATCCACGTTTGTAGCTTTATTACCAGCTGGTGCTGGAGCTCCAGCCCCAGCACAAAGCACTGTGGATTCTTATTATGTTTCAGCAGAGGGAAAAAAAGGGAGAAATTTCAAATAAAGAGATATGCTTTTGTTATTAAAAGCAAATAAAGAAACTCAATTTCAAATGACTGTCTGGTTCATTTATAAAATGCTCTTTTTAGACAGGATCACCTGTTTTTCAGAAGAGCTTTGAATGAAAACAGTGAAACAATTGTCATCATATGGATACATTTACAGTCATTCCTGAATTACTCAGTTAAAATCACAGACACACAAATACTGCAAACAACTATTCATTTGAGTGGCTCTTACTCATATGAATAGTCTCATCTAAGCCTGTAGGTCTATTTCCTTGGGTTAGTGTGACTGTGCTTGTATTGTATGACGAAGTTAACAAAGCCCGGTGCAAGCTCTGGACAGAGAAAGGCTGCTTGCCAGCAGCACACACCAAAGAAAGGCAGACTCTTGACACCTCTCACCTTTGCATCTAACAGTGCAAGAACAAGCGCAAGGTGAGACCTCATTTGCCTTCAGACAAGGCTGCTCTGCTTATGAACATTTCCTAACCCAGTGTGTTTCACACAGTCCGCTTTTCCAGACTGAGGGAGACAAGCCCATCAGGTCTGCAGGTTGTGCCTCTCAGACCCAGCTCTGCAGTGCATGGGCATGAGCATGCAAAGGTGCTGCACCTGAGGGTAGGAGCATGGTTGCAAGGCAAGACTCAGTGCCTTTAAGTCTTACAGTCCTGCCTTAGCCAGCATGGTTTTTTCTCTATTTGAGAAACCTTTGTGGCTAGCACAGACTGCCTTGAAGATCTACCAGCTTGAAGAGGTAGCGTCTTCTTTGCCTGCCCTGCTCTAGGACCTCCACCATTTCCCTGCCTGTGCAGAAACCCATCTAACAGCTACCTAAACAGGATTCAGCACTGCTGGGAGGGTTGTAACCCTGAGCAGGAGACCCAGTTAGGAGTTACACAATAATGCAGAGTGGTTTTGGTGTTGTTCAAATCTGTTGGAGGTTTAAGTTCTGTCCTGTAACTCACCGAAGTCAACAGTCTTTTCTGAAGGGGATGAAATGACAAGCTCTTCCAAGATACATATGCTCCATCTCAATGCTATTTTCAGACTATATTACAGTATACAGTTCAAAATATACCCTCCAGTCATTGCTGTGCTCCTTTCAAAGGAACAGGGTGCCACCTGGCAGAATATCACTCCCATTAAGACATGCTCTGAATACAAGTAAACACTGACTATGAAATCATCCTGTTGCACTTTGGGGTTGTGTGTCACTGGGACCAGGAACAACGATGTGACCCGCATCCTGGAGTTCATTTAGTGGCTAGTAACGTGCAGAAGGATGCAGTTTAACCATCACGTTTCTGGCTCCTACCAAAGGGTGCTCAGCAGAGGAAGAACACCCCTACAAGCTGCAGAGATCATAATGGCTGAAGAAGTCAGATGGAGAACGAGCACACAGGTATATGCCAACCAAACCAACTGTCCTCCTCTTTCACATTGTCTTTGGCTGTGTCTCTTCACCCTGTAACTCCTCATGCAAGACTATAGAGACATGCAGATTTTTCATACAAACCTCCCCAGAACAATTGTACAAGCGGCAACAACCCCATTTGTCAGGGATGTACGGACACCCTGCCCACACAAACTAGGTACTTGCCCAGAGGGCCTCTACTTTAGTGAAATCTTTATGGGGCTTGAATTATTCAAGCCTTGACCTTTAGCAAATCTCTCAGTCAATGCTAGTTAATGTCCTTTAAAGTCATTGACCTTAGGTCAGGGACCAAGGGGGTACTTCGTCAATGAAGACACACAGGTTCAAAATCAAGAGAGGTTTTCCAGTATATTTTTAATTTATCTGAAAGAAGACTGCTGGCCACACACAGAAGGATCAGTGGTGTTTCAAGATACAACAGCCCGGGCAAGAGACTCCCAAATGCCCTTCATAGGATCCATCTAGAACCAGGGAAGACCAAAGACTCCTCTTGAATGTCCAACTTTGCATTTGGGATATGGCTGTAACAGACTATGGGTCAGTCATAGCAAGGATAAAAGTCAACTGCAGCATATGCAGTCAGTTCTTCTAGTAAAGGGAGGTAGACGGTGGGGAAAACAGCTCTGCCAATACCTAGAAGTGACTAACAGGTTTTACTGATATTGTGTGGTACCCAGCCCAGCACATGCACTTTGCAGACAATTATTACATATGTGTGCAAAATTTTGTTGAAAAACTCCTAAAACAAGCAGAGTGGTTGCACAGCTCTTAAAAGCTGAAGTTAGTTTGGAAATGCAAGATTTCTGACCCCTCTTTCTCTTGATAAGATTACGTCTTACAAAATGATTTCAAGACCATTTAGAGATAAGCACAGGTTTTATAACAAGCCTATCTTTCTTGAAGGATGGGTTTTCAAATGTGAGCACCTGTGTGTGCTTTGTGATGGGACCTGACGTACTTTTCTGAATATTTCACAATGTTCATTAACAGTAAGGTTGTCTGCATGGTTACAAACAGCAAAAGTTCTGGTTCAAGCCTTCGTACAAGATCAGCACTTTTAATCTTGGAGTTGAAATTGGTTCACAGGACTAGGTGAAAAGCCAATTTAGGGGAGTTTTCTGCTTTCTTCAAATTGAAAAAATGTCAATGGGAGTCATGAGGTTAGACTTATTGGGCAGGCTTCAGTTCTGATTCTAGCTAGGGGAACTATACATAATGAATTAACCACATGACTAATTTTACCTCATTTTCTGTTCTTGAAGTGTCTGCAAGCAAATTAAAATACCTTGAAATTATTCATTACCTAAAAGTACTCGCAGTGAGAGGGATTTCTTTCACCTTATTTTAGTCACATAGAAGTTAGGTGTTTAGCTAAACTAGCTTTCTAGGTTTTCTCTACAGTTAAGGCAGTGAGAAGACAACTCACCCAATCCCAAAGTAAGTGCTTAAATCAGGTAGGTTGAGCCACTCTCTAGAGATGCTGCTCTCCTTTGCTATAGAGATAGCACAGGTGAATTCTTTAGATGAGACACTTGATTTTTCCACAGCTAAAATTAGTTGAAATTAATCCTAACCCACACCATTTATCACAATGTAAGTGCAGAGGTAAGCTTTTCCACAAAAGTTTGCTTGAATGTTCAAGAGCAAGCAGTTTTTCATGGACCAGACAGATCCTGCTTTTGAAAGTGCTTGAACACCTAGCAAGCACTGGAAACATTAATATTTAAGGACCTAAATACCTTAAAAGATGGGCCCACATGTCTTATTGAATGTTTCTGTTCTCTGAATGGATGAGTTCAATTCACTGAATCAGGCTTCAGGGACAGATCATCACCACTGGTGACTGCTCTTGTGTTTCACCTCCTCTATGAAACTCCTCCGGTTGAACATTGGTAGAAAACAAATGGGAAAGGGGTATGATGAATGCAGCTGTAATGGTATGAATTTGTTTCTATAGAGCAGAGGAAGAAAGGCCAAGCTTTTTAACAACTGAATTGTTGAGTTAGATTTCTAAATCTGGCCTGGCTTTCAGAAACGAGGAGCAGTCACTGCAACAAAAGGGTGTCTGTAAAGTACTACTCTGTATCTTTGAAGTACTAGAAAATTCGACTATCCATTTCAGGAACCAAGCTTACACCTCTATTATGGGACTTGCAGCTCCATGAAAGAGGCTGCAATCACTTTAATTCTCCTGGAGAGTCTGCCCTGTGCATTGACAGCAGAGGAGCCTGGGGGTCACACCAGAGGATGTATTTTCTCTGCCTCTAGGGGTGATATTTTCAAACTAATCCCCGTTTTTATAGGGATGCAAAAACTTTACCTGCTCACAGGAGGTGTGTGGTGAAGACACACTCATACTGCTTCAAAACCCTGTGAGTGAATTTGGAGACATTTCTGCAAACCCTGCAAAGTGCAGTGACCTTCAGAAAGCTAGGAAAAGCTCTAACAATAAGATTGGAGACACGTGCAATCCCAGCACTGATTCTGCTCTGCCAGGATCATCAGAAGAGACCAATTTGCCTCCCATCATGACTTTGCAAGCCCTAATTGCAGCCGTTTTCCTAACCAAAAAGAACCCCTTTCTATACCAAAGCCTTGGGAAGAGCAGAGCAAGGACCCTTTGCAGCCAGCAGCATTACACAATTCCTTCCTTCTTCAACTAGGTAAGCTGCATTTGCAGGGGTTGGTTGAGGTGGCCAGAGCCTCCTGCCGTTTTATATAGATCCAATTAATATTTTGTTAAGACCGTGTGAGCTGAACAAACAAAACCGCTTCTCGGTGTCACACCATTTGCTGAAGCTGGCAGCTGCCTGTGCTTGCCGCTTTTCCGATGGTGAAGCTCCTCTTTGCTGCCGCAGCCTAGCGGGACCCTTTTGGACCGAGTACAGCAAAGTGCAGCAGTGCCTGTTTGACACCACATGAGGGAATGTGAATTGTCAATTTGTTGACAGTGTCATGTTGCTGCTACCAGCTTTCCCTGCGTTATTTGGAAAGAGCTCAAGTCAGTCTATTTCCCAGGCTGAGCTTCCTCACGTTACAGCTCCGCACACCCAGAAGAGATGCAACCAGAGCAGAGTTTGCTTTCAAACAGAGAGAAGCTGTTTCTTTTAAAAATGCTATTGCAGTTAAGGCTGGAAAGACTCAGGGAACCTATCCTAAGAGCAAGCTCCCCCAGACCTTGCCTGTTCCCTATCACCACATCACTACTGGGCTAAGTAAGCTCATGAGGAGTCTCCATCTCCTGAGAATTTTCAGCTTGCTCCTGCAAGCTCCATCGTGTCCAAACAGGATCAGGAAACTGTAAAGACATGAGTCTGGGAAAATTACTGCATTTTCCCTCCCAGATGAGTTTGCTGATGATTTCCAGTCCGAATAGGATTATTCGCTATTGACCGTCCCTGCTGAGCTACAGTACCCACCTGGTTGCAAACCTGCAGTTAGGAACAGGATTTAAAAGCACCTATATGCACACAAATGCACATGGCTTTACTTGTAGGCACTTCTGGGGGAAATTGAATCCAGACACAGAGCTGACAAACAGATTTATATGCTGTGTACAAAAACACACCCTCCTCCGGTGATTCTTCCAAGCCAAGGGCTGTTGCCTGGAACAGCTCCAAAAGCCACTTCAGAGACAAAAAATGGGACTAGGAGGTGGGCAGTGATAGTGATAGCAAGAGCCATAGTCTTCCTTCTGCCTGCTGCAATAGGTGAAGCAGACTAGAACATAAGCTTTCCAGGGATAAAATTTCTGCGTGGCAATATAGTCAAGATAATCTAGTTTTGCTTTACGAAATCCAGGAGTTCAAATAAAAAAGGTTAAACCATTTAATAATACAAAGACATTTTTAGATCATCCTTGTCAGGAGCACTGGACACCGTACAGCATGTACAGCCTGACAGTATGCCCTGGGCACATTGCTGGTGCAAATTTCCAACCTGCTAACAAGGTTCACAGGTTCTAGGTAAGTACCGGAGTGTTTTTCAGGCCACCATTGCACCATGTGTTTACAAACTGCCTGCAGTGACTGAATGCTGGAGCCTTTTCATAATCAGGATCTCTAGTCACATTGCATTTCACAGCCTGATAAATTACTGACTTCAGCTCTCCCACAGATCCCTGATACAGAATGCATTCTAGATTAAAAAATAAATAAACAAACAAATCACCAACAAAAAAATGTACAAAAGTAATTTAACTCAGAAAAGCTGAGAGATCATATATATATATATATATTTTTTTTTTTTCCATGCTTTCCCTCTGATGGCAGAAGAAAGAGAAGAATCACTCTACAAAACCAGTATTTCTTCTGTGCATAACAAGCTGCTATTTCAGGACCGATATTGCTAACATTCCTTCTGCTGAGTTCCACTAATTTCTCACTGGCATTGTCAATATGATGGGACTTCCACTTACTGGAAGGGAAATGGCTGTCCTTGCTTGGAAATACAGAATCTGCTTGATGACAATTTCCTTCTCTTTTTTTTTTTTAATCTTTAAATAAAATAGAAAAAAAAACCCAACTAAGAAATCTAAACAATCAAAAACGAGATGAGTGTTGTTAAAAGTCAAATCGCTCTGCTTTAGCCACCATCAGAGGTAGCTTCTGGGTTGATGCATGTGCAGGTCAAAAGTGACAACAGTAGATGGATGGCGCAAGCAGTAGTTAGAGTACCCAGGCTGCTGTGAAATGGAGTTACAAGGTTTCTCTGAACCCTCTTCATTTGTTAAGGAATTAAATGGCAAATGTGCTGCTGATGGGGTTTACCGCAGTGCTTCCTGTTTGCCACCCTGGGAATGCAGCGAACACAGTTCACTTAAAACCCTTTTTAAACCACTGCCCCCTTCCCACAAACAGGCATGTATCAAGCTGACGGAGCACATTTGTAAGAAACCGTTTTACACCTTGAAGACTGAAAGAATAAATCTCTTTAATAAGCTCTTAGGTTTTCCTAGTGATGCAGATTGAAGTAATATTACAGAAATGTGTATAGTTGTCAGTAATTTTACAGGAATGAATAGGAAGTGCCAGGAGGACTCATTTGTGAAACGGAAGCATTTTCTGTGATTTTCTTTTTTTTTTAATCAAAGATTCTTGCAAGGACAAACAGGCTGCACCCTTATCACACTGATCCATGCAATAATTGCAGATTTTCCGGGATGTCCTTTAATATCAGCCCTGCTAGGTTGCTGTTTGCATCTCATACATGCATAGGGTGTCATAGTAATGCAAATAACTGATGGCTTTAATGTTAAAAGTACTACATTTATAGAGCTGGGGATGACACTATAGGGATTTTTTTTGGAGCTAAAACTCCCAACAATGCAGACAGGCCCTAAAAAAATAAAGATGTCACTTTAAACTTGGGAATTTGGGAAAGAACATTGTAAAATAAATACATTGAGTGCTTATGCCAAGGTATTGCAATCATATCTGGTGCAAAATTCCCATTTATTGATGCCAAGAAAACCTGGGCAGTTTATTACGGCAGCGTGACTGCAAATAAAACAAACAACATCATTGTCTCTTTTAAAAGCAGTATTTTTTGGAGATGTAATAGCAGCAGGAGTGCCTGGCTTGACTAATGCTGTGGGTATCCGTCCCTGGGGAGCGCAGATGCCAGGAAATAGCTTTGGAGGGTTGTGACTAGTAATGATCACACTGGATATTTTAGGCATATCAGTGGGCACTGCTCCGTAATTCTGTATTAACTCTTTTACTTATTAGTGGTATAAATGATCACATCAATGGAATTTACGTTATTTAAATATAAAGACACTCAGATTAATGCTGGTTAAAATTTGACTGATAATATATACAAATTGCCTTGTTACATGACCAAAACACAGTGCAGAAACTGGAGAGGCAGTTTGAAAACTGTCCCCGCAAAGGAACAACCATATGACAGGGCCATAATTTCTGTGCATCCTCTTGCCTATGTAAAATTAAACTGGAAACTTGACCTGTCTTCTTTGAATGGGACATTTTATAGGAAATCAAAGCATAATTTCGCCCTCAGACCTCTCTCCTTCTCATGGTATAATATACAGAAAGGCAACATCTACTGAAGTAAGTCAGAGTTTTTGCCATAGTAAATTTTTGAAAGGGTTTATTAAGTCTAACTAACTTAGGCTGTTTTCTCACCACTGCATAAACAAGACCATAGCTTGCATAGCATTCAAATGTAAGTTTCTCAGGTGAACGCTTTCAAGAGGAAGGAAAAATTTCTTCAGAGAAAGAAGCTCCATACCTCACCCCTTGCTCTTTTCCCAGAGGACACAAGTGCCTGATGCCCACTGGCAGACAGAGGAAGAAATGGCTGAGGAGCTCACTTCTTATCCTGATTTTCCCTTGTAGGACTTTACCATGGGTCAGGTTTGGCTGACATAAGCCAGAGGGTTTGAAAGACATCAGGGGAGAAGAAGGCCAGCAAAAAGCACAGCCACCTGAGCCTCATTTCATTAGGAAACCAGGTTAAAAAAATCTGCTGATGAAGACTGGGATAAAAGTAGATGCAATGTCAGGATCTGTGGTGTCTAGATTTTGATATGCAGTAGATGTCTGTCCAGTATAGTTTGTACAAACGATCACTGTTCCACTCCATTAAGCCCTCATTAGAGCAGCATACTGCACCTTAAAAGTATCTTAACCTTAAATTATCAGTATCTAAGCAAAAGGAATAAAAAATAGCACATCAGGACCTAGTCAGAAAGACCCAGCACATGTCAATTAAGATGACAGCTAGCATGTTTTAAGGCACAGCTTCTCAGAAGAGCATCAATGTGTACCAGAATGCTGGAGCTGTAATAATTCAAAATTTCCTTATTGAGGTCTGATGATGCTAAAATAAGGTGTTGAAGCTTGATTAGTAGTAGGAACATAGCAGCTTAACCTCTAACATTTAGCCTTCTCCTTTGGATCGAATTACTGATCTTTATCTTGTTGAGCTGTGCTAGCAGTTGGCTTGGGAACATTACACCTTTCTAAAAGCTGTCAATCTTTGTCAGTGTCTTTGCACAATGGATTGGAAGAGCTATTTTTAAAGGACTATGTCACCTTTTTGTAGGGATGGGGTTTTTATAGTATATAGAATTTTTTAATATACGTTGCCACATGCTCAATATCACCTATAGGCTTGACTGAGAATAACTTCTATTATTTTTACTGCAGTTTCTAGTGAATGGGTGTAAAGAGATGAAGAGCCAGAAGAGGCAGGGGAGGAGAAATCATAACTTAAATTCTCCATTAACATGCCAATTTTTGGCTTTCATTTTAATGAATTTTTCTGTCAAGGAATCAATTCATTTATCCATATACAACAGATTTCTTTAACATTAGATTGAGATATTTTCCACAGCACTGCATTCCACAGTACAGTCTCATTTTAACCAAGAGTAGTAACAGAGTGGTGTAAATATACAACAGGAAAAAACTTGCTAAAATTTGCGTAAGTTTTCTATAGAAATATTGAAAGATTACATTAAATTAAATCCTGGACTTTGGAAAGGACTATTTAATTTCCTTTCATTTCTTTTGCCTTTACAAAACCTATCTCTCTATTTTTGTGAGGATCTTGAAATCCATGTGTAGACTTCTGGCTAGTCATGAAAGAGCACCAGTTTGCATGCAATAAACAAGAAAAGTACAAGTAGATTTAGCATCAGGTCCTTACAGCCTTCTCTAGGACAAGGGTATTGAGATGTACATGTTTGTTCATTCTCTTCTTCATATGGGGATGGTGGACTAGATGTGGCCCATCATACATGAAGTACTGCTAATGTTTCCAACTGCACTGTCTGTAATATCTAGATACCACATCTATGCAACTTTCAGCTACCATACACACTGGTATTCCTCCTAGTTTTTTTTCTTTGTCTTATACTGGTCTTTTACAGTGTGGCAGACAAAATTGCAGGTGTTTACGTGTACATATAGCAACACTGAAGGACAAAACTGTTTTCAAATAAACTTTAAGGTCCAAAATCAATTTCATCCCTTCTCAGAAGACAAACCAGGCATAATTTCATTAAAACTACAGTAACTAATATATAAAAAACCAGAGGATTTGTCTCTAAATTAAACATGCTTACTCCAAGTTTACAGCATACAGAATTAAGAACAGAACTGGGCCCAGAATGTTCATTTGAAAACATGTATTTATTCCCATCTGTTTCTGCTGCTGCTGTTAATATATATGCTTGCCATGAAAAGTACTTTAAAACTCAATAAACCATCATACTAAAATAGGATAAAATGTTTTTATAGTAACAATATCTCTCACTACTATGGGACCTTTCATGCCAAAGTACCCTAAAGCTCTTTATAAATGTAGCAAACTGATATTCACATACTTCATCTACAAAGATCATTTCACCCGCACTGAACGGCAGGGACATGCAATAGCTTTTTTTCACAGCTGGCAGCACCTTAAGGTAGCTGACAAAACAAATCACAGGTTACACAGGTACAAAATAGGAGTGTTTCAGTTTCTGGAAAACATTCACTTTTTCATTGAATAAAGGCATTCATTCTTTTAAGCAGTTTATAGAGAAAAAACTGTATAATTGCAAACATTTGGCTCCATATAAAGTCCTGAAATACATCCCCATATCCAAGAAAGGGATAACCCCTCCTGTTTCAGGCAAATGCCAATGTGCTGACATGGAAAAGGGCACCAAATGTGGTGGAGAAAGTCCTGATGTGGCTAATACAGAGCTGGTTACTTAAAGTATAGTTTTAGCGGGACCATCCACAACTTTTTGTCCTGCAAATGAGCAGTGAAGATCCATCAGTGAAGGGAAAACTAAGATTTTCTTTAATCCTGTCCCCCAGTTAAGAGCTCCATCTCCCTCCCAGGTCTGAGCACTCCCCGTACAGTTCTTGCCTGTGCTGCTCTTGGTCTGTTCCCCTCCTATTAGGTTGTCTCCTTATTAATGATTTGTCATGTATGTTCCTTGACAGGGACACTCATGTTGCTAACTACACTGCTAACACAGTCACAGTGGGAACCAGAAATACATCAAAATATGGCACTGTAACCAAAGCAAGGCTGTGCAGGAGGGAACACTTCATGTGCACAACCCACTGCGCTCCTTCCCCGCTGTCAACTCTGTAGCCAGAGACCCTGTCCTCAAGCCTTTACATCTCTTTGCCCCCCACTTAATTTCAAGACAGAGGCACATACAAAGGTAAATTCCCTGGAGCATGGTTTTTGTTTCAGCCCTGCACTCTCCTGCCAGGCCAGCAGAACAGAGTGGGAGCATGAATCGAAGCTCCACTGAGCATCAGTTTTCCCAATGTGTCACCAATCACAGGAGCAACGATGTTAAATAACTTTGAGGTGGCTCACTGTGAAAATTAAGGTCACAATGGCCCTCTGTTTAAACTGTGGTGTGATGATCTCCTGGTTTGACAGCTGACCAAACTCCACAGGAACATAATTTCAAAGCTTTTCATAGCTGTTTTTGTGTGTTTGAGGTTTTCTCTTGTTTCAAGGCTTCTCAGTGCAATGTTGATAAGGAAGGCAGACATTTTTGAACTGGATCTCTTCCCAAAGGCTATGAGTAGGCAGAAACTGCCCCACATCTGGACTAGTTTTCTATTACAAGGATAAGGGTCACATTTACAGGAGTGCCAGGCATGGAGGAACTATGCTTACCTCAGAAACACCAAAGTTGCCTTACATTTTTCTTATCCAGCAAACCCGAATGGCAAAAGTTTTCTCTTGAGTTTTTGGCTGCAATGGAAAAATGGAATAATACTTCTCCTTGAAGCAGGAGAAGACCAAGAACTCCACCAGAAATTGGAATCCAAGTATGTGACTCTCAGTCACCTATCATTATTCCTCACCAAATAACATTATACTATGATTGCATTTGCAATAAATAAAAATAAATGTTGCATGGAATACCTGTGTACCAAGGGACCTCTCCAGTTCATTCAAAACAATTCCTCATCTTTCTGTCCTTGTGTTATTCTCCTGTGCCTGCACTGCAGGAAGCAGCCCTGCTTAAGCTAATGGGGCACCATCAGTTGCAACCAATGTTTAGAACACTCCTGACTTGGCATGCCCTATTTCTCATTGCCATATGAAATCCCCAAGAAGAATAGGGTCACCACACTGCGTAGCAAAGGTGACTCATTCTCATTTAATGATGTGGCTTCTTTTAAATATAGATGTATCAATGGAGACAAAAAAAAGGTCCCAGAGAAAGAATTTCTGCTTGCTTTGTTGTTCTCCTGAAAGACACAGTGCTGTGATATCATGGCATTGGCTGCCAAGACGGCTACTAGATTGACTAGTAAATACGTGTTTTAGTGGAGCTCAGCAGAACAATATCCCCTGTAATGTAAGTCATTCCATTAGTAAGTACTCGACAATGTTATATCATCTTTATTCCTGCTGGAAGGGCTTCACTACCATTACTATAAAAAAAGAGTGCTTCAGAGATTGTAAATACATTTAAGTAACTCTGACAAAACAATAGAATCTGACTAAAATGTGGGGTGTTTATCTCATCTGTCAGTCTGATATGGGATAAAAGCCACAGAAGCCATGACAGAAAATAACATCTCCCTGATAATTTCTTTCCCTTCACTACTATACATACTTACAGTGTATGCTGCACCATACTGGCCATATCTGTATTTCTTTTCACATAGTGAAAGGTTGGTTACAGCAGATGACTGCTTCTCTCCCATTAAGATAAAGAATTTAAGGACATCAAATTCAGCAGGTCTGAAGTGTTGATACATTATTAACATTATTAACATTATTAAATCCAAATGTTCAGAGTATGACCTTGTGTCTCAAACCCCATGTCTTTCTCCCATCCCAAATCAAAAGAATGATCACAATATTGTGAAATGTTTTAAATTAAATAATGAACAAAAAAGTTATCTTTTTATATTGACTGTTTCTGAGCTTCACTGTACTTTAAAGTTTTATCAGACATTTTTCCATAAACACGAAAACCAGGCAACGTATTTTTGTTTCTTTTGGAAATGAGGCTCTGCCCTAGACACTGGACAGAGGGAAAGCACTGTTTTCAGGAAATATATTCAAAGTAATCTGAAAATGACTGAGCTTCACTGGCCTATGTGGTGGTCATCACTCACTGGCCATCATAAAGTCGGGAATAGCTGACTGCGGTCAGAGGGGTATGGATGCTGTTGGCTGTAATTCTCTACCAGTTACACACCAAATCAACAGCCTTGGAAAGCTGCATTTCTTCTCTTCCTTTCCCTAAAAGGGCATTCAGAAGCAAACAATTTCTAGAGTTTTCATATTTTAAAAAAGTTGATGTCTCCTCTCTCCACAGCTTCCACACAGACGAAACACAGAAGTGAGATACAATCATAATCAAAGACTGATTCCCCTGACAGGGCACTTACCCGCACAGCCTGTCCTGCAATGAAGATAAAATGAAGAGCCTACAGGAAGAGAAAGTGCTTTACATCTTCACTGCTCCTACATGCAATGGTTAATGCTATGAAAAGCGTGTTATTATTAATAATAGGTGCATAGGTATGCATGCAAGTGATGTATAGATGCAAATACATACACATTTTTACCTCACCTTCATTTAAGGACTTCAGGGAGTTTCGCTATCATGTTTCATTCATAGAATATCAATACAAATTTAAATCAATTTAATCTTAGTTAAATATAAAGTGCTCTCACCACAGTGAGAGATAAGCAATTTCTCCTTGTTCTGATCACTTCACGTGCCTTGGAAGTGCATGTCACCTTTAGGATGTAGTGCCTCACTGACACCATGAATGCATTTAAGAAAGCCCAGAAGGCTGGTATAAATAATTGGGGTGTCTCAAGAAAAGAAAAAGAAAAGTTAATGAGTTGAATTGATCTGGAAGACTGGTTGCAATCTAGCAAAACACTTGAATTTTGGCTTTATTTCAAGAACCTGTTTTGGTGGGATCTCATTCAACACAGAATTTATGCAATACTCAGGTCTCAGTGAAGTAACGAGACTGTTTGCATTCAGCTCTTTAACCACACACTTTGCTGAGACAACATTTATGCTATTAATACCATGGCATTGACAAAAACCAAGGTTCCTTAAGTGGCCTGTCATCAGAACAACCACAATTTTATCCCTTATGTGGGACAATGTCAAAGATTTCCTTACAGTAGGTTGGATATGATCTACTAGTCATTCACAGCAAATGTAACCTGCACCATGGTGGTACTACCTACGAGATGTGATTAACCAAGTGGGCCCTGACATCTGTTCATGTCACCAGCATTTATGGGTTTTCTAGTGGGCAGGACAGTTTTTCATCTCCTCTGAGTAGTAAATACTGAAAGTATGTGGCCAGTATTTTAATGCACATGAGACAGAAAAAGTACTCTCTTTATTCCTTTAAGCTAATAATTGCAGCCACACCTTCACCCTTCCTATATGTTCAATACATGCTTATAGATTAAGATTAACCTCATAAAAGACTGAAAATATATTGTTTTAAATCCCTTGAACATTATTAACAGCCAGTTAGTTAATTTATCTGTATGGGAAGGTCTAAGAATTCATCAGAAGTAATATATTTTAAATTTCTGATTAGTGGAAAGGAGAAATACTGTACCAATCATCCAGTTAATTCACTGAAGTGTTTTATTATACGCACAGATACTTGGTAGTGAGATGTCACATTCCCATAATGAACACAATAAAGGATGAATGACTGGTAAAGCTTTCAGCTCACAATACCTATAAAATCTAAGTGTTAGCAAGGTGTTATGTACAGATTAATTTATAGATTCCTATTAACATACTGCATGCTCTCCTTTGTATGGCTACAACTTCTCAACTGTGGAAGATAACTAGAACTTACATGGCAAAAGTTATGACCATGTATCACCCCACACTGCTGGTGGTCAATGTTTCCAAAACAGGAACCCTGGGTATGGCAGATACATGGCTGTGAACAAGACAGACTGTTCACACAGATGCAGGTTTCACAAAGTAACTAGAGAAAACAGCCCTATTGTTAACAGAAACCTGACAACTTTTGTCACTTGGCATGATATCTGAAGCCAGCATGTTCCTGAGGACCACAGACACACACCCACGGCCCACTGCACTGGGGAGAGCTGGGTACCAGTGGCCAAAAGCAAAGCCTGGAGAAAAAAAAAAGCAAGCCATGGTCTTAATTGTAGTATTTCTTTGGGGAAGAAGAGGAGAAGTTTTCTTCTGATCATCAGATTAATTCAACCTAACATCTAAACAAACAACTGACAGAGATAATTTTTTTAAATAATAGATGTTAAAATGTGAGTCCAAACAAAGGAAACATACCTACAGAAGGGCTGCTCTGAGTATAATGTGTATCACTAACCATTACATGTGTCTGTTCTGAGACCAGAATTACAAAAGGCCAAATTTTCTTAAAAGCATGTTAAAATATTAATAGATATCTGAAATAGTTTTATTGCATGGGCTGCCAGTCTTGGGAATGGTTACATCACACAGGGAAGAAGGGAAGGAAAAACTGCCCAGATGCTGGTGACCTGCAGCACTGAGTAGCATCATGAAAATCTAGTGGGAGACAGTGAGATTGAACAGTATATCTGGCAGCAAGTCTGGTGTGGAGGGCCTTTACTGGGAGTGCTGGCAATAAATTTCACAACATCCAATATGATAATTCTGTAAATCTAAGAAGGTCATGTTTGCAATCCTACACTTTTGCAGACTCCATCAGCACAGTGGAGTCAAAGACATCTGTTATCCAGGGATTTTTTGTCATAATTGACATGAAATGACTTTATTGATTATAAAGACAAGCCATACTGAAGCTAGCCCAGAAGTCAGTGTGTTTCTTAAAATTACCCTTTCTCCATTGCTCACACCGTGTCATTTTTGTGTGGTTACTTCAGAGTGCTAAGCCTGCTTTCATTAATTTTTTACTTGAAGCAGCAAAGCCTCAAAGTACCTAGTTGGGGGAGAGGAGATGCAACATATTACATTTATGAGAAGTAAAATGGTGGGTTTGATCCTTTGCCCATTTGTTCCATTCAAAGGTTAGTCAATGACAGCCACAGGGCTGGAAGTGCTGGCAAGTTTTGGATGAACTTGTTCAAATCTAGAATGAACTTGATCACAAGACCATTCACATATTAATCAAGTGCTGATTAAATGCTAAAAACCCCAACATACCGATTCTGCTCACATTAAATTTAAACAGTTTTACTCTTCCATTTAAAACAGAGCCAGACTCTCAAGACTGCACACATCCTGGTGAAAGGTTAAAAGAAATTCCAACTAGCTTTGAAACAGCTCTGCAAACCAAGTTGGAAAAGTTGCTGGCATGACCATGGAGTTATACGCCACCTGAAAAACATTCAGGAAAGATATCTGAGTTCATGCTGGATTCTTGAGGTACCTTCCAGTCTCAGCCAGCTCTGTAGATTAGGTCAGAGAACCAAATTTGAGTACTGGTCAAAGGGAAATATTTCATTATGCCTTGTCTAATTTTCTGCATTGCAGAAACACGGCAAGGGAAACTGGCCTGCCATTTCACCTTGGTTTTGCAGAAGATTGTCTCTGCTTGGACAGCGATGCCAGAAGAACAGCAGTAACCTTCCCCTGGCACAACTCACCAAAAACCTGTCAGGCAAAATCTCTCGTCCAAATGAGCTAATTTTAGGTAGGAATATTTTAGAACAGAGAAAACTAGTCCTGCATGGTTTATGTACTACCTTTTTCTACCATTAACTGAGAAAATTCCAGGTCTGAATATATGTAAGAAGGACTAAGCTATGCATGCTATGAATATTCAGCTGCGAGAAAATCTTCAGCAGGTTCTCGTGCTGTATTAGACATAGCTATAAGACACATAATATTTATTGCACTCCTTCCTGAGCTGTTTTTCTTAAGTTGCTGTGACTGCAAATTATACTGCTGTACAGACTGTACAAGACAGGTACACTTCAGCTGAGGAACCTGCCTGGGCTAAACTTGGGATGTTATAGTGGTGGGTGCCATGTCTGCACTAAGTGCTCCCCCACAGAAGCACTGACATATTGATCCTTTCCCACTTTGATGGGCACAGTGATGGAAGAGTCAAAAGGATGAGAGAGTAGATCCTATCTCAAATTGCATTATTAAGTGTCAATATTTCCCTCGTGTTCATCTCATTAGCATAAGTCATCCTCAAATTTTTAAACTATTAATTTTGTATGACAACAGTCCTAGCAATAGCTCCATAGCCGTTGTTTTATTGTGTTTGTAGAATAATAAAAAAATCAGTTCTAGGATTCCCCGGTGACAGTTTAACCAATTCCAGCACCATATGTGTTAAATGAAGTCATCTGCTCTGGGCTATGACTCCATTTCCAAGTTTGATAAATGGGGGCTGCCCTATGCCTTTGGGTCATATGGGCTGGGGCACTGAGGTCTTGGGCAGTAAACCCCTGTGGTCTCCTCTGGTACAGGATGTGCACTGGAAAACGGAGAGGCTTGTAAAACTGTTATGCTCCATAGCCAGTTAGCAGTTAATTCCCATGATTGGCCTGTTTGGCTAGCCCAGATTTCAAGAAGCGGACACTTGTATGTGCTCAGTATGGAAAGTAGGAATAATGAGGTCCCAGCCCTGCTGAGAGGGGACAGTGTGGTGAGTACCCCACACCTTAGTGCCAGTCCAGGCTGCTCCTGCAGCACTTGATGCACCTAAGACGCTCTATGACACTTTATGAACAAAGAGAGCATTCGACTGTATCTTGGACAGTAATATTTATGTTTTCTCCAAGCGTGAGGTAAAGATTCATTTTTAATATTTGAAACTCTTTTGAAGATGAAAAATGCCTTAAACCATCAATCTGTTTATTACTCTCTTTGTTGACCTAATTGCAGCTGGCAAGTGGCAGCAGAAGAGATCGGTGTACCTTCATGCTACATGTAGTTTATATATGAACCACGTGATTTCCTATTTTATCCCTTCTTATTGGGCTCATGTTTCCTGTAAAGGGTTTTGACTAATTGTGGGTTTGACAAGAACGGCATCATGTGCTGCTTTGTGAACGAACAAGCTCAGGTCAGTAAGTCAGACGGTCAGTCTGGAAAACAGATCCATACTCCTAATCCTTAAGGCTGATATAAAGCAGAGATAAGTGTGTTTGTGTTGTGGAAGTTGCTTTGGGTAAATATCATTTAAGAGAAATGAACTCTTAAGAGAGAAGAACTGGAAACAAGTTGTCCTAGTAACAAGGATTTCTAAGAAGTGGATCATCTAAATTGTTATTTTTTTAATTTCTTTATTAATTTCAGACTTGAAAGCAACTATTTAGCCTCTCAATTTATGAGCAAGTATATAGCCTTCAAGTTGTAAGAGAGATTTATTTTTTCTATTTACTCATGTGAGCACTACTCCACAGAAAGCTGGAGGTGAACAAGTTTCCAGCTGGAATCACAGAAATATTGATTCTCTGACTCTTTTCTTGCCCAGCCTATGAAAAGCCTCCAATGAAAACACAAGAGCCTCCTGCCTCAGAAGAAATATCTTTCCAGTCCAACTTGTTATTCAAACCCAAAGTGGATAAGCTGTGTTTGAACTTTGAAACATCCGAACCTGAGCTAAGCTTAGGAAGTTGCAGAGAGCTTGTAACTCACTAATCTAACTCATATTTGGCTCAGTTAGGCATTTTCCAGTTAAGGCATCAAATACCATATGACACTAGGTAATCTATCTTTCAGGCATCTTCTGCAGCAGCACTCACTAGTTCCTCTGCTTCCTCTACTCATTTCAGACCTTAAGTACATCTCGCATCAAAGCACTTAATGGCAGAGAGATTTTCCAATAACTAACATGCAAGCTCAAGACTCTTGTTCAAACAACTTCAGGCAGTTACAATAGCTCTGTGATCATTCTGCAGCTATTAAACTTTAGATCTTACTGTCTGATTAGCAGCAGAAGTATTTCACCTCAGTTTTTATTTCTCTCATATTCCCCTCTCATAATAAAACATATATCCTGTTCAGCCTCTCAACTTTGTTATTAATATTGATCAGCTATAGGGAAAGATTGACTTTTTACTGTTATTATTATTTTATTTCAGCTGGGCCTTTTTGCTCCCAGTGCCTTGCCACCCCCACCCACCTCAGCATCCCTGTCCGATGTGTTGTGAAAGCCCTCTACAGTAATGCCTTTGAACTGCAGTGCTACCTCCTGCCAGCCAGCAGGCAGCAGGGCTGGGGGAGACCAATATGCAGCAGCACCCTGCTTCTGAGAGCCCTGGTACCCACGGCACACATTACCATCATGACAAGAGGCCAGGAAATTAATGTAGTTTACATGGAAAAAGTCTGTGATGTAGGGGATGCTAAAGAATTGTGTGCAAAGGAAACTTTTAGAGTACTCTTTTTCAGTTACCTTTGACAATTTTGCTGTTCATAACTACAGCAGTTCTGATACTTTAATGCTTCCTCAGAACAAAAAGACCCGCAAAAAAGTCCACCAAGTATTGAACTAGCAAGTCGAACTTCTTAGGGATCCATCTCTGCAACTAAATGAACTCTCTAACTAACCTGAAGGGTCGAAGAGATCAAAGTTTGAGCATGGCTTTGGAGATAGCCATGGGGATTTGCCCTAGACAGGGTACCTGGATGCTGCCCTGGGCAGGGAGGTGCTAGAAGTGCAAACTATAGGGAAAATTACTTGAAAGTAGCTGACAGAAAAAGAAAATTAATTACACTGATTGTATCCACAGCATTCGGTCAAGGTGTTAAGGGCCTATTTCTACATGACTCAGGGGTGCATAGTCATGAAAGACCTGTGTAGGTCTTGTTCCTCCCTAGCAGTTCACAGAAACCCTACTGAGTGTCAGTCCCTGGCCTTAGGAACTCAAATACTTGTTTTAGAAACACACATTCGGTTTGGATTCCTAGAAATACTGAACTCCAGCACTACAGTGGGTCAGGATGCTGCTCAGCCCCTCCTGGCTCTGCTACCCATCACAGACACTGCAGTTCTCCGTATCAAAGCAGAGCCACAGTGCCACTTGCCATTGCACAGTTTCTCTAGAGGATAAATGATGTAAACCCCAAACTTTCCCTCTATTCAGACAGTTTGAGTTCAAGAACTGCAGACACTCCTGTGCTTACGTCTAGAGTAACTTAAGTTTAATTCCTGAATGATTCAAAGCCTGCAGATTTGTTTCTCATACTGAACACCACCATCTACAACTGTTTTAACATTTTTTATGCAGCAACTAACTGCAGATACATAATTTTATTAATAAGTGCTTTTCTTACTTGGGAAAATTAATCCAGGTTATCAAGGCTCTCCAAAGGAAGAGCTCAACTGAACCAGAGGCACTTCCAAGCACAAGCACCATTTATACAAAGCACCACACAGTATTATTGTATACTTCCAGTTTTGAGAGGCTGTGTACTTTTTCCCATTAGACTAACAAATTACAGCAATTGTGGTCAGTAGTGTGGAGGTTTCTCTGCAGAGCATTTGCCCCCTGGGAGGAAGGAAATCAGAGGGGTGTTAAAGCAATATTGTGCCTTCCACTCTGTGTGCAAAGTTGCCTGATAACAGTTAGCTAAGAGGAGCCATAAAACTGCCATTACTGCCACCAGTGGGTGTTACTGTATCTCAATAGCCCTCTTGCAAAGGGAACGAAAAAAAAAATAGAGAAAATCAGAATAGGAAAAAATAAAAAGAGCTAGGTTACATATAGGGGAAACTTAACAGTCTCTAACTGAACTTGTTATTCTTACAGATTTTCTTTTAGAAGTACATTGCTTGAATCTATTCAGGAAGAAGTGTTTCCCCAAGCTCTTCTGCACTGAGGTCCCAAGCAGATTCAAACCCTTCTGAAGAGGCTGAAGGGTCTCTTGTACTTTGATTTTTTGCTAGATTACAGTCTAAGAGCCCAAATAGCATTATGGGGCTGTTGCCCTTGGTTTTCCAAGTTATTTTCTCCTAGTGATTGCTATTTCTCTTAGTGATGAGAAAGCCTGTTCTGGCGAGACTGTGGGTTCTGTTTCCCACATTCAGGGTACAGCTTGGATAGCTTGAATATTAGCTGAAGAACAGCAACCCAAACACTTGGGTGCTGATCCCAAAGTTCAGTCTGAGGTCTCTCATCTGTGTTTTGCAATACAGGGCCTTATTTCCACCTTTCTTACTGCAACAGGCTTGGTCCGTGGACTGAATTCACCAGGTTTGCAATGCTCATCTTATTTTTCTCCTCCCTAGAGGGAAACTGATTTCTTGCATCTTCTCTGCAAAGACAAATGGATCCCTCAAAGAGTTATGGAGAAATTAATGTGTCTCCCCTTTCCACTGCAGCACATTTTTGTACCCCCATCACAAAAATTAGAAAAGCTTTGGAATTTCATACCTGGTAGTCCAGGGATTTTGTGTCATGTCCATTTATACTTGCTGTGTGCTATGTATGGCACACAGCCTACAATGGCACACATATATGGTATACGGTTGCAGTATTGGTTACATAAATGTCTCTATAACAGCACCTGGGTAGCATCTGTCTAAACACTCAATGGGCTCAATTTCAAATTGCTGCAAGTTTCAGGTGTATGCAGATGTGTGGTTTCACTTCTCCTGGATCTTATTGCAAAAACAAAGTTAGAGAGCAGGTGTAAATCAATAATTTTATTGAATTGCCTCAAGTATTAGAAAATGAGAGCATTTGAAATAGCACACAAGTAAACAGGATATTTTCATTACATACTTCACTACATGTTTCCTTGTTGGGCTATAAATTAAGCTTTGTAAACTTTTGTGTTGGTGTTCTGGTTTGTTTTTTTTTCCTAAGTACATTGAATATGTAAGAAAAAATGCCTGCAGCAGTGAACCACTGCACTTACACATGTAAATGAGAGAACATGTTTGAACATATAAATTATCCTGCAATAATCCATATGTATCAGAGCTATTCCAAGGTTTTAGATAAAGATATATGCATTACATAAATACGTGTGAGAAATTGCCCTTTAAACCGTACCAAAGCATCATTTAAACCCTCTGGAAGCTTATTCCGAACAACAACAAAAAAAAAGTGTACTAAAATATACTTCACAGAATGTACTAAATCTACTGACATGTACCCCATAAGATACGCAGAATATAGGCAAATTTATTGTACCATACAAACATGGAGATAACTTGCACAGTGACATTTCATTTCAAAACTGTTGATGTATCAAGCTTACTTACAATAATCACTTAAATGAATAGAGGGGAGGTAATTTTTAGTAATGTTGGTAACATTAGGAGTCTAATAAAAGGCCAGAAGTTAC
Source organism: Lathamus discolor (assembly GCF_037157495.1). Lineage (NCBI taxonomy): Eukaryota > Metazoa > Chordata > Aves > Psittaciformes > Psittacidae > Lathamus > Lathamus discolor. The sequence goes on along the minus strand of NC_088909.1, from coordinate 7,477,759 downwards.
AAACTTTGTTACTCTGAGTGCTGTGAGCATATAGTGTAAGCTCTATACGGACCCCACTGCTTGCAGCCAAGACAGGTAGGGGAAAGCAAATCACCTCTTCCAATATGTTTCCTTGAGTATCAGGTCCATGCCTTCAAGCAATAACCTTGGTCCAACACAGGGTGCCAAAGACACAGCCAGGAGCTAAACGTAGCTTTCCTGAACCCCAGACTATACACACAGACACGGATTCTGCTGCTGCTTTTGAAGCCCGTGGAAGCCCTCATTTAGGCATCAATCAGATCATGAATTTACCTATCACCTAAAGGTGGACTTCAATTCTAAAAGAAACAAATCTATGCTCTTCCTCTCATCTCAGTACCACCCAGCAAGTATGCTGGCTGGGCAGGAGGGATTCCCTGCTGACAGCTGCAATATTTTTGCAATTCCAGCTCCTGCTTCACAAAATTAGCATTATATCCATGTTTTTTATTTGGCCCCATTCCGGTGCCTCTGAAATTCTGGAACTAAAAATTGCCTTTTATTGCCAGATGTCCACGTGACAATGTGAAATGCCATTCCTTACCTTATACCCTTTTTAACATGATCTGCTTGATCTTTTCTCTCCCTTTCTTTTTTAAATCTGAACTTAATGAAAAGCAGTATTTTAAATAACATGCCCAAATAGCGTGGTAAAATTGTCAAAGTTGAAACATTTTAATGGGCTGGGAATTTGAATGTCTGTACATTGAAAGCCTGGTTTATTTTGACAATATTGCTTTTCCTCCATAGTTACCTCTGACCCCGAGTATTACTCTCGGTGGATTATTTTTTCACTGAGGGAGATGCTTAAGCATGGACCAGAGTAGATAAGTGATATGGTCAAATCGCTACTGGCAAACCCTGGAATTACTGACCACTTTAATAGCTCCTGCTGACCTCCAGATGAAACTTCACCTTTGGTTATTAACATGTCTCTCTACTTTTATGATTTTTTGGAACATAATTTGTCACAGTTTTTATCTGCACAGAGCAAGTGTTAGGCTTTTAAAAATGTGAGTTATCTTTTTACAAGTGCTAACAATTACACATCACAGAACAGACCAGTCCAAAAACCAATTATGAAAAGACCTGCATGGGAAGTGCATTCGGTCTTGAAGTTTGAATTATAGATTTCTGAACTATAACTGTGCTGTTGCAGCCCAAGTTCAGGAACTGGAAACAAGAAACCAAACTTCAAAAGGGCTTGTAAGATCAGTGAGATAAGATAAGGGCGTAGAAATTAATTGCCCTTGTTTTGTATTAAAATCTGATAAAGCGCTGGCAGTGCTGCTCAAGATCAGAGCAAACAGCAGGGCTGTGTCTCCTGTCACACGTTAGCATTTGCAGTCTCACTAGCTCTGTATGCTGGAGTGCATGGTGCAGCATCCTTAGCACCCAGACCCTGGCTGCCCAGCCATAAGGCAGCCAGGGGACCATCCAAAGCTCAGGAGCTTTCAGGGAGCCCTTCCCTTAGATGCCAGAGGGCTTGGCGCTGGCCCTGATGATTCAGAGCAATGACATTTTGCAACCAGATTGTACAAGTACAAGCAACTAACCTGAGCTGGGGAAATCGTGCCAAAAGGCTTTCAGATGATCAGAGCAATATGCCAGTCAGTTAGAGGTCGATTGACCAATTAACAATTAGATTTGGAGAGCAGGCATGTCATTTCAGATCATTATTTGCCGAAAGATCAACTATGTGGAAAGTTTTAATTTAAAAGACGACTTTTTTTAATACATACTGGTGTTTCTAATCCCAGCTTCATACCACGAGAGGCTGGCAGTAGACTGCAGCCCTGGGGACATTGCAGCTGGCAGCATGACAGCAGCACTACGACAAAGCCTCCAGGAAACTGGCTGGGGCTTCCAGTTTTGTTTGAACACTGCTCACACTGCGCTAAAGGCACAGGAGCCAAGTAACAGCAGAGGAAGACTTTGCAATAGGATTGCGGATGAAGGCTTTCAAGGTGAAAACTCTTCATGATAGGCATCATGACTCACTCAGTACCCCAGTACAGGGTTTATTTTCTAGTGGTACAAGATTCAGAGCAAATATTGGGAATTTCTAACCTGGTCTATATATAATTATATCCAATTAAGAAAGAATTAAAGCATCTCAAGCCCTGGAGATCTACACTTGTTCGGTCTCCTGTAGTGGTCTTGTTGGCTTGAACCCCGAAATGGTGCTTCTCTGGGTAAGAAATGCCATCTCACCTGCCTTGCGAGACAGATGGGGACCAGAACTGGCATCAGCTCATGGGTACTTAATAGCCTTTACAACAAACCCCAGCTGCAAAGCAGCCTTGAGCCTTTCCCAAGGGCTTGGGTAACCATCTTGTCTTTATATATGGTGGGAAACCAATGCTCTGTTCATGGGAAAGAAACTTTACAGTAAAACCAGTTTTGAGTAAACATGCAGAGATATCAATATTATGGCAATCTTGCTCAGAGTTAATTTACTTGGAGGGAAAGGGGTACTTCTGAAGAAAAAAAAATGCTCTTTTAAGAGTATCTTAGCTTTCAAGGTCATACAAATAAAGGGGAACATCGGATTTGAAAGAGCTTTGGTCACATCTGGGGAGGGACTGCTTCTTTGCCTAGAAAATTTATTCTACAATAAGCACATGTGCAAAGGCATCTCAAGTGATGCCACGGTGAAGCATCAGGCTAATGGACATGGTGCCACATGCAGTAACTCTCATAGCTGTAGCAGCTTTGTATTTTTTTTCCAGAACTTAACTGATCCAGGGCATACAGGAAGGGAGAAACAGAGCAAAAAAGGCAAATGAAATAAACATTTGTGAAAGCAGTTCATGTCTGAAACCGAAATTTGTGAGTAACATTCTCTGAAAGTCTCTGCCAATGCTGTAAGTATATTTGCACAGGGGGAGAATACATGAAGCTGAACTCTGAAAGTTGTAGTTATTTTAGATATCTGTTCTTCCTCCAGCATAGATCGCCCAAGAGAGGACAACAGTTTAGACCCTCCAAAGCACCAGCACATCCTACTCTCTTGTGTGAAGTGAATGGCTCTGAAGGCACAAGCCCTCAGTATGCCAAAGTAAAGCATTGCCCAATGAAGTCTTGCATGTGGCTTAACATCATTCTTGACACTCTCTATGGCAGACCCAGGCTGCTGTGAATTAGATGAGCAACAGAAGTCTTACTGAGAACCTGTCCCCATGTATAAAATATGTCTTTAATCTGGTTTAAAGTCCAGAAAGAATTAACAGGAAAATCACCACGAAGAGCTACAGAATGTAATAGAAACATAGCAATTTGCTTTAGAATATTTTAATTGTCATGTTTAGTCAAAACTCCCTGAGTTTAGCCTGAACCTTGTTTTTGCCAGGCGATTAGAAGCAGTCCTTCTGTGAAACAGTTATACAACATGTGTATCAAGAGTAATTTCTAAGAATTACATTAAACCATAATAAATCACAACAGGTTGTGACAGGCTAAGCTTGTAAAGTGCCTGAACACTATTCATCTTGGACATTTATAGACATTCTCACACACGAGGTCTCACTGAGCAGTACTGAAGCAATAACCTCCGCTGCACTTTTCCAAGAGGTAAAATGTCAGCATTAAATAAGAAGATATTTGAGACCGGTGCATGTCCTGCAGCACTACCTTTGCACACCAGCCAGGACAAGCATGGCCAGCATCAGGCTAGGAGCCCAGGAAATGCCGCTCTGCTTGAGTAGGTGGTAGTCTTTGTTTGAGTCAACACTGAAACCTGTGCGCTAACACCACACTTCTTAAGGTGTCATCTTGTGGATATAAAACTGACATCCTGACTGCATCCGGTTCTGAAAGCTTTCAGGTTTGAGGCTTTTTTCTTGTTTTGTGCTCTCCAAGTACACGGCTGCTTAACACAACTGTTTTGGTCAAGTTCTGATTTGGACAACAGCACTCTACACTGGCGATCCTGTTGCAAAGTTGGATGCACAAGGTGAAGTTCGTCTTTGTCCAGTAGGGTTTTGCTGCTCTGCCCTGCCAAAGTGTTTTTCCCTAGACAAGTTTGCACTCAGGTTTAAAGGACCATGACTCCTGATCTCCTTCCAGCAGCTCAAACACCCTCTTACTACAGACATTGCTATTGCTTTGAGGGTAGATGTTGTCCCTCAGTCCAAGTCAATGACCCTCAAATGAGCAATTTCTGATGTGTTAGGAAGCACCTTTATTAACCAGGATAGCCTCAAGATATTAGTGACTTCCAAAGCCCTCCAAGAACATTTTCATGCCAAGGTTTTGGCAAAGGGGCTGAGGCAATCATTGCTACCAAGCCTCAGCAGCCTCCCACAAACACTCAAAGAGTTTTAGTGCCAAACATCATATGCATCTCTGTGCTTTGCTTTGCTGCTGTCAGACATTTAAGGAACACCCTAGTTTTTTTATCCAGAAGAGCAATGGGTCCAAAGAGCAATAGATGCAGGGTTTAAGAGAAAATGTTTGGGGAAAAAAAAACACCGTCTTAAATTTAACTTCTCTTAGCAGACAAGCAAAGTTAGAAGAGTCAGAAATACTTAACCAATACTTTCCTGACCAACCAGTGATGTCTAAATAATACTGAACTGGAAATCTTTGAGAAGCTGTGATGCTCACGCTCACTTTTGAAAGTACTTGATGTTTTCCTTCTATGATGAACCTGGGCATCGAGAACTAAACTGACTGGTAGTGCAATACGTAAAGAGATACGTAAACGGTTCTGCTCTGACACCAGCCACGTTCTCAGAAACTTCACAGCTACCTCTCTAGAGCAGTGACGCACACCTGAGCTCACATCCCATTCTGTCTGCACTGAAAAAATAGCCTTCTGTCCTGGAGTAGCAGGCTCTGCCTAATGACGGGCAGCAGCGAGCACCCAAGGCCAGGACCTAATCTCGTTTGCAGCTATGTAAATAGACAGGAGCTCCATCCACTTCAATGGAAGCTCTCTGGATTTACGCCAGAGCAACCGAAATTAGAAGCTTGCCCTAAGTGGGCGGGAGCTCATTATAAGACTAAATAAGGAGTGAGTCATTTTCAGAATTTTAAACTGAAAGGAGCCGCATTTGGCTGACCTCCTTTTTTTTCCACGCTGATGGTTTATTAGATTACAGCAGATAAGAACTCTGCTTTCTTACTGGTTTTTCATGGCGATGCGTCTGTGACACTGACAGAGGTGGAAACACTGGTTTAAAAATGAAAAATCCAAAGCAGTGTTTAAATAACAGTGTTCTTAACTGGGAATTAATTTTGATGTCTGAGGAGACAAACGCTGGCTCAACTTACCTGTAAGAGTTCCCATTTCATCCAGAATATATCAAGGGCCAAGTGACCCAAGAGGAGCTGAGCATGAGGAGACAGGAGATCTCTTAGTGGATTGTGAGAAGCTGGTCGCTGCTTGGAGGAATGACTGTCAGTGTCAATTATCAAGTTTGATAATAAATTCTTGCTAATACCACTATTAGTAACATACTTGATTAAAAAGGAAAAAGATGAACACAGAAGAGCCACCTACCCTGCTCAGCTCCAAAGCCCCATTCTGACTCCTCCTCTGGTCTCCCAGGTCATAAATCAATCACATCTTCATCTTACAACCCTTTCAAGGAGACTTTTAGGCTCCTACTGCCCAGGTATTTTAAAAGGACTACTCTCACAGATGAAATTAGGCTTGAGAGCACTAATCTAAAAGTGATTTAGAGAACCTTTTAAATCACTTTATGCTATGCATCATTCAGAAAAGCAGACATGAAAATTTCCAGTCAGGAAAGGTCCTCAGGGTAACAATTCTGAGGCCACTTAATTTGAGATTCCAGATCTACTAAACCTTGTAATGTTTGGTTGAATACTCATTCACCCAGAGTGAGATTGTATTCAAAGTAGTGGCAATGTAAGAAATAATTACAGCTGTACCACAAACGAGAATACCAAAGGCACATGAAGGAAAAGGTAAAGGCCAGAAAATTTATCTTCATCAGATTGGAAGGATGAGAGAACAGGGTATGTAAAGTTTGGTGGATCTTCTGAACCTTCTGATACATTTTTATACTTAGTCTTAGAATCAATCATGATATAGAAAGCTATTGAATGGGATTCCTCTGTGTCAAGGGCCCATTTCCTGCAGTAATGATTGACATAACTTGATATTGGCTCTGAGGTGATTGTAACCAATAGGAATCTGGGGAGGCAGTAAGGACTATGGGATTGCTTTCATTTGCTCTTATGACCACAACACTAACACCAATTACATCTGGCACAAGCTACCTTTTCAGACACCCTAAACAGAGATTAAAGATTGTTCTGAAGACCTGAAAGCCTAGTTCCAGTCAATTATCTAAAGTTTAGGAGGCAATTTGATGATGATCTAGAAGGACCTACAGAGGATGGTATTTCTGATACTCAAAAGCAGAAAAAAAAACCCACTGCAAAGCCAAATATATACAGATTAGAAGTAAATGCAATTTGTTATCATAGCAGGACTGGACTCCTGCCTGAAATGTCATCTCTGCTGAACCAGGAGTTTGAGGTCCACCTCTGAGGTCACTCGGTGGCACTCATGAGTGTGCTTCTATAGCTCCTGCAAGGACAACCCAAGGGTCCCCAGAGAAAGCACACACCACCCTCACACACAGCTTAGTGCACATCACTGGCCATATGGTCAGGGCAGCACTGCAGGCAGCCCCTACAAAGACATTGCAGATGCTCAGAAGAGACCCCAGGACATGACACCGGCCAAGATGGTTGCCAGCCATCAGTTAATTCCCACAATGCCATGCTCATCTTCCTTGTAGAAATTTTGGGATTTGCCTTTTATAGGACATTTCAGTTCCTCAAACACCCAGAGGTGGGTGGTTGAGGAAACCCTCCTGGTTTCTGTATACAACTGATGGTACAATCATTGCCCAACACCTGCTGCTGGGGAAGAGGGAGTGGTGTAGGTGGGGAGAGCCAGTTCTTGGATGTTCTGATTCCATGCAGCTGGCACTTTCCATGAGCCCAAGGCTTTGTGGGGTGCATGATACATGAGGAGTAAGTTCAGCATCTCAAATCCCCATGGGTGTGTGCCCACCTCTGCCTGTGCCATGGGGCTGCTCCAGAATGATGACTGGTTTTTTTCCAAGTTGTCACTAGGTTTAACCAAGATTTCTACTAATTCCACCACACTGATGTCAAAGCAGCATTTTAATCCTCCTGCTTCCTCTGCCAAAGGTCGTTGGAGGCTCTCCCTTCTTTATTCACAGCTTATGACTCCACAATTGCCTATCGCTTGTTGCGAATGAGAAATTGCCTTTGATTGGGAACTACACAGAAGCCAGCATGTCTCTTTTACTGAAGTTCCTTATTGCTTTTGATCTTGGCAACAGGTCCCAAAACCCCATAAAAACACGGCCCCACTCCTCCTGTGGCCATGCAGAGCAGAGCTCCTGCCCCAGCAGAGGCGTTGTGCCCAGAGCCCAGGGTGCTGCACACCAGCCACCTGCATCCTGGGGGACATGTTAGTCCTTCCTTCCTTGGGCTCAGCCCAAGCAGGGTGCTAGCTGGGCACACCATAGTCTGGGCAGGCACATTGGCTTGGCTGCCTAGCTCAGCCTCCACTGAGGAACCTGAAGAACTTGCCTGGTTGCTGGAGGAGCAGCTTGAGACAAACTTTTTACCTTGTGGCATTGCTGCTTTGGATTGGGGTTGGTTTTGCGAGCGAGCTTTGCTGCTGACTAATAGCCTTGGGCAATTGGCAGGGGAAATGAGACCTCACTGAATGGCAAGGTACTGCGAACCGAAATGACAAGATTATACTAGTAGTTCATTAAAGCAGATGAGAGAGATTAGAGTGCTTGTTACTATGATAAAGCAAAATTGCGTGTGTGTGAAACATGCCTAGACAGAGCTTGTTTTTTACAAAAATAACATCTCAGAATGCTACCTTTTTAACTAAAAGAAGACTGTACTGGTAGACGTAGAATTTTGTCAAAGGAAGAGATTTTGGTATGAAATACACCTGGAAAATAAGGCAAATTCTATATGGCAACATTTCTCCTCCAGTTTATGCTTTCTCTTCTGTAAAAATCCCCTGAGTGGGACAAGCAAACCAGATCTGCTTTGCCCTTTTATTTTTAAAAACATATGTCTTATTTCAAAATAAAGTAGTGGGCTCCCCTGTACATGGACTAAAACACAAGGGAATACTTTCGGTCAACCCCTCCACCACAGTCATTCCAGCCCAACCCCTAAGTGCTTCCCCCTGTCTTTGTGCTCTTACTCCCACTTGTATCCTCCCTTCACATCTTCATTCCCTCCTGCTATAGGACATGGAAATGCTGCTAAGAGAAAGCATGTTGCTCAAGTGCTAACATGTGGGATAATAGCTAGTGAGGCATCCATTAGAAAAGGTCAGAAGTTAAAATAAATTGGTAAATCCACCTCATAGTACTCTGAAATATCCCGTTGTCTTATTTTACAGGAAAAGCAGGCGTCAAACGCAGTAAATGCAACCATTCTCAGGAGACAGATACATGCTCACTCCTAAGGGCTGAAAATCCCAGTCCATGGTTTTGACCTTTCCTTGTTATGATATAATCCCAATTCAAATTTGTCCGGAGTTAAGGGGGCTTTAAAACATGGCTCAAATCTGTATCTGATCTTTGTGATATAAAGCATCCTTGTAGCACGAGGCAAACTAAGGCACAACCAGTGCTTTGGGGAAGTTTGAACTGAGACTTGATTTCAGATCTGAACTTTGTCATTCAGGCTTCTCTCTTCCCTTTCTTCTTTTCCTTTGTGTTAGCAATACACACTGACTTTGTAGATCAATGCAGAAGGCTGTAAATGATGCATGAAATGAAAAATCCCTGTCCAGCCAGCGCACAGAGAGAATACAGACAGTTCTATACTGTCATTGCTGTGGTATTTGCTGCAATATTCACAGCTAGAAAAGCCCACTAAGTCCCAGAACAATGCTGGACTATTTTAAAGTCTCAAGCTCTTTTTGGAGGGAGGTGAAAGAGGAAGGGAGAAATTAACTCCCCCTTACACCCACCTCCTTTCTTCCTTTGTTTCAGAGAGTGTTTTCACAAGAGCAAACCCTGCCCTCCCATACGAATCTTTCATTATTCCTCACCCCCCAAAAAAATTCCTTCCCGTTCTCGGATGGGGGAGGCAGGAGAGGAGGAAAGAGGAAAATAAAGCGGTCATATCAAATAAACAAATGCTTTCATTGAGCCAGCTCAGAATGAATCATCAGCTATGCTGCATTGAGACTGAGCCCCTCTTTGAGCAAAATACTACTCAGCCCAGGCAATGGCCATGGACCACTAGCCATGAAGCCCCACAAGCCAGTCCCAATTCCTTGCCCTTGAGCACAACAGTTGTTAAGGTTGGACTCAATGATCTTAAAGGTCTTTTCCAAACAAAATGATTCCACAATTCTACAAAGGAGGACGGCTCTGCTCAGGGGTGCTTGAGCTCTTCCCAAGCGTGCTCGGCCAATTCCTCGCACCCCTAATGCCCTGCACTGACACTAGGGATGATGAGTACTTGGCAGCACTATTCTTCATATGGAACATTAAGCTGAGGTCTTGCACACTCCTGAACATTAAACATCCCATGATAGTCATGAAGAAGAGCTACGGGTTTTATTAACCTCAGTGTCCTGGACACATTGCGCTAGGAAAGTCATCATTAACCTACCTTAAGAATACAGGCAGGGGCCATCTTTGCAAACTATGCTGAAAGAGCTACAACCCTTTGAAATACCTTTAATAATTTAAAGCAACTACCAAATGTTGCTATAAAGGATATAACCTCACCTCGAGGAAGAAAATCTGTAAAGACTTTGACACACTAAAGTGCTCACAGCATTCAGGTCCAAACCTTGATTCTTTTGCTAGTCAATGCTAGCAATGCTAGCAATAGGTCAAACCATCACACCCAAACACATTCTTCCCTTCTCCCCCACTCCCTGACAAAAGCTGGTTCATTGGGCTTTCAGCTATTTTTAAGATATCACTTTCATCTCAAACTGGGGTATAAACATTAACAACACTTCAGCATATGTTGAGAACTCTTCTGAGAAGGCTTAGGATGAAATCAGATGATCCCCCACAAAATAAATATATATAATTCTTTAAAAGGTTCAGACAAGGGTTTGGGGTTCTTTTTATAAAAAGAGTGAGGAGAAATTAGTTTTACTTGCTTGTGCAATATTAATTTAAATACAACCTGATTTAACCCAGCAACAAATCGTGCTTAAGTGATAACAGATTTCACCTGACAAATGTTACAGAGCCACTCTTAACACTGGCTGATGTATTTATAATTTGTGCCTCTAATACAAAGCTCTAATTTGCTGTCAGTGCACAGGGGAAATATAATTACTGGAGGAAGTGGAAGAAGAAGAAAATAAGAGGCTTGTGCAGGACCAGGACTTTGATACCTCTGCTCAGTATTGCTTTATTTGTGAACCAGCTTTTCCCTTCTCTTGCAGCAGGCACCAAGGGTCTAATGCTCAGCAGCCATAAACAAGCTCCAGACTCTCAGGGAGGCACTTCTTCTTTCTGTGCTTCAAACAGCAGCCACAGCCCAGTGAAACCAGTGTTACAGCTACAGACCCCATTGACACCAGGGGGATTCAGACACCAAGAAAGCACAGCTGGTTTTGACCTGCTTAATATTTGCTCTGCCAGAGGCACAACCAAGAATTTGCCTTTTCCTCTTTTTCAAAGTACAAAAGGGGGATTTTTATATGTACGAAAATCAGATGATAACTTTTTTTTTCCTACTCTTCTACATTAATTTACTGCTGCCCAGAGCAGAATGGAGACATCTGTGTTTTCTCACAGGAGCAAAGCAACTTCTGAACTCACGGATGCAGGAGGGAGACCCATGACAGCAGCTGAGCTCTGGACACACTTGCACAGGTTATTTAAGCCCTCACCTATACAGCCACATGCAGCAGCGAGGGCACCACTAACAACCTGAGACAGAGGAAACTGCCTCTCAAGGGTTGGAGGATGGACAGTAGGAAAGGAGAAAACAAAAACCTGCAAACCCCATTTCCATCCCTGTCTAACCAAATCCCAGCTTTGGGCTTCAAGCAGCACAGTGCCTGTCACAGGGCCGGTAAGAGAATCCCTTTACAGACATCAGGGAAAGGTGGTGAGAGCCCTCCATGCAGGCAGGGACAACATCCCCTTCTGTGATGAAGCAGTGGTGTTTCAGGCTGGAAGTAGTAGTGCTTTGAAAAGGTAAATCACAGAGTGGCTCTGTTCAAGCCTTACCCCATAGAGAATTATTGTAAAGTGCTGGCTGTTATTTACATTCTTTCTTTTATATATATATATATATATATATATATATATATATATATTTTTTTTCAGTGTTACAAAAGGAAGAGAATGACAATAAAAGCAGAGATACATCACAGGGGGGGGGGGAGGAGCAATATTTCCAGCCTCAACCACTACATGCAAATGTAGAGCAAAGCCTGGCAACTTCACATGGGTTTCACTTGCTGTGCCAAAACGTTTTGGTTCCATTCATAAGCAGGGAGAACTAGGATCCTGGCATGATTATAAGACAATTATTAGACTCCTTCCTGTGCCTCCTTTAATTTGCCTTGATAGATATGCAAACCAGGGGAGGAAAAAACTAACCAGGCCTCCCTTATTGACAGAAGACAATTTCCAGACCATAACCCAGTTGCCTTTCTTTTAAGCTGTCTCAGAGAAAAACACTTACACCTGGCATGGAGGCAGGAGGAGGGACGCTGAGAGGAGAGATGCACGATGCATGGGAGTACCTGACAGCCTCCTTACGGTCTGTCATGCTGTTGTCCTGTTGCAACTGATGCAGGGGAGAATTTAACAAATGATGGTGCTTTTAATTAGTGCACAGGGAATTCTCACCATGCAATAGACATGTCAGCGTAACACTAAGGAGATATTAAAGAAAAGGAAAAACAGAAAAGCGACACTACCAGCAGCTCCAGCCTTCCCAAGCTCCAACTCCAGGCACTGTAAATGGTGGGAGAAGTTTTTCAACTGATTTTTCCTTTTCCCAGGGACTGTTGCTCACATCTGGTAAAGCTGTCCCTGGGCTACCACCATATGTAAGGACACAGGGTTTTATGACTTATTGTCTGGAAGATTTATGGAGATGATCTATGATCAGCAATTTTTCATGTTCTTACATCCTGAGCAAACACACAGAGGGCCATTTCTTGCATAATAGGAAGATGTAAACCAACATGCTATCAGCACAGTGGATCCACCAGAGCATATACCGAGCCCAGGGACCATGGTGGCAGCAGGAATGGGCCGAGGCACAGGGGGAACTGCTTGGTTTCCATTCCCTACCCAAGACAAACAAGGGGCAAGAAAAGAAGCAAGAATCTAAAGGATTAATATGAGTTACTCTAGCTCTTTTATTATATGTGAACTGTATCATCTGCCTTTAATAAGTTAAAGTCCAGAGCATCAGCAGCATTTCTCCAGGAAATGCATGAGCTTTGGTGCTAACAAAAAGCCTAACAAATCCGGGTGGGTTCTCCACATTCCCAGAGGAATCCATGCAGGTGTGGGGGGAGCTGAGCTCTCCAAACCACGGCTCTGGCACAGACCCAGGGAGATGGCCCTGCCTGAGCCTTTGTCCATTTTAAAGGAAGGAAACTGCTTATCACAATGTTTCGCTGATACACTGCTCCAGTTTTTGGTGTCACAAGCCTTCACCTTTCACTTACATTGGGACCAGCATGAATAAGGAGATTTAGTGAAAACAATAAATAAGAGGAAGTGAAAAATCTGTCAAGAGTTCAGAATTGGCTGCAGCCATCGTTGTTGTCTTTGACAGGTATTTTGGCTATTAATGAAGGACAAGGCATCATAAACATTAGTGGGGCATCACAGGAAGAAAATAACCAGCTTCACTGATTGCTGTGATTGCTAACATGCTCAGCACCTCTGTGCTCACCATCTCACACCCCAGTGGTATTTTCCTCTACATGCACATTTCCTTTATTATCAGCAATATTCCTCTCTACCGCTCCCCGTATGCTTTCTGAACCCCAACCATCAACATTAACTCATATCATCCGCCTTCCTGGGATAATTCTTTTAGCTAATGATTAGCTAATAAACACTAATCTCAATAATAGTAAGTAATCATCAGACTCTTGCAAAGTAAGAAAATTAGCCTTAAATCCATAATCTCCATAGAAGAAAGCATTGCACTGGTGAAGTGCTGAAAGCATCGTTGTTCTACCTATCGTTAACGTTTAAATCAATGACTCAGTTGAGCTGTAACTTTGTAGTGTCATTCACAGGCATAAGGGCCAGATCCTTCTGCAAGTGCCACTGAAACCATTACTGATTTAGACCAAATCACAGCCTGCTCCCTGACTTATGCACCTAAACAACTATTATTTTAAAAGAGCATGTTAAATGCACTTCCCTTGTGTACAAACAAATCAACTTGTTTGACAAGCATAATCAATTCCTTGTAATCCAGGTTTGCTTCCCCACTCAAAAATAAATCAATGCAGAAGACACAATTAGAAAGAAAATAAATAAAAAAAAAAATCATAAAAAGTATAGATACCTGAAGTAGAGATAGCAGAAGAATGGAATTAGTCCAGTAATGTACCTGCAGGTTTGGAAAACAGTCTAGCACTGTGTGATCATTTTGACAGAGGCACTTGAAAGAAATCAATAAAATTGATCATTCATCTGCACCGTTTATAGATGTGGATCAGAGTTCTGGAATGGCTAACAGTGCTATTTTTACATAAAGTGTGCAGAAAAATGAAAGTGGCACTAAGGGACACAGAGTTTATTTCTCAAGCAGAGGTGGAAGAGGACCTGTGCTAAATAGCAGGATCTTCCAGACAGCAATGGGAGCATGGCACCACAGCAAGCTTTCCTACAGAAAGAAATGAGCAATGAAATGGAGACTTATGCCAGATGAGCTTTCAGTTTAAAAGGCTGTGTCAAGCCCTAGCAGTAAAAATCAAGGGTGGAAGTGTTAAACTTGCCAGGCAGGAGATTAAGAGAAAACTCAGGGTTTGGGTCTTTTAATAAGAAAGGAATTGGTACCCTAGTTCTCAGAGGAGACTCTTTCAGAAAAGAGTTACGTCAACCTAATCTTTGCTGAAACCACAGTGTTTAGCCGATGTAAATTGGTGCACTGACTTCAGTTAAGCCACCTTGTACCCTTTGAGTATTTTGCCCACCATTTTTCATATATTTTATCTTTAGTGGCTTAAGACAGAGATTGTGCCACCCTTTCCATACAACACCCTCACTTCTGGACCTCACAAAATCATGCAGTTTCAGGGCAACTTTTAGACTTGTCCTTAGACCTAAACTGCAGTATTTTAGCAGTTATGATTTCCATAGACACACACAGTGCTTCAACTTCTGTTTCCCCCTGAATCTAGAAAGCAGATATATTTGTGTGAAAAATAGTCAGAGAAACTGAAAGAAGTACCTATCATGCAACCTGCTACAGGTTAGCAGTCCCTGCATCATGTTTACTTACTCTGTATCACCACAATACACTGCAGCAATTCCTCTGTTAATCTGCATCTATTTTCTCCTCTGCCAGTCACTGTATCACACATGAACTCTGCACTCTTTTATCAGCATTGAAGACTATACATTTGCCATCTACAACAGTAACATTTAATACAGCAATGCCCCATTCTAATACTATGAAAGATTGTATCTGAACAGAAAATGCACATTTAAAGTGTGCCTCACTTCATTCACTCTCTGTAACTACCTACTACAATTATCAGGAAATGAAAAATATGCACTTCACAGCCTTCTCTTTTCACATGTTAAAAAAACATATAAAGATCAGCACAAACACTACAGGATCATTCATGCACGAGGCAATGCTTTGCACTGTTTCCATGATATATTACCAAACAGACAAAAGTCTGGGACTCTACAAACATACGAGAGAATTTCTAATAATCACACATTGTGCATACATGTCCACACGTCCTTTCAGAGAAAACTGAGCGAACACAAAATCTATAACAGTAATAGAATTTACTTTATAGCAGAGTTCTAGAAAGTTTGAAGCAGATACTGTCACCAAGTTGCCATTTAAAAGGCATTAAAAGCAGAAAAATAAGAAAAATCATTATCCCTGCTGTGGATTCTTTTGGAATGAAGAAATAACAACTGTGGGAGTCAGTGCATTTACAAGCATTCATGAGGTACTATACAGTATATATACAATGACCCACAAAGTGGGAGTAAAGATACAAGAAGGGGAGTGTAATACAGAATTATAAGAGGGGAGCATAAATAACACACAGTGTAATAACCATGGAGTCATTATTTTAGGGAGTCTGTATATAATCCTAGCTACCCCTCCCTCTCACAGTGTTTTTAACATTGCTTTGACTTCAGCCTTCCTGGATAAACATTAAACAGGAAAGGCTTCAGGTTTATTAAGCAGAAGTCTTGAAACTGGCAAAATACCCGATTTGGTTCACATTATGTGGTTTATAATATTGTTAAGCTCCATTAGGATGCTGCAGCACTCGAATAAATGAAGACATTTATTATTTCATAGGCTGCCACCCATTAAAACTAATACTTCCTCTACTAAGAGGTGCAGATAGCAGAACCCATGATGCTCAGCATTCTACTGTAGGTATTCTGTGAAACAGCTGGACACCAGACCTACAGCCACCAGATTCCTGGAAAGATCTCTGTTTTACAGGGAGAATGAGAAAAACACACCAAGCCAGTAAGCCAGATCAGGCCTGAATTTACAGCGGTGTGAATTAAAATCATACCAAGACAAAGGGAATCCTGTCAGCACAAACCTGATGCAAGTACTCAGCTCAGCCTGAGTTGCATTCACACCACTGGAGCAATACACATGTGGGCTCTGCATGGAGACCCCCTATCAGGAGTATAATGTCACTGTGCAAAGCCAGTCATAGTGCAAAGCAGTTTAGCGGTCTCCATCCTCTTACAGCAAAAGAAGTAGCCTAAAATTGGCCTTAACCAACAGACTCATAGCAGAAAGCACACAGGAAACTGGTCACCCCTGCCGTGCTAAAGATCACCTTCCTCTGACTTGCATTTGGGACCTTTCATTAAAAAAGGCAAGCATGCAAGTTTCAAGCATGTTAGACCTTTGGCTCTGCCAGCTTCTTACCTTAGAGGTCCAATTCATGATGAACAAGCAGCCAAAGACATGTCTTTCCTGGGCCAAACAAGCTGCTGAGCCTGGACTCCCACAAGTCCCTTCTCCCATCATCCTTAATGGATGCTGAGCACAGCCTGAGCCTTCCCATTTCCCACAGGGGGGGAACAGAGATTTCTAGTGCTCTTCATAGAACAGCAAAACCCAGGAGTACTTCTGTCCTGATTGTCATTGGGGAACCACAATCCTTCAGGATAATGATGATACAAGGATGTTGAGTGTATTACGTACCAAGGCTCAGCTCTGACTCCCAAGCACACAAAACCCTCTGTCTGCCAAAATCAGCTATAGATAGGAACAGCATCAATAGGCACGAGCGTGCCTCCCTATGAACATTAGCTGAATGCAGACTTCACCTGGAGTAGCAGCAAATCCCACTCTAATTTGCAGTGACTTGAATTTTCTCTATTCACTGCTCTTTTCCGGCCTGCTACAGGAAAAATGTGGCCTTGCCTCAATTGACTTGAATTTAAAACCATTGACATATTATATAACTCAATAAAAATCTTGCTAAAAAAAGGTACATTGTACTCGTTCTCCTTACACATGGTAGGGAGGAAAATGGGTATGGACTTCTTCAATGGCTTTTAGTTAATTCGCTATCAATGCCCAGCTGCTTTAGAGTAAATACAGGAACAGGGTGTCATATGGGTATCCTGAAGCAAAAGAAGAGAGGTTTCCTATTTCTTTGTTAGCCAGCAAAGATGGTATGCATGTTATCCAAAGATAATACAGGGGAAGAAATCAATTCTCCGTGTTGTTACACATCCTTGCGTGCAAATGTAAACTTGGGGAAAAAGAAAAAAAAAAAAAAAAAAAAAGCATATTTCTATTATGCTGAGGTCATATGAAATCATTAGTGCAGGCTGATATGACCATCCAGAAAAATAAGAAAAATGCTTTTCCTCATGGGTAAAAGTGCTTCTATTAGAAGTTTTGGTGGGTGAAGGAGCAAGGAGTTTGCTCCATTCAGCCCTGGGTGAGCCGGGATCTTTGTGGATGTTGTACACAGTGGATTTTATTTACACTTTGGGCTTTGAGTATTAAACCCGATGATGCTCCTCACTGCCACACTCCGAGCTGAGCTGAGCCTGAAATGGGTGAGCAGTGAGCTGGGGATCCTTGGTAACGCTAAGGCAAGAAATACATCTCTTCTGTGGCTCCAGCATCCCTTGCAAAGGAAATTCGGATTATTATATAATGAGTCAACACAAATATCATTATCGCTGCTCTGATACCTGCTGGCAGAGGCAGGGCTGTGATACGGCTGCTGGCCTGAACACAAGCGCGCTGGGTAATTGATGGAGCAGCGCGCTCACGGGCTGCCTCAATCGGCTCTGCTGCCCTGCGGGGGTCCCGCGTTTCCAGGCCTTTCGCAGGAGGCATCCTCTCTGAAGAGAGACTCCCTTCCTGACGTACCAAGATTAAGCAATTTGCTTTTAATTAGTACCGCAGTCATTTCCAAACTAAGCGGTGGAAAGAATAGAAAGCAGGCTGTCTCTTTAAAGTTTAAGTGGATTCAGTGCGCACAGTGTGTTTAGAGCCTGCTGCTGGAAAAGTTCAGCTTTCTGTCACCGGTACTGTGCTCTCTGCTAATTTTTACAAGAGTTCAAGTTGTATGCACCAGTTAGCAG
Organism: Lathamus discolor; assembly: GCF_037157495.1. Classification (NCBI taxonomy): domain Eukaryota; kingdom Metazoa; phylum Chordata; class Aves; order Psittaciformes; family Psittacidae; genus Lathamus; species Lathamus discolor. The sequence continues at coordinate 7,459,895 of NC_088909.1, read as the reverse complement.
AGAAATTGCAGGGGGTAAAATGAGAATAGAAAGCATGACCCCTCACTGCCACTGTTTATAGTGCCTAAATTATATCCAGACAATGCTCCCGGTCCCCTCCCTTGCTCTGCCAGGGCCCTGTGAGCAAAGCCTGTGTGCTGTTCCCCTCTGCTGCCGCCTGAGAGAAAGGGGCCATGGATTTGTGACCAATCACCCTGGAATCCTCTGCAAAGAGCCATGGGGAGAGGAGGAGAGGAAAGGAAAGTATTGTGGAGCTGGTGGAGGAGCAGCGCAAATGCAGAGGAAGAACATGAAGAGTAGGAACCCTGAAGGGAATTAAGGATCCCAAAAGTGGACACCTCACTTTCACCATCCTGTGTGTCCAAGAGCATCCCAGCATGGTATGCCAGCTAGGGCACTCCCAGCTCCCTGACTCCATGTGCATTGGGAGGAGGGGAAGGAGCTGCAGCTCCATCTGCAAACCAGCTAAGACATAATGAATAATTTAATACCAAATTAAAAAAAAAAAAAAAAAACCCTTCCTAGCCAGGAGATGTACTTTTGGCCACTGCTTTCCACTCCAAAGAACCTCAGTGATGAACAGCTACCCTTCACTCTCTAAAGAGACAGCACAAATACCTACTCCTTTGTCCATGGCTCATCTCTCAGGCAAGCTCCCTGCAATGTTAGCATCGCTTCTTTCCAAACATGCCCTAGCAAGAGCCCTTCAAACAGCGTGGAAGAAACCACTCCAAAAATAACACTCCATTCAAGCTCCTGCTCCGTCTGTCCCACTGCCAGCCTCTGTCCTTCCTCTGGGCAGCAAAGCGTGCGTGCACCCAGGAGACACAGGGCAACCTGTGGGGCTCACATCAGCCTGCTGAACCCATGGCTTGTGTGGCCCAAGTGAACACACAAAGAAGATGCAATTTTTCTGCATATTTCTCAACTACGGTGGGGGGAGGGAAATCCCCATCCCCTGATTCTGTCTGGATGATCAGTATCTGGCATTCCTCTATCTTCAGCCACAGCTGGTTTAGATTTGAGCTACTGGTTCATTTAGATTTATGCTGTTGGTTCAATAAACAAACAAAGTACATAGTCCATCATGCTAACTGCATAATTAAGCTGCTTACTTATGTCCAAACAAGTACCTTTTATTCATCTGTTCCTCTTTCATTCCCCTCTTTCCCTCTCTTCTCCCCTGCATCAAACCCAAGAGCACCATTTGCTTTCTTTCCAAAAGGGAACCTATCAGATAATGTCTGGAGTCTCTCCAACAGCCCTTCAAATAATGCTTTGCTACAGAACATTTCCAGAAGTTATCTCAGAAATTACTACAAATACTTTATCTTCTCAAGGGAAGCCAGGTTATAGTTTTACCCTGGTGCTCTCTATGAAAAACCCAGCTCTGAGCAAAGCCCCAGATTTCTTCTGCAGCTGCTCAGCTTTTGTGAAGAGCCGTCCAAGCTGTGGTTCGTGGGGGCTTTCAGGATCACTGGGGCATAACAAGAGGCCAGTTTCTTCCTATTTCCACTTGTTGGAAGGAATTATCATGAGGGTGGGAAACAGTTAACCTGAACACAAACCTTGACTTCAAGACGTGCCCGTTGTCTGCCAGCACTATCCACAAAGTCCCTGCTTTCATCCAGAACGAAAAACACCCTGGGATTTTTGCAAAATCCTTTTAAGTTGTTCTAATGGTAGCAGCTCTGAATATGGTGAACTGCTTTGTTATCAATGCCGTGCAAATTGTTCATCTATTTCTCTCCTACAGTGCTTGCCTCCACTCACTCGCCTCTCTAATAAATTCGTTTGACCGCAAAGGGTGCTTTATGACTCTTGTTTAAAACGGCTTCCTAATGATGCTTGACAACATCTCCTGCCTTTGAAAGAGCCTTGCTATGCAAGGCTCTAATCCCACAAAAGGAGGGATTCTTGTTAACCTGTGCCTCTGTCCTTTCTGTTGAGTCACCACCTTTAATGAAGCACTGAAGGGGAACCAAAACGCAGCTGGGAAATTATGGCTTTACATGATCATCTCTTGCTACAAGAGAGTTGTTGCCCAAGCCTTAATCCTGTGACTCAGCCCTCTCATTGGACCCCCTTTAATTGTCAGAACCTGAGGAAATCCGGGCCGAGGTAAATAACACTTCAGCAGCAACAGAATAGATTCACTTTAGGCAATGAATTTTTAATGAGCTGAGACTGCAGAGGGAATGCAGGGCCGAGATCTGTGCTGCTTATCTGATGGGGAAGGTCAGGGTCTGAACGGAGGGAGGGCATGGATGAGAGAACAGATCTGACAGGGCTCTTCAGCTGAGATTTCAGCTTGTCACAGCCTGGCATACCTTAACATATTAGGACCTTCTCTTCAAAGGAGCAGCTTACACATGACCATGCTAACAGAAGCGGCACAATATTTTCCCCTGGTAAAGGCAACCCAAGGGTTGTACTTTCAGTCTCTAAAAAAATAAAAGGCATATATTAAAAAAAAAAAAAAAAGGAAAAAGAAATCAAACCAAGAAAGATCCATGCAGAGGGGTCATGCTCTTCATGGAAAATCAGGTGAATCTACAGACAACCTGCAAACAGAAACACATGACTCTAAGCAGCCCATTCACATAAAATCACTTATTGAAATTAGGTCAGCAGGCCCAACTGAAGTCCTCCCCAGCATAACCATCAACATGAGCTGGCTCAATAAATCTCAGACATGGGGACTTCTATTTACTAACAGTTGACTTCATACAACCACTCCCCATCATATGTCTAGCTACCACTGGGTCTCCTGTGACACAGGCCAAGAGCAACACCTACACGTGCAGATCCCAGCTACTTTTCTCTCTCAGAAAGCTCAGAAAAGGACTAAACCACATCTAAATCCATAGGTGTTCACTGCTGCAACTCAAAACTCTCAAGCCTGGAAGCTCTCGTTTCAGCCTGGTTCGGCAGGGTTTGTGGGTGACCCTTCTGAGCTCAGCCTACTCAGCATGGCATCACCCTGTCCCAGGCAACCCCCATACCTCAGGCAATCACTGTTAGGTGGCCACAGAGCCAAATGCTCTACTACCAATGCGCTGCTCTCAAGCAGGACACAGAGCAGGTAGGCAGGATAAAGGCAAAGAAAACTTGGCAGCTTAGGCATGGATGGTAGCAACGAACTTTTGAGGCAGAGATGTTGCTCCTAAGCAGTCTTGGGTCAGATCAGCACTTCTGAAATTTCCTTGAAGCAATGAATGCTGACAGAGAGCTGGTTTCTTGCACACCTGAAGATTTTTTAGATTGTTTGTCGGAACAGAATATTTCTGTCCTAGGATCTAGTCTGTTTTTAATTTTCCGGGATTTCTGTTTCTCATGGTAAAAAACAGTATTTTCTGAGGAAAAACTTTTTGTGTGTATGTAAAAAATAAATAAATAAACAACTAACAACATTTGGCAGAAAGCATCTGAGCAGTCCAAGCCTGTATGAGAAATACTGAAGTAAAACTACTGGGTGAGGTTGCTCACATCGAGCAGGACTAAAGGAAAACTGATTGTCAGTCATTCCAAAACTTCCCCCTAACTTGTCATCTCCCTGATATTTCGATCTGTGTAACATGGGAAGGGGCCTGCTCTCATTCCAGGTGGCATGCCCTCAGGTGTGTCTACCACATCATGGACCTGCAAAATGTGAATCCAGACAGTTCAAGGACGTACCAGTAGGAGACAGGATAATTTATGGGGAGCCAGGTCAATGCAAATGTATTGTGAGTAATCAACAATGGAAGTGGGGGAGAAAAGCTCCCATAGGAACAAAGGCAGAAGGGTTCCAGCTCTCTGCTCATCACAGACTTCCAGGATGCTAATAAAAAACTTGGTGGACAACGAAAAGCAAACACCAGGTCTGGGGAGCAGATTTACCGCAGTGGTGGAACAGGTCGGTGCAGAGGGAAGTGGTTTGATCAGAAAGCCAATGAAATTCAGATGATAGTTATGCTCAGTAAGAGGCAAAATAATCCTTTCATTTGCTGGGAGGTTTCAGTCATGCACTTTGACCTTCATCCTGGTGTTTCATTAATAGTTTATATTAACAGTTAATGGTTGCTTTCATTGGTGTTCTGTGCAACTTGCATTAATTTTCAAGTTGGATATAATAATACATAACTCTTATGGGATACTCATATCATGTGACAGCCCATTTATTTCAACCAGGAGCCAGGAGATGAAAATCAGGCTAAACACCAGTCTCAGGCATTTATTACTTGTGTCCAGTCACCCTGCAGAGAAGTTGGATGTTGCAGTAGGTTTCGCTATAAGGCCCTAATGGAAAGCTGCCCAGACCAAATGAAGTCCCTTGATCGTAAAGATAATTTGCCTTTGGGATGACTTTAGATGCATGGTTAGTCTGGCTTACTGAAGAATCATAAAAAAGAGCCTCTCAGCTTCACTGAGGCAGTTACTTACAGGGTCCACATAGCTATGCTAATTTTGGTTTTGACAACACTTGATGGAATAATCTGAAAGAAAGGCCTGACCTAAGGGTCAAAGCTCAGGTTTAGGGTTATATTCAGAGTTTGGTCTCCTATGGGGTAGGACCAGGAAGCAATATTACACCCAGAGATCACTGAAGAGTTCAACATAAGGCTCTTGCTGCAGTAGTCACATAGAGAGTTTTGTTTGTTTGTTTGTTTGCCTGCCTGATTGATTTTTAATCTGATGTGATTTGCTGTTTGTGGCTTGGGTTGGTACAGGTGAGGGATGCTCCTCAGTTTAACACTGCTGCCAACAAGCCTCCTGCAGCATTGCCTGGCAGGCACTGATCATCTACTTTTCAACAACAGCTGGAGGGAAAGCTGGGGCTCCAGCTGAAGCTCAGCCCTGCAACAACAGTGGCCTTAAAGCAAGCTTTGAATCTGGGGCTAATACTTCCAGATATCCACTTTAAGTTAGGTACACATACTGGTCTGGTTGTAAGGATAGACCTAATGTTGCTCTTCTCATTCCCATAGAACTTTAGATCACTGAAATACTGGGATTATATCTATAATCCTATGTTGGGATTGCATATATTGAAACCTGAAAGAGAATTTAAACAAAAAGAGAACTGGATTTATCATATTTGGCCTGAAAATTCAGCTAGCCCTTTGCTTTAGAGGTAGTTGGAGGAAAAGTTCACTGTTTTGTCTAAAAATTCACTTTCTTAAAAAAATTTTGAGATCAAACCTCAATTATAATTGAATGTACTTCATGCCACTGTTTGATCACACTACCATTACTGTGTCAGGGAAATATTAAGCAATTCATTGTGACAAATTTTGTGGACACACCATGTATTTGCTCCTATTTAAGGGACAAACTAAGTCTTTAGATTTGGTGGTAGTTAAACTGCAAGGAAATAGGTGTTCATCTCCCTTGAGTCTTCCCCTGCAAATAGCTCAATTAAGGGACTAATTGAAGTGCAGAGATGTCCCCCGCAGGGTTGAAAAATGCCTATCTGGCATGGTAGTGTCATCCCTGCAAGCTTCCTTCACCAGAAACATCATTTCTAGAGACAACCAGGACAAACCCAGCAGTGCCCTGTGTCCCCATGGAAGGCAGCCGGCTCTGCAGGCAGCATCCCTGGGCATCCGTGCTCCACGGCCACCAAGATATCTGGTTGCTAGCCCAACCCTGCTGCGGGCGATGCTGCGCTGAGCTGTGCTGATCCACCTGGCACTGCCCGTGAGAGGTAATTTTACAGAATGCCGATGAATCAAGTCATCAATCACTGTCAGGTCTAGTAGCAGGAGCGTGTGCTCCGAGCCCAGGAAAGCCTGTGCATGCTCAGGATTAGGTTGCAAGTAAACTCAGCAGTGCTAAAATGCTTCCCTAAGTAAGTACTGGCAAAGTCCCTGCTGAAACGTGTCAGAGTTTGTGCACCGACTCCGGCAGAGCTTAAATCAGGCTCTATGACTTAAAGTCTGCTGACACTTTAGCACACAGTTACTGCAAGCAGGAATACTCCTGGCAGTGAAGTTATCCATGTGCATAAGTATTTGCAGGATCCATAGCTGCATCATCCTTTGTTCCTTTCATCATGCTCGCGATGCTGAATTAAGCCTTCAGCTTTGTCTTTTTCTTGTACACATGCCCTGTTCTGTAGTTACATCACTGTAATAAATGATGAAAGAGAGGACCTGTACAGCAGAGGGAATATGATGGGAATAATTATAACAATAAAATGTTAATTAGTGTCTTTTCTTGAGGAATCTTCTTTTGGATTGCAAAACGATTTTGTTGAAGAAAAAGAAAAATTTTTAAATTTTAACTATGGACTTAGGAGTGTTTTGTTCTGTGAAAAAAAGAGCCTGAAAACATGGTAAGCAAGCTAAAAATGCTCTGTCAAAAATGCAAATAGCACGAAGAAGTTTTTGACCAGCCCTAATCACCACGAAGCAGGGGAAAGAGCATTAGGAGGAACAAAGGCGTGGTTTCATTCTTGTTCTCACACTCGCAGCTCATTTCTTACCTCCCTTCGTGCCAACTCTTTCTTTTAAATATATATTAAAAACCTGCACTTTGCTGGCTGAGCACCACTGCAGGTCCTGCTGCCGAGCCCGCTGCTCACTGCTGGCCAAAGGGGTTTGGTGATGGAGACAACACCCATGCTAACAGCTGGATGTGCCTCTGTCCCCAGCCTCCCTGCAGCCCTCTCCCTGCAGAGCGGCTGTCAGATATGTGCATTTGGGCTGGGTGCCGGGCAGGACACACGTCTCTGGGTCCTCCTCCTGTTTTGCCTCTTTCCTCCTCCCCAGTTCCTCAGCCTGAAGATTAAGAGACTATAATAGAGACTGGAACCTATGCCGCCTAAAACATATATATGTATATTTATATGAATGTGTATACGTATCTATTTTTTCACACTGCAATTGAGCAAAGCTGCCTGCGAAAGAAATTTCTGCAAATTCATGTTTCCCTGCGCATGTGAACCCATTGAACATCCTTTTCCATGCCCCCATGCAGCTTTAGAAGCACTGCTCTACAGAGGGAGAAAAAATCCTGCTCTGATATTTGAGTCGTTGCACACAGAGGACTTGAAATTGCGCATCTGCCTGTACCATTTGCATTTCATCACCTAGTGCTGGAACAAATAAAACCAAATGAGTAATGATCTGATTCTATGGTCTCACTGTTGCTGCTTTGCCAGGAATTATCCTGGCTCAGTGGACACAGTCCTGGGTAGAAGAGCAGAGTCTGTTTTCTTCTCTGTCACTTACCTGCTGGACGGCCTTAGGCAAGTCATTTAACTCTCACTGCTTCCCTTTCTATGCTTAATTTGGCACCACTGACTGTCTTTGTAAGAGTTTTCAGATGTGTTAACAACAAAGGGTATTTTAGTGCTGTTCTGCCTGCAGAATGGGCCACAGCCCCACAATATTTAAAGTCCCCCTAGAAAGATTATGACACCTTTCTTTAGGGGTCCCTGGCAGTCTGTATGTCAGCTCTCTGCTTTGGGGTGGCTTTCATTTGCAAAGGAAAAAGAAAAAAAAGATAAAATCACTGAGGTACTCAGAAGCAAATTGGAGCAATGAGTGCATGTGAGAATACTGCCATTTGCTCATGAGCAAACAGCAGCAAGAAAGAAATAAAAGTCAATATAAGAGGCACTGGTGCCTATTCACTGAACCCTCGTTTACATACAGCAACTCGAACTCAGGAAATGAGTGTAGCACTTGGAAACAGTGATCTCTGTCAAGCAGGGATGGGCGAGCGCTGTTTCCGATGAAGGCTGATGACTGAGGAAGTCATAAAAGCTATCGGAGAGAGGAGAGAGGCAGGTGACATGGGTAAGAAGGCAAATATTAAGGGGATGAAAGGGATTATAAAGCAAAGCTGAAAAGATGTAAAAAGCTGATTAGGAAACCAAATATGACAGAGAGAGAAGAATTGCCCATGGGGTGAATAAAAACAATAAAAGATTTCTTTCAAACAGGTAATGGAGACGAGATTAATAGGGAGGCCTCTGGACCACTGAGAGGTGGTCAAGAAAGCTTAATAACACAGGGAGGGGGACTGAAATGAAGAAAATTCAATTATTTCCCCTGGCTGGTGCTCGTGGGGGAACCTGCAGGTAAGATGACAGACACAGAAGGAAAGTTTCCTGTGACAGCCAAGCAGGGAAGAGCTGAGAGCATGAATAATCACCAAAGCAAGCTCATACCATTGAGAAGGCGGCTGGGCTGAGTGCGAAGGGAGTACTTTTAGCCCATGCTGCTTAATGGAACAGCAGGAGAGATTAAGTGCCAAATAACAGAGGTTTCAAGTCGTTTCTTGAAGATGAAGAGGTAAAGAGAAACTGATATAAAGCAAAGATCTCTGAGCATCTACAAGAAGAGATAGGCAGAAACCAAGACATATTTGCAGGAGATTATCAGACAATGTGAATGCTTGTAAAAACTGATGCACACACACTCACTCCCAATAGCTCAGAATCTGGCCCCGAACCTGCAGAATGTGATTTTTAGAGATGTTAGCAGGGATGAGATCACCCAACATCTGGAGAAATATGAACTGATAAAAATGTATCTGCCCAGCTCCATAAAGGGTAAATCTTGTCTGATAAATCTGGCAGAATTTGCTTTAGGACCTAACGTGAAAAACAGGCAGGAGCGAAGCAGTGGAGCTAATCCACATAGATTTCAGAAAAGACATTTAAACGCAGCCCAGGATGGTAGACTAATACGTAAGTTTAGCAAGTATGGCATAAAAACCATTGTCCTTGAAAGACTAAGGAAATGGTTAGGTGATTAAGGGCAGGTTGTAATGGTAAAACTTTATGGGTCAGAGAGGAGGACGGTGATGTGGTGAAGACAGCTATATTTGAGGTTATTATGATGATAGTTCAAGGCATCAGATGGAGACTCATACCTTTTACTCCATGGAAAAACTATTCTGAGGGAACTGCTACCCTTGGCAGTTCTAATCCAAAAATCACACCGAAACCAAGACCAGTTCATCTTCTGGGGGGCATCTGCCTTTATGGAACATCAAATCTTCCAGGGTCAGCAAAGCATACAATGCACAGGAATGAAATCAGGCCCAATGAGCCCAATAAATGAGAAAAAAGCACCCCACCCTAGGCCAGGGTAAGGTCAGTCTGGCCAGAGGGATATATATTACAGTGGTAGGGTTTGCTGAACTAGAAGATTGTAGAACAGGAAAAGGATGTAAGGCAGACCCAAGGGTTGTCAGCACACGGCATCAGTCTGGTTACTCCTGGATTACATTCATACCTTATCTGTCAAGATATTCAGTTTGGCCCAGGCTCTCCAGGGTGATGCTGGGCAAAGCACAAGATACGTGGACTCCCAATAGCAAGGGTAAAGAAGAGAAAAAAAGCAAGGTAGGATAGAGATGGTCCAAAACGTGACACCAAAAGAGAGGCAGTAATATAGAGAGGACTTAGACTTCGGCTGTGTAACCCACCACCTCAGTCAAGCCACTTGTACTAAAATGCAGAGCAGATGTTACCACAGTGTTGCAAGCTGGAGACTGTGGTAATGCCCCTCAGCATGTCCTCTACAAAGTCTGGACCTTATGAAGGTCTTTGGGCCTTCTCTACAAACTCTGTACCATCCTGCTTTGGAGGTCTCTGTACCTGCACTGGTTCAAACCCCTGCCCCTGGCTACAGCAAATCCCAAGGTCCTGTCACACTGCTCTGCTGGGTCCTCACCACCTACCACCCGGAAATGCAGAGCTTCGTACCTTGCAATTTAGCACAGGGATATGTCTCCCTGCTTTGCCTGTAATATCCATGGTCATATCCCTCCCACTGCCCCCAAATAAGCACTTCAGGGAATGGGAACACCCAAGGGTGCTCATTCGCTCGTGCAATGTGATTCAGATTCCCCACTCTCCATGCAATCCAGCCCCACTTCTGGAGCTCATCCAAAGGCTTTGCTGATGTTGCTGTGCCCTCCAGGCACTTTGGGCAGCAAAAGTGGTGGCACCAGACCCCGGTGGCTGCAGACCTCAGCGTGGGATTAGGAAGAGCCCCTGCGACGAGGAACCAAGAGGTGTTTGTGGGATTGCTGCTCGCAGTGTCCCTGCCTAGCACAGCAAGCTGTTTGTGGCACAGATAGGAATCACAGATTGATTAATTGATTAATCACACCTGCTAATTACATCAAATGAATAGGCAAAATTAATATTTGATGTCTCTAAAGAGACTGTATGGATCAATTTTCCACAGATAAGACAAAAAAAAAAAATCCTGCAGATAATACACAAAACCTTGTCAGAAGCAATGACTCTGGCTACAGATGACTCTGTCATATCGAAACTGATGGAGTGATGACATCCCAGGAAGCACTGCTTATTACTTACGCCTGATTATTCAGAGCCCTGACTAAAACATCACACATGAGTCATGTTTGTTAAGGCATGCACATATGCACATGTTCAAAGCTGGTTTCAGTGCCACTTGGCTGCTGTTCTTACGAAAACTGAGCATCAAAACCACATCAAGATAATAAAAATAACAGATCAGCTGTATTTAATACATAAATCATTACTATATGCACTGCTCTGCAGCTCAAGCTGACATCAAGTCAAGCTTCCATTAACATTTAGTAAAACTACTGGTGTTTTTCAAAAGACGTTTAAAAATCCCCTTGCAAAACTACTGTGATCGTGCACTCAGAGCGGAGAGCAGCCTCATGCAGCAGGACAACCCCAGGCTGAAGTAGCACTTTCATCCTGTTTATGCCCTTAAAAGGGGAAACTGCTTTTTTTTGTTGTTGTTTGGCCTTTTGCAAAGAGAGGCAAAGTTCACCTCTCATTCTCGTGCATGCTGTCCATGGGCACAGCAGTCTGCCTGGAAGCATAACTCATATTTCCTGCAATGCCAGGGGTCTTTTAAGTGAAGGCAAGTTTGCTAAAGTGACCTTGCCAGTGCTGCTATGAAGCCCCAGTCACTCACTGGGATGCCTTAACCCCAGAGCCACTCCTACATTGATATTTTTGAAGGTTCTGGATTCTTTGGGGTGAAAGTTACTACATAAATATACATTATTGTTGTACATTTGTCATTGGGTTTCTGCAGTAATTTATTTGCTTTGAAAATGGATTTAAAAATGGATTTGTTATCGTGACAGTGAATTTCTTTTGTCTTGGTTTAACGCCTATTATCTAGTATAAATAGTAGATTTTCTGCAAATCTAATTCCAGGTTTTTGTTTCATATACCTTTACTAATCTAGAAAATCTGGTTATATTAAGAAACAGTATCAGAAAGGAGTTAAACCAGCATATCCTCATAAAGCTGAAATAGGCATAAAATGTAATGAGAAATCTTACTGCAAACAGTGTTTTCAGTCTTGAGTCTTCATTTATTAAACCTGCTTTAGGAAATTCAGACAATCTACATTGGGGCCTGATGTGTTTTAGGCTTATAAAGAAATCTCTGGAGAGCAAAAATCACCTTGTGTTTTCACAGCAAATATTTTGTGATCTTGAGAGGCTTTTTGATGCATGCAAAAACCCACTGCTTTTATTTTCATAAGGGATATCAGCACTGGGAAGGAGCCTGGCATCAAACCAGCTGGCAAATGCGTGTAGCAAGACTGAAATCAGGCGGTGGTGAACCATCTTTTGGTTTAGGAAGGTACTTCCTAGAGCCTTCTGAAAATTGAACCTTACCTTCAGGCAGATGAAATCAATGTATCTCAGGCTTGTACATAGTCCTGTGACTGAAGTGCTCTGATTCTGAGGCTGTGTATTCAACTCCTCAGTGTGCCTCCGAGGCAAGCAAGTGCCGTTAATGCCATGTGCTAACGTAGCACTAAGGCCAGACTCATAAGAGGATGGAGGTGCCCACCGTGGGAACAGGGTGGAATAAAGCTGCCAGAGTTAAAAACTGAAATCCAGAAAACTTCTGTTCAGCTGCCAGCAAACCCTGAATCATCTAATGTCCGCAGACACATTTCCCATTTCCTTTGAGTGTCCTGGGTGCCTCAGTCCAGCTACATTACAGATCAGTAGCTCTCCGCCAGAAGCACAGGGTGCAACAAGGAGTGGGGCTGATGACTCAGTCCTGTCTCAAAACTGGGACCAGTTTTACCTGCCTGGACCCTGTTAAGAAGACCTAGCTCTGCTTTTACAGAATATAAGTTGCTTTTACTGCAGGATTCGTGGATTTTACTATGTGTTCTGAACAGCCTCTGGTGGGACAGGTGTCCCCAGATCTGCCCAGAGCTGTCCTCTCCTAAACCAGCGTCCAGGTCAGAACCTGCAACCTTAAAATATCTCATAGTGTTTTTTTTGGGGGGAGGGAGATAACTCGTGAATTCACCTGAATTACTACTGTTCCCAAGAGCTAAATGCCACTTGGTTCCTTCTCAGACCACATAGACAGACTCACTGGAAGACATCCTCGCTGCTGGCTCTGCCTGATGGGCACAAAGCCTGCCTGCCTGTGGGCAGCTCAGCTCAAAGCAGAACAAGCCTAAAGGAAAGCCAGATCTTAGGAAACAAGGTCATACATAAATTGCCAGGCATCACACCAAAATCCACCTTTGGATGGATGTAGCCTGACCCTTGGCTGTGCTCAGCACTTGCAGCTCAGGGTCAAACTAAGAAACTCTGCAACCCCCATCGGGCTGCCCAAGCACAGCAGAAAAGAGCAGGGCTGGCTTCTGCTACAGCACCAAGAAATTTTATGTTCAAGGGAGTCCCAGGAATGCAAACTCCTTATGGATAGGAAATTCCTGGAATTCAGGCTCTTATGATGTGAGGAGGAATGTGCCTTTAAAAGTTCTCACAGTCCCTTTATTTTTATAGCCTGGCAAGGAGTTTCTTATGCTAATCAGAAAGGAAAGCACAGCACACCTTTAAACAAATATAGACAATATTTTTCTATTACCCTAATGTTTATCACCTGAATTGTCTTGTAAAATGTTTAACACTGCTTATCCTGGCAGTGTTTTGACACTGCAGAGGTTTTTCCATTAGGAACAAGTTTAAGGGAGGACCTAGCAGCAAGGTTGTCAGTACCACGTCACAGTGGAGCTGCTGGATTACATCAACCCCAGACCTCATCCTAACACTTGTGTGCAAGATGAAGAACCTGTCAGCAGGCCATGAGCTTTATCAGCAGCTGGCTCACGGCTGGTGCTTTTCCCTGGCCCTATTGTATATGTCCCTCCTGGGACCTCAAAAGGTACCTATAACAAAGGGCTTGGTCCAAAGGTAGATGCCATACCTTCATAGCTGAGGTATCTGGAAAGAGCACTGCAGTTGCTGAGATGCAGAGTCACAGGACATGGCATAGGGACACTTTATTTATCATCAGGGCTTCCCTTGCCAGTCAGCTCCTATAAACCTTACACTGACACAAGATCCTTACTGGCAGACAAAACAGTTAGGTGTATACACCATTCTCAGGGGAGTAACATGATCTCTTGTTCTTCTTACCAGCATTATTTAACCAGGTCTGACAAATGTGTTTCTAAGCAAACGGAGTGCATCTGGGTCTAGCAGAAGTGCTTGTCTGAACATGCACACACATCGTGCATCGGGTGGGTGTGAGTCCCTGCCTGCAAACACTGCTGCCTTCCAGGATTGCCTCCAAAATGACTAAAAATTACCCACCAGAATTAGGGTTAGATGACATTTGCTCATCTGAGATTTCTTTTTGCAACTGAGACAGAGAGAAAGAAAGAGAGAAAACCTGAATAATTGAAATGGGAGAAAGGAGAAAGTTGTGGGGTTTTTTTTGTAAGAAGAGATAAGTTCTCAGCTGACAAGAGGAAATCCCACCAATGATATGTGGAGATAATACTGAGCTGCTACTATATGACTGCATCCCTTTGAGGAAGAAGTTACCTCTCAATGGATCTGCAAGGATGATTTAAGTGCATCAGCAAATGAACCAGTCTGGGGACGTGAACAAAATATGTGTGTTTTCCAGTCTCTGAATATAAACAAACAAAACATAAATATTCAGAGATTACTCCAGTTAGTCCTCTTGAAAACTCTTTGAGCAATAAAATAAATAATATGGGTGTTTGCAGTTCAGAGCAGACGATCTCTGTGGGGAAAAAGGCAGGAGAGGAAAGAGCTGTACTCCTCCTGTCCCAATCTTTGGTGATTTACTCACCCATCACTGCAGCCAGGCGCAGAGCAGTGTCCACACCACATAAAGCTCAGTGCTAACATACGAGACACATAATGGACCTGCTTGGAAGTCTTCACTTGAGGATTTATGAAGAACAATCTAATTATTCAACTCAGTGCTGCTCACTACCATTATTGCTCCTATTTAAAGCTTCCATGGAACAGGCCGTTTGTCTCAGGGGACAGACCTTGTCATAGTGGTGTTCATTGATAGAAATATACTCCTCGGTTTTGATAGCAACCCAGCTAATCCTGGAGGGACTTGGTAAACATATCTCACACTTGATAGGCCCAAGGAATTAGGCTTTGACAGCCCAGATTTTCCAGGAACAGAAAAATGGGATCGTTTTACCAATAAACTCCAATTAAAGAGGAGCAAAGACCAACCCATCCCCTGTCTGCAGTATAGACACAAGCTCTCGCAGGCTTCCTCCAGCATGTAATCGTTTCAGCATCCCAAAGGAGGGAGGGGGGTTGTCAGCTTCCCCTGCCTGATCAAATGGAGGTTGCTTTGTTATTTATAACCCTCTGATATGTAACAGATGAGAGGAGTCACCTTGGCTAAGCAAGTCACTCATGTAACCTAACCTTGGGCAAGCTGCCTCCTGTGCGCAGCAGCAAGATAAGCACGTGCCGCAGTGCCACCTTGGCAGGATGGGAAGGGAGGCACAGTGAGATTCCTCATTCACATCCACCACATGGCAAGACCTCAGCAGAATCCCTCATCTTCAGTGGAAACTGGGTTTTTAATTTATCTGAATATTTATTGGTTCCATTTGTATGCAAAAGAGTAAATGTAAACAGCATCCTTTTGTTCCTCCTCTCCTACCAAGCCATAGTAAAGGTTTGCATTTTCCCCCATGGAATATTTAAATGTGTGAGGAGTATTGAACATTTACTAAAATGCATTTTTGGACAGTCACCAAATTCTTCTCATTGACTTCTGGTAAATGGTTAAATGCTACCTGTAACCAATGAGATGCTGAAGAATAAGAGTACGCAGCCTTAAGATGGCCAACCTTAAAGGGAACATTTTTTTAGCCCTTCACATTACAAACCAAATGCTGCCCTGACTGCAAACCCTGCCTTCCACAGGCTAAGCAACATCAGTACATCCAGCAGGATTTAAGGTTGTGATATTCACAGGGAGCCTCAGGGAAATGGCGATCAGGTTTTTAAAGGTATTTAGATACCAAACTCCCATTGATTTTGAGACTGGCTACATGTGTGGAAATCTTGCTATTGCTTTTGCTGTTTTATCTTTCCTTGCTCAAGGCAGTGCTAAGAATGATAGATGTGCCATAATTAAAAATATACATGGAAAGCACAACCCACATATCTCTACTTTTCTTTATTTCTCTTCCACCTGGGAAGTCCAGATCTCTTGCACTAGAGTAGAAACTGGAGCAAATCTTTCCCTTAGAGAAACTAGCTATTTTTCTCCATCATCCATTCCACTTTTTCAGGTTCCTGTTCTGAACCTAACCACGAAGCTTTGGTCTTTTGAGCGCTTCTCAGCAGGATTAGAAGGCCACTCTGCTGCGGCTTTCTCTACACATTCATTTTTGCTTTCATCTCTCCCAGTTTTTGAATTCATAATGACCAAAACATGCTCACAGCCTAATGCAGGCTTTTGCAGCAGGAGGGCATGCAGCTCCTCAAAACTTTATTTTTGAGGGCATAATCACAAACGCAGTGAATTTCAGGACACACCAGCAGCTCCCGAACATAAAGGTTAAATTTTGCTTTTCCTTCAGATGTGCTAGATGGGTGCAAAGGGCTTTGATTTGCCTTACCTATGCAAAACGCAAAACCCAGTGGCTTTGGCTACTTGTAGCTAGCATTAAAGTGCTAACTGTTGCTGTATACTCCCACATACACATTGTGGCCTGGAAGAGAGGTTGTAAGTCATGGTATAAAAGAAGTAATCTGGATTCTAGTTTGCTTACTAGGACATGCTCGAATATTTGTCCTGCAGATCTTCTCTTGTGCTGAATATGGTAAAGGGTAAAGCAGCTTTCTTCATCTGAAGGTTAGAAAGACCCAGTGAAAGACCCAAGAAAATTGCAGCTAAGACTCGCTCAGCATCCTCGAGGGATGCTTTACAGGGGATGACATGGGCCCAATTCTGCTCTGCTGTCAGAGTGGCACCAGCATGGGCCTGAGTCATTTTTTATTTACATTATTCTTACAGAAGGCTTGACCCAGTGTTTCTGTGCTTCTCTGGCTTTAATTACTTGGGGAAAATGTGTGATGAGACCCAGACTCAGCCACTTGTAGGTAACCCATTTCCATGCCAAAGCCGAGAGTCAACAGTACTCAGTTTGTGAGGCACAGACAGGTAGGAGTCCTTCTGCAGTGAAGGGTGCAGATATAACTGTGAGGGTTATAATACAGTACACTTGTGATTACTTTTTTAGTGGTCTAAAGATTAAGCACCAAGTCCAACCTCACTTGCCATCAACAAGAAGAACAAACTATCTTGAAAAGGGCGATTCATGCTACCTGGATGGAGGGATCCTGGATTATTGGCATGGAGGAGACAGCTAATTTCTGGACAGCTAAAGCTGGGGGAACACATCTCAAGTGGGGTGCCTAAGTTATGCTAGGAACCACCCTGATCCTACTCATGCATAAATTACGGAAAGCTCATGCAGTTGCTGAAACAACGTGACTTGACTGTAAACACTGCAAGTAGAGATCACTTATTTCTTTTTAAACACACTGCATGGAAACAAGATGAATGCAAGCCAAAAACCCATGTGGCTCTGTTATAGATCATGCTGTATCACAGCTAGCAAGAAAATACTCATTCCTGGCTTCAGCACGGATGCTTGCTGTTGAAGGTAGTAAAAGTCCAGCTAAAGTTATTTTACTAGCTTGTAAGTAACAGCCCTCCCAGATCATAAATTACTTTCCTATAGAAATTTACTCTTTATGGTAAGATGAACAACTCTAAAAAGTAGTCTGGTGATGCTGTCTAAATGAATTTCATTGCAGGATAATGATCCTGCAATGGGACTTGCAGTGTGGCTTTGTTTTGCACTCCCACCTTCCTTACAGGTTAAACCCCCCAAACTAGTAAACTGACCAGGGTCTAATCCAGCATGACCCAGTGAGCAAAGGAGCAGACTGAGCAAGAAAGGGAATTCTAAATCACAAACACTCAACCATCAAATGGGGCAAAAGCTTGGGCTGCTCCCTGGGGCACTATTTTCTCAGGGCTTATCATGCTTTTTCACTGTGAAACAGCGTAGCTGAAACCAGCAAAGACATGAGCAGGCAGAGCTGAAATCCAGTTGCTGGGAGATGGTGTTACCAATGCAAGCAGCTGCAGACACTGTGCATCAAAAATCCAGCAGTATACTTCTTCCTCAGTGTACTGAGAAGGGCACAGCAAGCCCCTAATGGTCAGGACCACAGACGATACTGCACTGGAGCCCAGAGAAAAGGGGAGAAAAGAAAGGTGGAGATAGAGGAAGGGAGAAGGAGGAAGGAAAAGAAAAGAATAAAACTTATTTCTCAGATGATCTCTCAGCAAGTGGGACCAAATTACAGCAGTCCTGACCATGAAAACCAGCCTTGGAGAGCATTATATATCAGGGCTTATGTGTAAAAAGGTTGTTTGATCATAAGTATCATTAGTTTAGCAGCAGATTACTTTCCTCAGTCTGTTCCAAGGAACAAACATACCTTTCTCCCCTGCCTTCCCCACACATGTGCATACACACACAGAGGCACCTCCTCCAAACCACCCTCACCTTAGCCATAGGTGGGCACCCTAGGCAATCTGACCTCTTGCTGGTCTGGTGGAGCTTACAACATAACAAGAAATAAAACCCAAAACACATGGTTTATTTCAGTGGAATAAATTCTGCACTAAAGGGTATTTCAATAGTGAAACACAGGTCTGTAAAGCTCACAACAAAAATCAAAAGGAGACTCTTGCAGACCAAACTGCTATTCCCCTGAAATCAGCTTAGTCGCATCCTACAACCTGACTAAATCTTTTGTCACACTGCTGAAGTACTGCTCTTCTAATGAGGTAAGGAGCAGCTAACATCCAAATAAACTCCAGCAAGAAGTTCCAGTTTACTTTAAAGACATTGACTTTCTTATGAGGAGGTCAAGGCAAAGTTATTTGGTCACAGCATTTCTTTTGCTTCCTGTTTTAAATTACCAAGTTCTTGTACTGTCAAAAAGATGCTGACTTCTACCCCTCAGGTGTCTGTGCTAGAGTGGAAAATGAGCTGCTCTTTCTTCCCCCCTCCTCCTTTCCTTCTTTCTCTCTTCCTTCTTCTCTCTGTGCATTACTTTGGAGTTGTCTGAGGGACAGGTACAGAGCAAACAGCCACCAGAGCATCCCTAAGAGAAAGAACATAGGAAGATTTTACAGATTTTGAAGTAAAGCGAGGTAGAAATTGTCCCTTTTAGTGCTCTCTTAAATACAAGCAGAATATAACCACCCTGTACAGCACAGGGCCAGCTATGATACACACCTGGAGACCAGAGAGGGATGCTTGAGCCTGCGGACCCGAGTTTTGCTGGTGTTAAGATCTGATAAATTGATTTGACTTATTGAGACTATGGCCACAGCTGCAACTATGATGAAATTTGGGTTCACACTTTTACAAGTTTGAAAATGTGGATTGTTATTTTACCTTGGGTCATAAGTATTTAAAGGACCAAGCAAGACCCCAAGACCTCACAGAACAGTCAGCATCGAATAACTCTCCAAGTAAGTTAAAACCTGTTCTGACATCATTGCTGAAATATTTGAGGCACTAAATGAAACAAGGCAATAAGAGGCGAAAAAAGGTTTTGTGGACATGCTACAGCATCTCTTTATCTTCACAGCCTGAAGAGGGTGCGGTACAATTAGCTCATCTGTGAGAAATTTAGGCAAGCAAGGAGCTTCCAGAAGTGTTAAATTCAGCTCCAGACCAGGATCCTTTTGGCCCTCGGATGGCAGCTTAGAAAGCAGCAGTTAAACTGGGGAACTCATGGTCACAAGAGGCTGTGGAGGCCAGAGGAGTGAGTGGGATCCGGAGGGGACTGGAGGATCTGTGAAGGACACACCCTTGGTGGTAATTAGGTTCAAAACCCAAGGTGCAACCTCTACACTGCTGATTTCCATGGAGCACACAGCAAACAGAAGTCTCTTGGCCTTGGTCATCAATGGCCTGTCCTTCAAACTTTCTCCTGCATTGAACATCAGAGAGAAAATATACAGAGCTATACAGATTTTACACAAACCCAGATCTTAGCTGTATGCAATTCTGTCTTTTTGAGGGGTGACACTGCTGCACAGCTCCCCTGCTCTCTGCCAGGATGGGGCAAAGCTTTCAGGCTTTTTGTAGGTACATGGAAAGCCCCACGATGCATCCTCACCCAAAAGAGTCTTTCTGAGAAATGGAAGCAGAAGATATTCCCAGGCAGCTGAATGTTAGAGTATTTCAATATCCGCTCAACCAAGCTTTAATCTCTAAACTGCAAAAACATTAACATTATTGATTGATCAGACATCAATCCAACAGGAAATTTAATTAAATTAAAATGTGTCACTGAGCGGTCCACACTGCATCATGTATAAATCTTTGGTAATAAGTTGACAAAGACAGCAGCGATTGATACCATGTTCCCAGTTTAATTTATCCCCCACCATTTTATTTTCCTGTGCTGATAGTGAGTGTGCTCGCAGACTCACAGGGGGACAGATTCATCTGGAGGGCATCCATCTGATGCACACCAGCACCAAAGACCCCATGTATGATGGATGAGATTATTTACAGCTGAATGGGCTCAAACCAGGCAGCTTCTGGGGCAACACCTTCATTCAAGGCAACACTATGGGGCTGACCCTTGCTCAGCTTTCCTATTTCAGACCATCTCCTCCTAATAGCAGATTTGTTCCTAAAGACAACAGGGTCCCAGAGAAAGACTGAGAGGTCCCTTGCATTAAATCAGTTTATTCCCAGGGTGAGCACACATGGCCCCAACCCCAGTCTGTGTGCAGCCATCATGCATCAAGTTAGTGCAGCTGATGGTGAAACCACTGCATCAAGCAGCACTGGAGCCCTCGCCAAAGCACAGACACATGCAGATAATAGCAAGATGCTAAGACAGATGATTAAGAAACAGCTCCATATAGCAACTTCTTTTCAGTATTATAAATCATTACAGAGCGCTGAATAATACAAAAAGAGATTAAGAAACATTTCCTCCAATTCATTTCTGAACAGCAGTGGGTTTCATTTGCTGTCACTTATGGCAGCATGATATTTACTGTAATTTATTATTGTTGTTGCTGCTTGCTGCTTATACAGGAGGCCACTGGCTATTTATGAAAAAGTTTGAGAATCCAGGAAGTTCACGTGGGTTGTTTTCTATTTCCAAACTGTTTTTCATACCCGCTGGGGTCTCATTTGTTCCCCAACATTTGTTATTCTCATTCCCAAGTGCCAGTGTCCCGAGGGGAAGCTGAGGGGCCGCACGCATCTGAGCTCATGCACGGCGGGAATGGGGAAGAGCCGGAGGGAAGGAGTCAGCAACTCGCAATGGGCTGAGATGGCTTTGCTTTCAATAGAGTGTGGGGAGGAAAGGAAGGGAAATCCGAATCAGTATTTATAGACATCAAAATCCAGCACTAAGCATTTTGCAGAGGGAAGGAAAACAAAGATTAGGTTACCCAGCTGAATGGTATTCACAGTCAACAACTTGCATGCTCACCAAGAGGTATGCAAAATCCTGTGGTCTCTGTCCACTAAGCACTAAGCTACACATGAGTGGTACTACCTGCAGAAACCCCTCGCATTATTTTATGGGTTGCTTTCTTTAATCTTACTGAATCCAAACTCTAATTCCATTTCTTGAGAGCCATCCTCAAAATAAATAACAGAGGTAATACTGATCAGTTTGTGACTAGATGTGAAAATAGAGCTGTCTCAGCACAGAGTCCTACAGACAGAGCACAGATTTTCTCTGTCTCCACCTCCCACTTGCAGCACAAGTACGGTTTTCATGCCTTTGTCAGAAGTGCCAACCTGGGGAAGTTGCAATGCACAAGCAAGGAGAGGTGTGATGAAATAACTTGACAATGTGCGCTGCTGACGATAAATCTTTGAAGAATTTGATCCATAAAGGTTTACTTTCCCGTGGTCCATGTTAGGGATTACTGTTCTTGAGGGTGTCCAGTGGCACATGGTGTGTATTTTGGCTCAGATGCATATCTGCTTTGCAAAAGAAAATCCCCACTGCATAGAATAAAGTGAACTCAGCCACACAGAGAAATGGATCTGGAATGGATCTGCATTCAGAGGCAGTGATTTATATATAAATTATAAAGTGTGTAAATTCTGGACACTCATTTAGATGGGTTTGTCAGAGCCAGCTCTGGAACGTGTATTGCCTGCAGAAACCATCCAGAAAACCTTAGAAGCTGCTTTAAACCCCAACGTGTGAAAGGCCCCAAACTAGGATTTAATGGATTAGAAAGGCTGAAAAGGACCATCATAATCATCTGGTTTTGTTTCCTATGTAACACAGCTGAAGAACTTCATCCACTCATTTCAGCATCAAAGCCATAACTTCTGCTGAAGCTATTACATATCTTTAGAAAGAAACACTCCTGATTTAGAGACTGAAAATAATGCTAAATCTGCCACATTCCTATGCCAACTGTTCCAGCCATTAGCTACTCTTGCTATTAAAAAGGCACACTTCAAGGGCAATATTATCTTTCTTCAGCTTCCTACAGTCAGATCCTGCTATGTCCTTCCTTGCTGTATTAAGGAGCAGATTGCAATCAGGTTGAAGTTGTGAGGACTCTCCTATGAATCACTGTATGATTTCTCTTCTTGGATAGTCTAGGAAATACGTCACTTGAGGAGATTTCTGAATGGACTAATTCATTGAAAATATAATTTCCAAGAGAATAACCAGAATGACCCTTTGTTCCAATGAAGAACTTGAGCACATTTTTCTGTATGTATCCGTGTTTTATTTTGTTTTTAATCTGATGATTCTGAGATGATACAGACAAAGAGACACAGGTAAATATGGTTCACACTCACAGCTCTCCCTTAGCACATTAGTTGGGGAGTAATTCTGCGCATCAAAGCAGTAGTCTCTGTCACATCCAGCACAGACACTGAACAATGTCCCTTTAGAAAGGGCAGAGGGTGAGAGTAGCTTTATGACACTATTGATTTATTCTGTGCCTGCAGTTAAAAACTATACCCAGACAGACAATAAAAATAACTGCTCTAACCATATAACAGCTTCCTGCTACTAAAATGGATTTTACACTTAAAGTCATGGAGGGCTTTTCTTTCTTTCTTAAGTCTCAATTATGATTTTTTTCTGAATAAATGGAAATGAGAAATTGTCAGAGCATGCTTAGACCTGATATTGTCCTTTTTTCTGCTCTCCTCAGTGTTTAAAAAGACCAGGATTAATTTCCTGTTGCAAAGTTGTGTTGTAAGTGCAGTAGTAGGCACAATAACCTAGTATTAGTTAAACCAGATAGTTTGGTGCACAGTTCCTACATGAAGAAATATGCAGTGGGTGTGGTAACCTGGAATGGATTTACCATACAAAATAAAATTTATTACGGTCTTTGGGGTCAACTGGATGAGCTGGGATTGAAGACCTGACCTAGATTTTAATGTTAAAATAATATCTAGAGCAACAGGATCCTAGAAAACTCAAAGGACCCCCAAAGATTTGCACGTTGAGATTTATGCAAGTTGCAAGTGCTTTACTACATTGAAATTGGTGTCTCAAGCAAGTTGCTAGTAAGGTTTTATGATAATTAGCAGACTTCCATGATAACAGGCAAGGAATCTTAAAAATGGAAGCCCTGCCCATGTGGACATGAATAGATCAATGGCCAATTTTTTGACAGAAATGCAGTGATTCAGACAAGGGAAACCATCAGTCTGAAACTTGGGCTTTTATTTTCAGGTATTTTTTTCAGCAGGATCAGTTCTCTTCTCCAGTTCATCAGTTCACATAGTAGCACCTATAGACACAAAACATGGAAAGCCAGGTGATACAAGTGAAAGCCCAGAGACAGAAGTGAAAATCCGAATCCATATATGAGGTAATGTGAAACAGGATGAGCCAGTCAGGTAGAGCAAGGACTGATGCATGTTGCAGTCTACTTCTCTACAACATGGAGATGAGCAGCCTGCCTGCATG
Source organism: Lathamus discolor (assembly GCF_037157495.1). NCBI lineage: Eukaryota > Metazoa > Chordata > Aves > Psittaciformes > Psittacidae > Lathamus > Lathamus discolor. The sequence goes on along the minus strand of NC_088909.1, from coordinate 7,436,579 downwards.
GGCTCAGACAGTATGAGGAAGAGTACACTGGGCTGGAAAAGATATGCTAAGAAAAAGCAAAAGGAGGAGGAAGCTGCTATTCCAGTGCTATTCTGTTTCCATAGAGTTTATGATCTGGGAGAGACTGCCTGAATGACATGTTGTAATGTGGCCTCCTGTCCCTAGAGATGTTCTTAAAAATAGATTATTCCATCAGCAAAGTTTTCATAAAAGTGAGCAAACACTGGAATAAATGAACCCAAAAAGCAAGAAAGTCAAGATTAGACTCTTCACATCTGGCTGGGGGATTTTTCTCACTTACTCTATGATAAAGCTTGGATATGTGAATTAACTTGCTTTAAAATTGACTTATTGAATATATTTGCAAGATACATTTTTATTTTAATCCGTAAAACATACAAATAGGAATTTTTACACAGAAAATGACCCTCTGGAAATCATATGTTCTCTGCTGCAGGGAAAGAAGGCAGACGACTTCCTTTCAGCTTTGCTTTCACATGTCCTTTTGGCGCTTCTAACATTAGAAACTTTAATGTCAGTTTTTGAAGCAGGTGATATTGTCTGATGAAGTGTTCTGTTCCTTATACCTCACTTTCATTTTTATTACTTTTGGGGAATATGATTATTTTACATCCTTTCAATCATCAGTCTTTTCCAAGGGCCCCAAATGTTTGACCACTTTTAAACCAACAGGATTATATAGTTTGGCTAACAGACCACTGACCCCTATGCAAAGACATCATGGATGGCTCCCTATAGCCAGCTTCATGGACACCTGCTCTCCATCTCCCTCCACGCCTGCATGGCTCGAGAGCAGTTTGGGCAGAACCCATTTTTAGATGGGGTTCGTGACTCATAGCAGCAAGTTGCACCAGAGCTTTGTCAGAGCAGGGTGAAATCTTGACCTGACTGGATGGGAAACCTAACTGCGAGAAAAATTTCTCCTTGAAAATCCTAACTGCTCTGCAATGTTGGAAAAAACCCTTATGGGGGAGTGATCCCTTCTGGTGCTTTTCAAAGCCTGCTTTTCAGAGTAGCAGATATATTTATATTGGAGGTGGGTTGCTAAGCACAGTAACTACTATACAGGAGCTAGGCACAACAAACGAGCTCCCCAGGTTTGACTCTGTGCTTGAGTGTAGATGGCTGGGTGACTTGGGTGTAGATGGCTGCACACTCAATAATTGTGATAGAATATAAATCCTGAGTAGGAAATTATTTAAGTAGCTATTTGCACTGTGAAGATGCTCAATGGGAGCTGGCCTTTCCCAGAAGTAATGAAGAGGCTGATGAGTTTTATCAGGAAAGGAAACCATTCTTGCTGTCTATTGGCACAGGTCAGAACACAGGGTACATCTTTGGTGATAAAGCAGATAACGGGTCATGAAACAGCCTGACTCAAAGGAGAAAAGGCCATGTCTCACCTAGTGTGGCCTCACATTTTAGATTTACCGCACTTATACAATGTGAACACTAAAAACTTGTGCCAGCATCAAATCCTTGAATTTGCATGGTTCTGAGATTCTGTGCTATATCCAGGAGGTTGTTTCAACATAGCTTCCTGGAGGATGGAGCAAATGTGTTTTGCCTCATCCATTCTCCCTCCAGCACTGGAGAAAGAGCAGCAGAGAATCTGATGTGCTGCATCTTTCTGAACTTCCAGCTGAAAGTTTCATTTGGGAAAGAAATAGGCTAAACAGAAATAGGAGGTAAACCTGAAACATCTCAGTGGATGTTGCTGTTTGCAGCTTCGAGAGCCGGTCTTTGAAAAATACTCTGTTCACTAGCTGGATGCCAATTGCCAAGCGATGCTATCAGTTGATTAAAACATAGCCTGCCAGCTTCCTGCTTGATAAAACTAAGTACAATCTGATTGGGAATTCTCAAATCCATTACAGAATGACTAGTCCATCACTTAAATCAGTGTACACCACTTCTCCATGAATCATCAACATACTTTGCTAATATATTTGCAGCAGCTAAACCCCAACAAAACCCCTGACAGTTTGTCAAAATGGTCCCTGAATGCCGGATTATGGGGGGTGGGTAATGGCAAGAGCTTCAGGCTGTGAAGGTTTCCTGTTGTTCCCCGCTCAGTTGGGTGAAGGTCATTTCCTTTCCTCTCTCACGCAGAAGAAGCTGAACCCTCAGCCCTTGAAGGTATGTCAGTGAGCTCCTAGAAACAACAGCCAGCCCCTACAAGGAGCCCTCTCCTTCATGGCCATGCTGACAAGGCAACATTACTCCTGAAAAAGAGGTGCTGCTCACTACACTTGCCTCTTTGGAGGTAAATAAGATGATCCCAAGCTGCAGAGGAAAGAAGTGTCGTGAACTATTACAAATCAGTCTTGCACTTAATTTCTTCTGCATGCTATAGCACAAAAATCCCCAGGGCTGCAGAGCCAGGCGAACATTCTTGCAGAGGAAGGAAGGGGAATGCTGCCAATGCATTAAGGATAAATCCACTAGTGTGTTGGGATGTTTAAAAAAAGCCCTCTTTTGTTGGCTCTTTGGAGAGTTTTTATCTGCTGAGTTGGAAGTGGGTGCCCAACCCCAGATACCCATTGGTGCTTACACATCGGCTGTGATGTATTCTTGATCATCCCAGTGTGATAGATGGAAGTGTTACTGGACGAATTGCTGTGGGACACTTGCTAGCTAAATAACAACACAGATATACCAGAAGAACAAGTCAACCCCAGCAGAAACATTAAGTCTTCATGCCTTAACACAGATAAGATCTTATGGAGGAGAATAAACCAATGCAAAATCTAAAGGAAGTTATCAAATGCAATAAAATTTAGAGACCATTTATGACTTATCACCTAAGCAGAAGATCATAATGAGATGGAGAGGTCAGAAAGATATTAAGTCCTAATCATAAGACTTCTCAGATAATGCTTTGATAGCCAGTGTTATCCTCCAACTCCACCATTCCCCATCTGTGTCCTTTCCTCTTCTTTCTCCTCCACACTTCTCCCTTGGTTCTCCCTTTTTTTTTTGTTGCAATTAAATGTTGCAATATCTAAGAGAAAAATGTACAGATAATACAACACTTCTGTGTAAAATGTCAGTACAAATTTTTATCCAGTGTAAAGTCAGTGTAACTCCATCTATGGTCTCAATACATTTTATTTACAAGAAAACGCACAAGCAGAAGACAAACATCTATTGTTTGCACAGTTTCAGAAACACAAACTAAAAACATAGGGGTAGTCTGTGTTCCCCTTAAACTGTTGAGAGTCTGGGAAGTCTCTACCAAAGTGCGACTGACTTGGAATAGGTGTAATAAAGCAGAGATTCACAGGCACAGTTTCTTCATTTAAACTAACACAAAATAAGAGGACAAAGAGGCTCCCAAAATTCTGCCTTTGTGGTTCAAATTTGAATATATGGTTTTTAAAGCTGCCCAGGCAACTGAAATTAAGCCTCATGTAATTAAGTTCCAGTAATTTGAGCAGAAAGTAGTCCTGGGAAAGTCAGCAGGCTGAAAAAAATTACAGCAAAGCAGGTATATTGCATTTTTTGTGCTGTTCCTATCACATCAGAAGTCCACAAAGAGGGAATTTAGGGTAAGTCAAGAGTTTTCAGTCTCTGGTGTGCAGACCCCGAAGGTCCATAGACCAAACCAAACAGAGCAGCTGGCTGGGTGGTGTGTTCCCCCACTGAACATCTCTTCAAGCTTTCTGTACAGGATCGTGATACTGCCCAAAGTCTCCATCCTCAGGAATGCTGCCTTCATCTTCTGAAACAAATGTGGCATTGCTCTCTGCTCCTCACACCCACCAGCAGTCCTGGCTTACCTCCTGCTGCTGAAGAAACTTTTGGCCTCCTTATGGTTCAGATTTATAAGCAGTGTGATCTCCTCTGCATCCAGGTGTCACCACTCCAGGTCTTCTGGGAGACTAAGGTTGGAAATTGGAAAAGGGATGACAAAAAGTGATGAAAGTAGAAGAAGAAAATGACAGCAGCAAGGAGGAACAGCCACAGAAGATGGGGCAGTTAATGAACAGAAAGGATAATGAACCAGAAGTCTTGGAGAAAGAGGAGCAGGAGTCACAAGAGCTGCCAGTCACTAGGAAAAAAGGGGTGTCACATAAAGCATTTAACCTTTTCTATAGCACAGCTCCACTTTAGGCTGGCATGGGAACCTGGGCAGTTTGACAGCCATCCTCTTGCAAAGCAGGGTTACGTACACCCTGAAGGACTTTGTGGTGGTGTGTCTGGCCCCTTGGATCAGAGCTGAATGTCCCACCAAGCCCTGGCTTGCTTTTGGAGAGAGCTCTACACTGGGTCTTCTCTGAAAGGAATCTGTGCACACTGAAGCTGCTCTGCAGCTGAACAAGTGACCAGCAAATGGAGACAACCAGGGGCTTACTGCAAAACTACTCCAGGCTCCAAACTGAGACACTGGAGTAGAGCTGAAGTGTAACCCAAAAGAAATAAGGCTATTGTCAGTCACCTTAAACTTACTAAATATAACCTGGGGAAAAGGTGTAGAGGATTTGTTATAAATTAGAAATGTTGAAAACCAACAATTTTTTTTTTAACACTCTGCTGTTTTACTAAGTCATATTGTACCTTCAACATTTCCACAAACTTCAGTTAACATCAGTCAGATCTCTATTTAACAAACAGTGAAACACACAGTTTGACCAACGATGACTAGATTACTCAGGAGGAACTACAATTGATAAGACAATGATTTATGGACCTATTGTTTTCTAGGTTCTCGTAAAGAATCCTAATTAGTGTTAATCATCCACCCTCTGCTTTGTGTTATCACCAAGCAAAGTACACTTCCTAAAGTAGCTATTTAGGGACATAATCCTTCTGAAAGGCAAGACAGCTATTGACTTCAACAGGATCTGTATTAAGGCACCGGGACAGAGGAAAGGGACTGGAATATGAGCAAAACACATCACACTGCCTTTCCATGTCTGCATCGAAAAGTTTCTTTTCAATATGCTTACAGTAAATCCAATGAGTTACAGTAATCCCTTCCTCGTGAGCCTCTTGCAGTGACTCTTCAGTCTTTCTACCAGCTCAGAAATGCACCGTGAAGGATCTAAATTTGCTGATGTTATTGCTGCAGTTTGCAGCTCCTGCTTCTGCCCCCTTGCAACAAGCCGACGGTGTTATATCTGAGAAAGACTATTTTGGAGACACCTGTATCAGGACTTAGTGTCTTTCTGCCTCTGATTTTATTGTTATTCCTGAAAAAGCACTTTGATATTTTGGTGCTTCACCATTTGTCAAGCTGTACCCTTGTCAGAAGGGAACTGTGGAACTCGAGACCTCCTTGCTTGCTGATTTTAGGTGTAAGTTTGGTGGGTTCAGTTTAGCATACAGATGAGCTTGACTGACCTTAACAGGTCTGCACTTTAAATAACACATAAATAGCATTCTAGAGGATACAGCCGCATGCTGCTTGCTTATGGAACCTACAAGGAAACCAGACAGCTTTTCAATTCCTGTATCAAAGAGAAGGAGATTTACACATAAAAGGGTGAATTATTTTGATTTGTAGTTTTCAAGCCACTATGCGTTCTCCAACATAAATGTTCCCTTGTCTGTGGTTTCTGATAGTTCATATCAGGTTCGCTGGCCTAGATTTTCAAAAGTGGCAAATTTAGAGACCAATATTTGTCAGTGCCCACTCAAGGTGCCTTAAAGAGACCAGATACTGCTAAGATACTGTGTATCTGTGGAAAATGGGCCATTCTAGCATCTTTCAAACTAGACACCCCAAAGTGACAGCATGTAAAATCATCGGAGGTGGGCTTGCCAGAGGAATAAAACTCTTTCCTCACCACACCGTCCTTTCCACTGTGCTGTTCACAGCAGTCCTCACAGCATCATCTTCCATCACCATTAAAGGTCCCTGCAGAGTCAACATTACCAGTCCTTCTTGACATTCTCAACCACCGAACATCCTACATAACCTATAAAAAGAGCTCATTTCCTTAGCTATTTCATCTTTTAAACAGCTATCAGAGAAAAGTCTTCTAAGGCCTGAATCTAGATAGCTAAAATCTAGCTATATGGTATTTGAGGGAGTGGAGGGGAGAAACCCTATCCCATTATCTGCATTATCCTGTTACCTTTGGATGTCTTCCATGTACTTGGAAGAGCAATGCCCCATTCTTGAGGCTTCACATTGCAGCCACTGCCTTTTTGGCAGAAGAAGGGTGGATGTGGCTCCCTTCAAAGTCAATCAATGTCACATCTTTAATCAATCTAGAAGGTCACCACTGTACTTCCATCAAAAAGATCTGGGTACAATTCTCGCTGAGTCCTAGATGTTTATGGGGGACTCAGGTTGCAATGGGTGTTGGAAATAGTCTTTTCTGGTCCTGACCTCAGCACATCTTCTATTCCTGGGCTCTTTGTAAGAGTTTAAGATCAAATAAGAATTATATCGAGGACTCTGAGACAACGATGCAGAAGTATGTATGATGAAACCCCAAATTACACAAAACTGACTTAGTTTTATGTTTCATCGTGGTTTTGAACACAACCAATTTTGCTGAAGGGTTCAGAAATCTCAGGGAGTTTTCATGTGAAGGCAGGTCACATTTTAAGAAAGCTTACAATTAATTTGATTTTCACATCAGAATCATCTATGAAATTTCATTGTTCAGCTGAGACATATGTTAGTGGTCAGAAAACAGAAATTTATTGCATTTCAAGGAACTGCGATTAAGAGGGAGGGTCAGAGAAATGCATGTGTGAAAACCATTCCAACTTGACATCAGGACCCCTTATATAAATAAACTTATCAATACAAAACACTGAATTTGTTAAGACAGAAAATTCTTCCCTCAAGCTGGAGTCATTTCATTACCGCTCTGGCATAACTGGAGCTGGATCCAAAGCCCAGTAAAGTCAAGGGTAGAATTTCCATTGATTTCCGAGAAGTCTGGATTGGATCCTAGATCACATTGTCACACTGCAGCAAAACCTAGCTGTGTTGCAGTGTACCCACCTGCTCTCTAAAGTCTCAGCTCTAGGCATTCAAATTCACTGCAGGTACAACCTAGGTTATTCCAGCATTTGCTTTGTGCAGTGTTAAATAAATACTGTTTTATTAAAATCAGCAATGCTGAATACCTCTCCTCGTTAGTAAATTAGGCCAACTAATGAACACATTTTCTTAAGAGGATTTGTCTGTTTAAATCAAAACCAAGTGTCAAAAATCCTTATTCTGTCAATCAGACTGGTGCCCTCCTGCACCAGCTGTGCTAAAGACATATGGAAAAAGTGAATGAGGACCTCACAATGCTTTTTGATGAGGTACTTTAGGTTTCTTTTACAGCCGAGAACAATTCAACATAATCTGGTTAGGTAAGGGATCAGAAGCTTCTCTGTACACAAAAAAGAAAGAAAGGGAAGAAGGAAAGGGAAAAAGGAAGGCAGGCAAGAAGAGAGGAAGGAAGGAAGAAAGGAGGGGAGGAAGACCCTATGTTTCATTTGCTAATACTTCATGTTGACAAGTCACAAAAACCTTCTTTAACCTTTTGCCTCCCCTTGACAAAAATCATTCACCTACAAATTAAAATAATCTCCAGATTTTGCCAGAATTATTTTCTTAGGTAGTTCTGTAATGTAAATTGTTGTGTACACTAAGAAATTATGGTAAAAATAAAACATGGACTTGTTTTTTTTTTTCCCCCTGCAAATCAAACCAGAAGTCTATATCCAAGAGGGATTTCTGGGAAGAACAGATGATCTTCCAAAGCTGGTACTAGAGTAGGTGCCCTAAACAAACCTACAGAAGGAGCATAATGAGCCAATGATTTATTGCATGCTATGCAACTCTCAATGCTGTGCACCATGTTATAAGAATCAGCAAAATGGAGAGGCAGTAATCGTACAGCCTCCTCCTCCTCTTGTGTTTCTGGATATTACTTGCTCTGGATATGACTGCATGACACTGAAACGGAGCTGCAGCCACCCTGAGCTGCAGAACTGGCAAATGATCATAGTGCTGCAACATTTCATCTCGTACTTCAAGCTGCACCATCTCCCCCTACCTAAAAAAGAATTTAAAATCTATATTTGGGTACTCTGAAGCCTTGCTCAAATAAAAAATGTCATCTGTGCTGGATGCGTTATTGCTCTATTTGCACAAAAAGGATTTTCAAGAATGTTTCCTTCAGTAGGTGGAATCCTGGATCTGCCAAAATCAATGGTAAATCTCCCCTTGGGTTGAAAAGGGGCAGCATTTCACCTATGCCATTTTAAATGCCTTAGGGACTAAGTACAGATGGCGAATTCTGCACACATAAAAATATTTGTACGAAAATCTTGGTCCTAAAGAACTACAATTAATCAAAAGAGGAGCAGAAACATGCAATGTAACCGGTATTGCACCAATCAATACAGATCAACATGAGTCTGATCCTAACTGGGTTGTATTTGCAAGTAGCTGTGCTTTTTTGCAATTTAAAATTCATTTGGGCTCTTGTAATGGCTAGTGGGATACTTGCAGTTCTGCCCATATTCCTCCTAATTTCTCCAGTTGAAAAATACAAAAAAAATCCTTCAACTAAGAATTAGTCTTCAAACGTGTTTGGTGAGTTATTTATAATAAATAATCATGAAAAAAAAAAAAAATACCTGCAGACTACTTGTGCTCAACTTCCCCCCCACCCCAAAAGGCTAAATCAGTGAAATAAATTAATTGCCATGAATTATTCAGCTCTACCTGTGGCAATGAAAAATAGCAAGAGCATTAGGTTTCTTCATTGTGTACTAAGCCTCTAATTTATAGAGAATGCATATTAATAAAACACAGGATATTCATCAATATTCAAGTCACTGGCTGCCTGGCTATTTAATCTAAAATTACCAGCCGGCTCAAAACTCTTACTAGTTAATCATGCAATCTAAGCCCTTCTGATATCTATGGTTAACATTAATTACCCAACTGCCATTTATAAAATTCTCTCCTACACTTAGCAGAGAACCTTTTGACATGTTTAACCTCATAGACAAGCTGAAGAAAGCTCATTTGGGCTGCTATTTCACTCAAAATGTTTGTTTGTTTCCGGTGAAGAGGACATTTTCTCCCATTGTGGTTTTGCATTTTGAACATCATCAGTACAAAACGTTCCTCATTATGATGATCTTTGATAGGTCTCCCTACTTCTGCAGAGGTTCTGCAGGTGGTGAGAAGAACCAGCTGGTTTTCATTGCACTGTGAAGAATATGTTGTCCTTTACAATGGAAGCAGAGGTGTTCAGATCAGGAAAGCCGAAAAAATGATCAGTGTCAGTTGCAAGACATGAATTCCACAAAAAGCCATGGGCAGTAGATCTCTCTCTCCCCCAGAATCTGACTTCACGCTCCCAAGCATATAGCTGGTATACAGCAGTGATACCTTCAGATACGGTTAGCTTATGTTGCACAACTTGCCCTGCACGCATTGAGGTATCTGGGGAATACTTCCATGTGATACAACTTGCCCAAAATTTTGGTTCAAACTCCCAAAGTTTAACACACCAGTAGGAGGTGTGGATGAAGGGGACATCAGGGACAGGTTCCTAAAGCAATATACCATAATGTCAAAACTGAGCAAGTTTTTATATCTATCAGCTATATTTTTTCTTCATTGTTCCACCTTTCTCTTAACTTAATCAGACTAAAACAAACAAAAAACCCAAAAGCCCCAAACAAATTTAAAACTTTCTGTCACTCAAACCAAAAAGTTTAAATCCTGGAAGTTTACAGTAAATCAGCAAATCTGCAAATAAATCATTGTTTTCACTGAAGCAGAAACTTTAAAATACAAACATACAGAGTCATGCAAATGTTATTGCATACTAAATAAAATGATTCTTAGAAACCACATTCTCAACCACCTTCAAATAATTTTATCCTTATTTCATTTATGCTGAAACATAACAAACAAAGAAAAACTTCGCAAAAAATTTTTTTTTTTTAGTAAAGAACATATTTTTCTTCGTATACAGAGACCTTCCCTGGAACAGAAAGAGAATTTTTCTGAATTTTATAATTTTGTTCCTCTGGAACTCAGGTACTACCAATAAATCAGTAATTCTACCTTCTCATTATTTGACGGCTGCTACTTAGCTGTGACTGGTCAGATAAGGCACGTGATATCTTTTCTACTCCTGATTGCTCTGGTGCAAAAGCACCCTCCTGGCCTTGAGACTTATGTAAAGGATCCCATCCATCACAGCCATGTCAATAAGAACTTGAACCTGAATGTTTGCAGAAAGCAAACACTAAGAGTTCAATAGCAGAGTCTACCTCAATTCATTTCAAAATTCGAGTAAATATTTGTGAACAATGTTTTGTAGCATTCGTACAGGTCCCATTGGCGATTAAACTCTGCTTCAAAACACACTGAGGCTCTCAGTGAATCCTGAGCTGCCGAGAGGTAACAACATGCTGACAGCAAGGAGCAAACGATGACTGCAGAGTGAAACACAGCCTCAGAACAAGCAAAGACTAAATAAACTCTCAGCATGCCTCAGTAATTCTTTGTGGCATAAAAAAGTGGCTTGGGCCTTGTCTGAACTGATTTTTTACCCAAGTTAGAAAACCATGTTTAAATTAAGTTTAAAGACCATTCTTCTTAAGAGCACTTCTACAATGCTTTGGCTGGACAGTGTGTTTTTCTAACTGATGTTTACATAGTTTGACCCATTTTCACTTCTTTGCTTGAACTGAGACTATTAATTAGGCTATTTAAAAATTAAATTGAGTATATGCCTCCTTTGGACTGGATTTCAGGCTTCATTTAATTGTTGGTTCTTGTGCTGAGTTTGGCTGTGCGGGTGTGTGAATCTGTCTCCATTTGGAAATGCACCCAAAATTACAAATATATGTCATACAGGCTACAAGATTGACTAAAATGCCAAAGACATGCCCTGCTTTAATTGTTTTAATAGTTTGGAATATATCCCCATGATATTAAAAGTTACATCTGAAATAAACATGGCAACATGAGCCCGGTGTAACTCACTATTGAAAACGGTGTGCATCCTTAAATGGCCGAGATGGCATTAGAGGCACAAAACAAAGTTTAATTTTGTGAGCATGAAAACATTCGCACATTGCATTTCTTGTGATTTATATGCTATAATCACACTGGATTTTCAAGTGGAAAGGGTGCTTAGAAATTACTGAAAACATGTCATCTCTATTTTTCTATTTGCAACTAATATAATACAAGGCTTTCCATTGTAGAGAGGCCCAATGTGCATATTGAAGTCTGATTTAGATTTTTCCCGTTGAATGACTTTTCTGCACAGAAATCTCATGAAGACACACTGATCCTTTAAACTCCAGTGTTGATGCTGAAATTATTCTGTTTGTCAAAATTACATCAAACAACTGCACTTATTTCCACCAGAAAAATTTGATTATTTCACTCTCATTTACATTACATTTTTTTTCCCCACTATAATGCTGACTTGGAAATTCCCCTGGATCTGAACACCTCGTAGTAGACTTCTTCAGTAGAAAGGAAGCTTTCATTGTATTTAATTTTTTATTTTTTGCTCCTTGGTTTGAATGTTATAATTGGATTGGAGAGATATTTATTGCAAACTTCATGTTTTACCAGGCTCCATGAGCAGTATCTTTTAATTTCTCTCTTTTCAATGAACCTTTTGACTTGATAAAAGTGGCTCTAAGGTATTTTTACAAAAAAGGCCAACAGAGCCAGTTCATTTTAAACCCCTCACTTTAAAGTATCTCATTTCCTTATTATTTCTTAATAGAGGCACTATCCTGCAATGTCATAAAGAATGCCATAGTTGACTTCAGTGGAATCAGTATCACTCCCTACTGTAATTAACTGTTCTATATTTCAAAAAATTAGAGGTCATTTTCTTCTTTTCTTTTTTTTTTTTTTATTCCATCTGAGAAAAGAAAACATTTTAAAAAAAGACTTTCAAAGGTGACTGTCAGTAGAATGCTAAAAATAAGTTGTCTGCATCCCAGTTGCTACAATTTATGCCTCTAATGAAATTTTCTCTTCTCATTTGCTGCAAATTTTTAATGTGAGCTTTTACAGCCATTGATTCAGTATCTTTAATCTTACGCCAATATTAGATGGAAATGGAACTAACTAGGGAAAATCCATCTGGTTATAAAGCACACTGTCTATAAAGTTGTTCAGCTCATCCAAACCTATTTTCTTTTTCCCAGTGGGTTGGATAGGATAAAATTATATTTTGAAATACTGCTAATACTATTCAGAGATGAATACACTTGTAATTAATAATAAGTTTAAAATATTATGACACCTCTGGAGAAATCAAAGGATCCAGTGTCAATCACCCTGGCTATGAGGGGTGGGCTAGATCCCACAGCGCCACGTTCTGATGCTCTTAATTATGTTCAGTAGCAAAACCTACTCTCCAAGCCCAGTAGGTGAAATTCAGCCCCAGCCCAAACCAGGGAGGGAGCACATCATTTCCAGCTACTCATTTAGACAGGATCTGCCAGGGTTTGCATGAGCAAAGGTCTGGGAGCCAGTCTCACAGGGTGAAAATAGCTGAGCGCCCACACCCCAGGTCATGGCCTCTCCGTCCTTCCCTTTGTGGAGGGCTCGCCGCAGGAATTGCGGTTGCTGCTTTGTATAGAGGGCTGTGCTGGTTCACCAAGAGCTGTTGGGCTCCCTCCCCTGCCCCAAGCTCCTCTCCCTGGCCCCATAACCACTCCAGAACAGACACCTTTTGTCCCTATGGTCTATTTATAAAACCCCACTTTCAAAAACATGTTTTAGTCAGTGTCAGTCAGCTTCACAACCCCAATTACAGCAGCCAAGCTTCATGTCAGGAAGGTGCAGCACCCAAAAGAAATGGTCCAGGGCCAGTAACAACTTGACCCTGAGCAGCAGTAGCAGAGCAGCACGCCTGGCCATGCCCTATGAGCAGGGGAAAAACGTACACATTTTCCTCATGATCATCATGTCAATGCTAAAAATGTAAAGCACTTCAACCCTGCAAAGAGCTCAACTGGGCCCAGTGGACAGTCCCTTTAAAATCCATGGGTCCACAAGGCAGAAAGAAATCCCGCACCCGCTGAAGTGAATGGAAAATCTCTCTTGCCAGGACTTGCTTCCCAAGGCAGGAAAGTTAAGGACATGTGCAAGATGCTGGCAGGACAAGGGACCTATTTTTGGATGCTGTCTATGCTAGGTATTTCTACTGATACTCTTAACACTACCCCAGAACACATGGGAGTCATTCATGCATTTACTAATCATGAAACAAAAAAGGAAGATGACCCAAATTCCCTGGATGAAGAACAGGAAGAAAGGTGGATCTGTCTGCCCAGGGCTGCTCCTTCGTACAGGGTATGGTTGGGACACAGGTATGCCATGCAGCCTGCATCAGCAGGGCAGACCCTAAGAACCTACTCTGCTTTTACCCACGTATTTGTCCTTCGCATACCCTCTGCACATGCAGTAGCAGATGAACCCTCACCAAACACGCACCTGGGCTTCTGCCATGCATAGATGAGCACCTGTACATCCTTGTGGGAAAACAACGTGCATTCCCACAGCACGCTGCTGCTGAGACCTGACTTGTGTGCTTCCCACCCTGCTTACTTCTCATTACACACAATCCCATAGTCAGGATGCAGAAGAAGGTCCTGCCAGGAAAAGATTGGTTGGTTCACACACTTCCAGGGCCCTATCCAGCAGCACATGAAAGCCTCCTAGAGAAAAAGCTCACTGCCACTTCCTACAACAGATTAAAAGGCTCCCTTTGCACTGGCCAGCATGATCTGGAAGCAGCAGAGTGGTGAGGAAATTGCATGGCTATGGACATGACTCGGCACACGAAGTACCCCAGCCCTGCACAGCCACGCTCACTACCCAGGCGGGGCGAGGTGGAGCTTTACAGGTTATGTGCACATGCACCTTTTCTCCTCCATGTAGTCTATATCTGGCACAGGGAAGGAGTGCGATCTCATGACAGTGTGAGAAAAAGTCTCTATTTATTCTGTCTGGAACGGCATTGTGTGCAGTGAAACTCTCTCAGCTCCCATGTGTGTTCATAGGAGACATCGTTTGGGGTGCTGACAGACGAGCCGCAGTAGGTGCCCCAAGCCAGGGGTGGGTGGGTTACCCCCAGACCGCAGCCAGCAGAAGGAGGCATGCTTTCACATCCACCGGTCCAGAGCAAAGTCCAGCATCCTAATACTGACCATGAGAAGTCAGTGATGAATTTCAGTGGGCTGAAGGTGTGGGCACATGTTCCCTCCTGCTGACTCGGCCGAGCTCCGGGGCCCCTCAGGGCTGGTGGCGGCAGGGGCACTTCTGTCAGCACTCTGCGGAAACAAGCTAATTGACATATGCTTACACGCTGTTAAACATAACACAGTCATGTTTAAAAATACACCAGCTAGTTGGATCAAATGCATTTTTAAACAAGCCTGCTTTTTTTTCTGAAGAGGAAGAGGTTTTGGTTAATATGTGCTAGTAAAAACATTTTTGAACGCAGTAGAGACACAGGGGATGTGAGAGTTACTGCAAGTATCCTTTAGCCAAGTGTACTGTGCAGGGAAAGTTGACTTAAAAATCAGGTTTTCCCTGATAATGTTAATTTGTTTACATTGTCCAGTGCAGAAGATTTCAACATGAACACACAGCAAAATGTTTATGCGCGGCATAATACCCGTGTAATCCATCCACAATGTTTGTAAATTCGGCCCTAAGGCACTACTGCAATAAACACCGTCATCATGTAATACGATAATAACAACTCCTCAAAAGCATTACAACTCTTCCTGTCAATACAGGTATCCCTTTAATGACATGTTAAAACTGAGAGCAGAATCAGAACCAAGATGTAGTTTTTTGTGTCTTTGGTGATAGCTGTAATATACGTTCAGGGAGAGGACTACTCCATTCAGCTGAAAGGAAGGCAGGCTCTGATTCTGTCCCATGTTTCTTTTCTTTCTATAAAAATTGCAACTGCTGGAAAACACATAAACCTTTTCTCTTTGCATGCTCTTCTGTTGCTGGCTGGTCCTCCAGGTCTATTCAGCCTAAGAATTCACCTACAATAGCTTTTTACTTCTAGTTTGAAGCCAGAATCCTCAATGATACAATCATTTCCAGCAAAGCTGTTCACACCATCACAGGGCAGCAAGGGCACTTTTGGCTGGTGGATGAAATAGCAAGTGCAAGAGAACACTAAAAGACAAAAGACTTTGCTTCCATGCAAATGTAACATGGGACAGCAAATGGAAAATGGAATAGCAAAATCTAGGTCAGTGAAAAGCTTCAGTATGAAGAGACAATGAGCAGAATTGCCTCTAAATATAACAAATACTTAGTCAGGTTTTTACCAAAAGCATTGAGGGTTCTTTAAACAATATTGACGGAGCCTGATTTGTAAATCTGCATGCCCAAATACCATTGTGCAAAATGAAGTTGAGATTCAAAAATGAAACCATACATCAAATGCCTGGCAATGAATGTATGTGAATATACGTTGCGATCACCCTCCATTTGTGCCTGAGTAAGCGTAACTGCAGTTGCACAAGGAGTTTTCAATCAAGCTTTGGGGATGAAGTGAAGAACAGAGAGCCATCACTGTGCTGAAATCATGGGGGTTAAGAACAATTTGCACAGACACTGCTAAGACCTGATATTTCTGTTAGAATAAATGAGGCTTTTTGAGGTTTACTTTGTGTTTGTGTGCAGGGTTTAAAGCACAGGAGAAATTAAAACAAAGATAACTA
This sequence comes from Lathamus discolor, assembly GCF_037157495.1. Taxonomy (NCBI): domain Eukaryota; kingdom Metazoa; phylum Chordata; class Aves; order Psittaciformes; family Psittacidae; genus Lathamus; species Lathamus discolor. The sequence continues at coordinate 7,420,841 of NC_088909.1, read as the reverse complement.
TGGAGAAGAAAGGAACCTGAGGAGCACTTCAAAGCAAGCATGTCACTACTGAGCTGCCTGGGCCCAGATCTAAGTACTGTTGCCACACGCAACAGCAGCCTCAGAGCTAAGAATGCCAGTTGCAGGGTTTGACCCCCAGCTGATGGGCACATCTTCACAGAGCTTGGTCTGAGATTTGCTGCAACCCAATGCAATGCCCTCATATACCCACAAGATGTGGAAGGTGAAGAAAGGCTGAGGTTGGAACTTAGAGCAGCTTGAACATGTTCTCTCAGCAGTAAGTGCTACCGGGAAGAGAAAGGAGGAAAGAGAAAGGAAAAAGACCAGGTCAAACATTTATTCCAGGTTCCTGCCCTTCATACATTGTGTCCAAGTCAGAGGCTGCCCTGACTGTCCCTGTATAGGGGCAAATGCCCCTGCTGAGAGCATCTGGTGAAAACGTGTAAGATCCTCTGGCCATGCTCTTCCCCAGAGGAGATGATATTATCAGTTATTAAAAAAGAGCAAGTGAGAGAAAAGCCTGCTAGCTTATGAACTTCCTTGATCTGAAGCTCCACAAATTCTTTCCATGGTTTTGGTACAGCACCTTATGTGCAGGATGGAAAGGGAAGCTATTGAGTGTTGAATTACAGAGGGGGAAAAACATCTCAAATTCCTTTCTATTTATACTCACAACTTTTCTAAATCATTATATACAAATCCCCTAGCCTCAGCTGAACTGCTCATGGGTTACAGGGCCAAGAAAGAGGGGGCGCCTTCATAGCTCGCACTAAGCCTTAAGAAACTCGAAGAAAATTCCCAAAAAAATGGAAGCCATGAAAATTACAAAACCAGGTAGAGAAGACTTAACCTCTGCAGCGCCCTACAGGCACAGGATTAATATGCAAGACAGTAGGAGGTTGCTTTCGTAACAGGAAGCATAAGCTGCTTATTTGTGAGAAGTTGTCCGGGACTACCTTCATTGTTAAGCTGAGGCTGACACCGGGTACAGAGAGACAGAAATTTGACAAAAGCATTGAGCGTTTGGGGTTATTTGAGAAAAAAATCTATTCTGGTAGTCCAGACACTAGGCTGGGACTTGTTAAGTTGTGAACTTGTTAAAATCCTACTCCACCAACGGCTTCCTGCATGACAAGAAACCAAAGCCTATTTCTGCTGGTACAAATTCTCCTTGACTTTAAGAGACACCGTGGCCTTCGTGTTTCAGCTCCTCACCCATAAAGCTGTTTGAAAACTGCTTCCCCTCCTGCCATATGAGCTCTGCTGAACACCCTTGCCATGCATCAGTACACTATGAGCAGAGACCGGTGTCAAGCTTAGGGGATAGGTGCAGGTCCCGAGAGATGCAACCTTGCATGGTGCTTCTGCACCTCCTCATATATGCCTCCATTTGGGATGGCTTAAAACCTTATACAACTCTTTTTCTAATTACTTTCACCTCTGTTATAACCAGTAAGGTGGATGGTTTACAGATTTTAGTTTCCTTATCATTATTTGTGGTGTTTCCTTGTTTTGCCTATGTTTTGTCTATTGTTTTTTACCCAAAATCATGAATTAAATTAGGAACACTTCTTTTTAGTTGTGTTTCTAGTCTATTTTCACTTCCAGGCTTTCAAGTTTGAGCAAAGTTCTCTTCTTTTCGGATCACAACACTGAACAGGGCAATACAGACATTAAAGTAAGAAATATGCTAATTGGAATATATAATAAATGTAAAAGTTATAAGAACTCTCTAGTCACATGAGATTTGGAGGCTACCATCTCTACCCTAATTAAAAAACCTCAGTCCTATATGATTTAGCATGAGGGTCACCAATACATATCACAAGTGTGACATGCAAAAACAAAGCACCCCATAGGCTCATCTGTACTGTCTCATGACACCTTACATAATCAAATTTAAGGTCTTTTAATCACAACCATATATCTTGATTTTATGGGTAGGAAATTCCATCAGCAGAAACAGAGATATGCACTCAGGACTTTATCTGGGTTTCAAGGAGGATTCATGAGAGCCCTGAATATTGAATGGAAACACTCCATGGGGTGATCTAGAAGGCTGGCTTCATCTTTACATTTTCTGGGGGTATTGCTGGAGGGTGATGCAGATGCCTTACAGCCCAAGCTCCTCCCAAACTACCTACTGCACCAAAAAGCCTAGAGAGAAGAGGAGCATTGATGATCAGAGAGCTATCTGCTCTCATACCTTCTCCATGTGGGGGGGATGTAACTGGGCTTACAGCTTTGCTGCCATGCACAAATCGCCAATGGAGCCAGTGGGGTTCAAGGAGACGTGCAGCCACTGCACTCTGTTACGTTTATCCACACCCAAGTGCTTTTTAAATATAGACTGCTGAGTTACCTAAAAACACCTCAGCCAACATGCCCTCAGATTTCCAGCTGATAGCCATTACTGGTGGCTATTTTGTCCCCATTAAACAAGTGAATATAACATTACTAGAGGTCTGGAGTCTTTTGTGCTATGCTTCGACCTAGAGCAGTAGTTCCCTGCTAGAAAAAAAAGCAGGCTGGAGCTGGTGACATAACACCAAATATACAGATGGGACCACACTATAATTAGCAAGGGAATGTCATTCCTGCCATCTTTGCTTCATTTGTAACTGTGCCTGTAAGCTCTAGGGAATGCTGTGCATTTCACACAGTCTGCACAAGAATGAGGATTGCCAACTGTCCCATTTCTGGTGGGATACCCTTGGCTTATGCCCTGAGGCTCATGGAGATGCCAGCAGTGTTGTAGGAGAGTGACGCCCCCCACAATGCAACCACCAGGATCCCTGGTCCTGGGGCAAAGAGGGTGGACTTCTCCATGCAGCAGCAACAACTCAGCTCCCTCTAAAATACCATGTACTCCCATCCAGAGGAGTGTTGGCAATTGCTTCTTGTCAGATTCCTCCACACACAGCCCAAACCATCCTTTTGCCTATCATCATCAAACCAAATGCACAGCCTGGACCTAACAACAGAGGCTGATAACTCCATTTCCCTCCAACTCAGCTTGCTCCCAGGAGGGAGAGGATTTATTCAGTGCAAATACGTAGATTTTCACCAGAGCTGTGCTTTTCAGCATGTAACCACTATTTTTAAATCTCTCAATTGCTTCCAGTAAAACAACAAATCAATGTTTAAGGTTCTACTGCTTACTTTAAATGTGCTCAATAATATAAATCCAGTTGTCTTTTAAACACTTTGTCATCCTTTGCAGGCACTTAGATGAAAAACTTATTGTCAGCTCTGCTCTGTCTACAGAGCCAAGTGAATTTGTTTTTTCACCAGGCTACACAAACTGGTGAAACCAGTCAAGAGAACAAACCGACCCCTAATGTAATAGTTTCTTGTCTTATGCACAATGTTCAAATCAGCTTATTCGAGGAAGCTAATTCATCCCATTGAGTCCAAAGAGACCTTGCTTCTGAAGGTCTCAAAGCATGTTAAAAACGTTAAATTGCACAGATTTTTAACCCTGGGGACTTCTAATGGAACAGATCCCTGTGACCGTTTCATCAGTTCCTTTCTCATGACAAAGAAATTTTCTTGCGTATTTCTTGCATGAACCCTAAATTGTGAAATAAAGTAGAATGTTTTTTTCTGGTAAGGACTTAAACCTTGATGAAAAATTTCAATTGATGGCAAATGCACCATATTCCTAGATAATATTCCCCAATTTTTCATTCTTGTTGCCATAGAACATCTGTTTCCACATCTCCACCTGCAGTACCCTGCAGTGCTGTAGTACTGTATATGCAGGTAAACCGAGGCCTGGAGGAGTCCGCACTTCCCAAAGGTTTTACAGTGACGCACAGCAGCTCCAGTACCCACAGGGATACATTACATGGCACCAGCAAGCTCAGAGCCCCCAAGTCCTACCCAGGCTGAATAAGGCAGCTCCTGTTGCAAACTAGAGCCACCATCCAGGAGCCTGGAGACCTGGGGTCTGCTCACAGCTCTGCCACTTGATTTCTGCATATCTGTAGGGAAATCACTTATTTCCCCAGTATTTCCTTATAAGTTTGACAGAGTGCCTTGAGATTCCCCGAGGAAAGGCACTGTTCAAGTACAAAGCTTAATTATGATTGTTATAATATAGTCATGCCACTAATTCCCACTAAGAACTGCAAATCGCTCCCATTCCACTCCTCCATTCCCCACACTTGTCAGTGCTAGTGGACAATTAATTCCCCAAAATGAATATGTTAAACACATGTGAAATCTTTTCTATTCGCAGGACATCTATGAACAGATTGCAGTTCCCCTCAAACATATTTGTGATTTGAATGCACTAAGTGATGCATTTCCATACTTTTTTTTTTAACAGCTTGACAGGATTTATTCAAAATTCAAGTTGTGACTGGCCAAATAAATCTTGCTACATCCTTCCTATGCCTGTGCTCAACCACATTCTTCCACCATGTACAAATTTGAAGTTCATTTTCTTATAGCTTGCATTGTTGTCTTTAGAAATCATACTGAATGAGCTGCCTTTCTTCTTTTTTATCAGTTAAATTTAGTCATCTTAAAATCCGCAGGAAGCAATCTCAGAAGGAGCATAGAAGGCTGAGGTAAGTTCATTGAAAACCTCAAGTGAATTGGAATATACTGAAAATACCTTGCATTTTTCCCCTGCAATAAACACCAGAGCTGCTCCAAGAAACGCATCAGCCTTTCTCAGCCAAGTTGAGCAGCAACAACTGCAACTTTCCATAAGCCTAGAGGTTAATGAAACACATGCTATAATGGTTAAAGGATAAATTCAGCTCTATGGCCACTACATAGGGAACATTTGAAGGGCAGTTCAATATCCCACCTACAAAAATCATCCCCTCCGCTGTCAGCTCTGCAAACAGAACAAGGAGCACGGACACCTATTCATGTAATATTAGACCTGAAAAAAATTACAAGTTGTGATGAAATTAAAGACATTCAAATTTTTAGCCATTCTCTGCTGATAAAGGCCCTATTATTACCATTTACAAAGAGGGAAACACAGCCAATTATAAGCTACTTCTAGCACATGCCAGGCCTCAAGCAGAAGATAAGCCAACACAGCAGAGCTTGCAGCTGGAAGCCCAGAAACCTGAAAATGAGCTGACTCATGGAAATATCCTCATATAAAATATCAGACGGTTATTTTTCTCTGCCTTCTTTCTGTGTGTCTTAGGAATGATATATGAATTCCCTTATTTACTTTGTCCCATAAAACTTACTTTTCTTATTAATGCACTGCCAGATCTGAGAGCAGTTGGTGTGGGAGCAGGTAGAAGGAGGGGAGCACAGAGGAGAGGGGGTCTTTTGAGGGCACAGCGAGCAAAAAGACCCCGGCAACACAGCACCTCCAAAAGCAAGGCAGCAAACTTTGAGCTGAGCTTTGTTCTGCTTCCAGGAAGCAAGCCAGCTCCTTGTTCTGCCCCGATTTCACCAAAATGAGGAGGCTGCCTGCACTAACACAAAATTAGGTTCACAGAATTTATGTTCTTACCAAAAAAGAAATTATAAGCAGGAGAAGTGATTTCCTCTGGTTATGCGCTGTGTTGCCTGTTTCAAACCCAAGTCCAGCAACAAGCCTGATGCCCAGTTCCTTTGATCCTGTTCTGCCCCAGCAGGCAGGGGATGTGACTGGCCATAGGCTGCCATTGGCATGGATAAAGACTGAATTTACCTGTTATCTGGCACAGACACCAATATAGATCCTTTTCTTTCATTTACTTTGATTTTCCTGAAGACTTTGTTATGCTTGAGGTGTCCTTCGCCTTTCAAACCCACTTGCAAGGTGTTCACATATTGTTAGGAGAGGACTGGGTTCAGATGGGTGGGTGGTGGGATGCTATATGCCTCATTTCCTTAGGAAATGAGGTTAAAAAAACCTGCCCTCCCCCCTTTTATACTGCACTATTGAATTAAGGATGGTGAATGCTCATTATGAGCATAATTAAAAGCAACAGCCTCATCTAACAATCTATTTTTATCTGCTTCTCACCTAGACAAGCAGCAGAAGGAATTAAAATCTGAAAGGAAGAGGCCACAGTCAAGTTCAATCGGCAGAGTTTTGCTCTCCACCGGCTTGAAGCGTGTTGAGAATGATTTCAGTAAGATAACCTTCCTTAAAAACTGCTGTGCAAAGAAGACATGCTTTGGATGCATTTTTCCTGGGAAACCCATGTCTAACAAGGGCACAGACTGGGAGTATATTTCCATTTTATGGTGGAAGAAGGCATAAGCTTTGCAGTGTTTCTTGCACCAGCTGCTGGCCTCTGTGGCATCAGGATAGGTAATTAGAAAGGACATTGTGTAACAGATAAATGCAGGATAGTAAGTAATCATTACTTGATATATAATATATCATCTATTATTGGAGGCTAATAATTCTCTAACCTATTCATGTTAGTCTTTTGTCCGTGTAGCTAGCCATTTGGCATGCTCTAAATTTCTCAACATAAAATTTACTCCATGTTACAACTCATATCTAATCCTGAATTTCTGTGCATTTCACCACAGTATATCATGTAGCAAGGTAAAAGCTCAACACTAAATCCTTTGCAAAAGGAAGAATGAGCCAACAAAGCTCCATGTTTTCACTTTCCTGCCAGATAAAAAAAAAAAAAAACTATATTGAATATTTTTCTTAGTTGTAATTTTAACATTTATTTCCACCTTTAGAATGCTTCAGTTCTAGAGAAGCTTAGCTGTATTTTACACAATACTCAATAATGCAATTTTTTCTGATATTTTTACTCTTGTTGAAAAAACCTGTATTTTAAATACATTTTTTTGCATGCATTTAAATGCATTTAATAAAAATGAATTCTAAAGGGAACCCAAGGAAGTGCTATTGTGTTTAATCACACAGAGCAAAATCCTCAAGTCATGTAAATCATTGCTTCACAATCTGCTCCGCAGTATCCTAATTTGGAAAGTGTACCATACCAAACAGAGCTTAACTTATAAAGGATTCTTTACACGTTTGAAACATTCATGTAACTTAAGAGTGTCAATCTCCATCAGCTGTCCCCAATCACTTCAAGAAATAAAAGTAGAATTTATTTATTAGGAACTTTATTTCTTTTTTGCTAACTACTGATACTTTTTGTTTTTTTCATTCAATTTTATTTTACTTTACATTACTTTCTTTTACTCTCTTATATTTTACTTTATTTCCTTTTACTTCCAAAGCCCGGTCTAAAAACTTAACTCATGCTATAAAAGAAGCCAAGCCACTCAAAGTACCCAATTACTGTGTCTCCAGAAGGTTTAGAAGTCAGAACAGCGCTGATAAAAAAAGCCACATGGGATGAAGCAATAATACTGCGTTTGCCTGCAGGATCTCTGCTGATGAGCAGCTATACAAGGACTCTGCTGATAACGGTTTACAGCTAGAAACTCTAGTAGCTGCACCAAAAATGAAACCAGATCTCTGCTTCTGTCTTCTGCAAATTGTTTCCCGACGTGACGCTCTTCTGGGAGACAGAAAACATTTGCCGCGGGTTATCAAAACCTTACACTTGCTGCTCACCTGGCCATGCTGCCAGCCAATGAGTCGCTATGAGATACAGGAGGGAGGACGAAGCTCTGCAAGCCACCGGGAACCTTGGGAGAGGAGCAAAAGGGGCCCTTCCAACAGTTTCACATGCAAATCACTTCAAATAGCTGTGGATTACGGAAGGACCCAACTCCAGATTAAAAGGAGAGTTGAATAGTAGGGTTAGGAACTGGAACAGCCAGGGAAAAAATCCTCCTCTAAGGATTATAAAGCATTTGGCATTCAAAACGTGTGATATATTTTTCATGCTGTTTGTCTTGTTTACATAACCTTCATATAAAAGCAGGATTTTGTCCACCAAAGGCTACCAAAACCTACATGCACATTTGCAGTACTGCGCTTGTTAATTTTTGTCTGTCAGCAACACTGCCTGTGCAATCACTTGAATCCCGTTCCTCACATTTTTTGCCCAGAATTGGCACTAGTCACCCTCTCCTATAGAGGAATTGTGCATGCTATGCTATAGCCATTATACTCCACCCCAGAGATCGCTGCAGTTCAGCTCTGGAAGATTTGCTTTCAGGCTCCCTATCAATGTACAGGTGTTTGGGGTCCCTTAATTGTTTTAGAGAGGGGATAAACACCACTGGTTGGGACTCAGAGCAGTAATACAAAGGTTCCCCCCTAAGGAGATGCTCAGCTCTGGTTCTTGGAGAGATGCAGCGCAGGTTGAACACACGTGAGTGAAAAGCTCAGGCGGAGCACGCAGTGCTAATGCGACTACAAAAGGCTGATATCTAAAAAGGAAAAGCTTGCTTTGATATTACAGTGATAGCAAAGGGGGGGAAAGCCCTGTCAAGTCTCTTAAAAACACTTGACCCATTCCTGTGTAAACCTACAACCCCCTGCTTTTCCCCTGAGCTCAGCAGCCACCACCCCACATCACCTCTGGTCTCCATGTACTTTTGGTAACTTTCTCGCTGTCATATTTAGGAGATGAGAAATGTTTTCCTGTGGCTCAAATCTCTCTTAACCCAAAGGAATGTGAAAAAAAATATAAATAAATAAATTACTCCACTTTCTAACAGATGCACAGGCACACCTTGGGATGAATGTGTTACAGAGTCCAAGCCATCGCCACCTGCCTCCCAATTACATTTGCTGCATTGTCCCTTGTGGTGTGCACCTGTGACATGTTGGCACAGAGCAGGGACGACTGGAGTGTGCAGGCGTGGACCAAGCCACATGGTATTTTGATTTGTAAAAGTCTCCCAGCAATTACTGCCGTGCTTTCTTAAAGCATAATGGGCATTCTGCAGCAGCTGAGGTTTTAGTTCCTTTCAATACGATGAATTAAGATGGGGAACTTGCCACCCTGTAAAGTGGCAAAGAGATGGAACTATCATTTAAAAACCTCTTCACCGAATGTCCAGCTGGCCAGGGACCAATCTAACAAGGGAAAAGGTCATTTGTGGGCTCCCTGCTACCTCTACTCATATATACACCTGGCCAGCCAATTAACTAAGTCCAGCAATAATTCCCATCAAAATTCAATGTGATTTTTACACCTGAAATAGAGGAATTCAGAAGGCTGTGACTGTTTGCAGCAAGAATGATGTGCAAAGGATGATTTCCAATGATTTAGGCTCATTATATTTGTTCCACTATATCACACTTGTTTTTTTTCTTCTTCTTCCCCTGGTAGTGTTACAGCTCCTTAAGTGCCTGAACAGCATCTGCACCAAGAGGACCACATGATGTGAAGCAGAAACAAGGAGACATGGTATTATGCATATTGTAAGGGTACACTGAGCAATGCACTCACAGTGACGTACATACTGACAGTATTAATTTGACACTGGCAAGTGAAAACTTATTTTGTCATTAAGCTATCATAATTATACCATGTCCAGAGCCAACAGATGCCCTAGCTGAGAACCCTACATATGCTGTCTTTGCAGTGAGAGGCTAATACAGAATTTTAACATCCATCTATTTTTGATGGGATTGGTACAGGAGCACAGATTGGGACACTGCTGGTTCATAAGTGTCCCACAACTACCTGCGGGTAGCCAAGGTGACAGGGGCACTGGAAAATGGCTGAGGGGCATCTGCAGCTTGTTAATAGAGGTCCTCCTACCCAAAGCCTAAAAAGGCAAAAAGACTCAGTGGACTCTAACTCCTTTCATAATGCAGCATGTCTAAACATTGCTTCTGATTTATATGTTTTTAGCAAGGAGGATATTTCCTCATAAAGGAAGGACAGAAGCTATGTACAAGAATAAAGCTTTCTAGAAGACAGACAAACCATGAAGATCCTTTGCAAGTGATAGATATTCAGAAAAATCAGTGTTTTGTCCCTGTCCCCCCTTTTTCGGATTATTAGATATCCTTAAGAATGGAGAATCCAGAAAGATACCAGGACAGAATAGCTGCAGCACTGTTAAGGATGTGGTCTTGCAATATTTATTGCTGCTGAGAAAGAAAAAAAAGAAAAAAAAAAAAGAAAAAATGGAGCATAAAAAAAAAAATCCTTAATTTTTGTAGGGTTTAACTACAACAGTTCTAGGTTACCTTAAGGTGACAATTTATAAACAGAATCAAAACTGCATAATAAGTTAAGCAAAAAAAAAATCAGTTTCATTCTTATTTCATGAACTATACTGCCAATGACAAAATATGCTATTAGTGGCCTCAGTACAATTGTGAAAATAACCCTTGCTTACAATTGAACGTGCTGGGTGTTGGGTTTTTTTTCCTTCATTGTTGTGTGTTGTTGAGCTAAAAATGATAAAGCCCTCGATTTCGTCGTTCTTGCAATCTATTCTTTTCCCCTGACTTCCTGTTTTCATGAAATTTTAATCAGGCATTTAAAATAAATAGCTATGCAGAGTCTCTATGCTTCTTTGAATGCTTGGGATGGATGTTTTGGGTAAAGTGATAGTCCAGAGACCTTGAGAGCATTTAATCCCATTCGAACTTGGCAAGACAATAGAAAATTAAACCACTGCTTTCTCCGCTTCTAGCAACTCTGGAGAGATTTTGGGGGAAGCATGAAGGCAAGTCTGGTGTGTGGGACAGTACAATGAAATAATGGGTCCATCTCTGCTCACTCTGCTATGAATAGTGACGGCAATCAGACCAATTTAGAAAGGTCAGCTCTCTCAAAGAGAAGAAAAGATCATCTCTTCAAATAAACCCCCAAGGAGATAGGGGCAATGCTGCCTTCATGCCTTTCAAAGGTCTGGGTGTAATGCACAGCCCTCATTGAGGACCCTGCACCCTCAGGCAGGCAGAAGCCCTGCTCAGGTGCTTGTCCTTGCTCAGCCTCACATGATGCTGGTTGTACTGCATTGACTATACAACACAGTCTGAGGTAGAATACACCAATGGGGAAAAAGCCAAGAACCAGCTTAGAGCAGAAAAGCTGTGAAGGAGCGAAAAGGACAAGTTCAAATCCTTGGCCAGTGGGAATCACACTGCTCCTTAAGAGTTTGTAGTTGACAGAATTCCGAAACTCCAGATTTTGGGAAATCAGAAGAAAGCTGCTTGAGTTTCAGGGCCAGTGGTTCAGTTATTAATGAAAGTGACACAATTTGATATAAGTCAACAGCCCCAGATCACAGCCAAGCCTGATGCCCGAGCCTTACTCTAATTTAAACTTCTGTGGGATTCTTATTAACACACATATTAAGAAGTAAGTGCACCACGGTACAGACAATAAAACAATAATGTAAAAGTCAGCCAACAAATTGTTACTGAGTTAAACCTCTTGTCAGGGACTAGTCATGTTCTGCTGGTCATGGTTTCCTGGATAACTGTGTTTAAATTGGAGGGCTTTAAACACAGTCACATCTCCACAGTCGCCTGTGTGTTTTGGACAGGTTTCACTTCCACCAGCATAGGGGTCAAGGCTTTTTGCTTGAACCAGAAGCAAGATAGAAATGTTTATTCTGTAGCTGTGTAAACTGCTCATTTCTAACAAGGAAGAGAGAGCTCACAATCAGCTGCCACCTTTGGAAAAAAAAAAAAAAAAAAGAAGAGAGAGCAGCTAAATTATGAAGCAAACTTACAACAGCAGCTTATAAAAATGAGGGAGATGTAGCCACTTTAGAGATGTGAATGAAAGTAAGAGGATTACAGAGTCCTCTTGAGAAGAGGCACACTTGGCAGGGCTCACAAGATGGCACAAATAATATCTTCTGTCAAGAACAATGTGAAAGAATAACGATGAAAACTTCCAGGAGTCCATGTTTAAGCACTTCCCAATTTGGGGGTCCCTTTTCCCTGAATTCTGCTTAATTCTTGTTTCACCACAGCTACTCCACTCACAGCCCTAGCAGCAGATTTTTCTCCTTTTGCCGTGCAAACCTTTTGAACCCTACTTGTAGGTGCAGGAAGCATCGTTTACACAGTGGGATACATATTGCTTCTGCACACCACTGTGAACCATTGCAGAAATCTCTGCGATGGCCAGCTCACCAGCCTCTCCTTGGCATAGCCCCTGACTTTCATATATCAAAAATAGCAATATGAAAATGAAATATGAAATATTTTCATAGCAAAAAATATTCCAAGCAAAGCAAAACAGAGTGAATCTTGGCTCCTTGTCCTTTAACATACATATTCAATGTGCAGGAAGCTCGGAAGAGCTATTCATGGGGTTGGCTTGTTTTTGTTGGTTAGGCTTGGGGGGAGGGGGAGCATTTTCAATGCACTCTGCATCCTCCACAAATTTTAATAAGTGCTTTAAGCCACAGTGATCCCTTTCCTTCCCCCTTCCCCTCTTTTTTTTTTTTTTTTTTTTTTGAGTGTTTAATTTCTGCAAAGACATTTCACTTTAAAAGGAAGAAAGGGCTGCACCATAAGGGCTGTGCAGTGCAAAGCTTTTTCTAGTCATTTCCAACAATATATCTTGGAACTGTTCCCAGTAAACAGGCCAGATTAGCTGCCTTTGGTTCACATTTTACATTGTTCGCGAGATAGGGAAGCTTTGAAAAGCAGACTCTGTCCATACTGTTTGGTTGCAATAAAGCTAATTCTATTCAGTCCTATAGCAGTATGATAGCACTTGTGTAGGATTTCCCTTCGCTTGCATATTTATAGGGTCTTGTAGAGCTCTGCTGTAGCTCAGTGCCAGCATGAAGAAATCAAGCTGTCAGTAGTTTCTATTTTTGTCCCTACCTATAGTTTCAGTAATGACAAGTGAGTGAGGCAACATATGCATTTCCCATCTACAGGAAAAAATTACTGTCTTCCTTCAGTGTCTTACATCTGTGCTACAACCTATTTTCCTAGGGCTTCAGATTATGTTAGCTGATAGTTAACATGTACAAGCACTGGCCAGGTGCAGTTTATTCCAGACACTGCATTAGTTGAACCGCAAGAGAAAAAGCTCCAATGATTCGAAATTCCTGGTGCTTTTCTTTTCAGCCCTTAAAAAGAGGGGAAAAAAACCAAACAAACCCAACCTTCCTGGAAAATAGCTGCTCCTGTATGGAATCCCAGCTCCAATTGTGCTTTGATCAGCACACACATTCAAGTAAACTAGGATTCTCCTCCTAAGATTAAGAGAGTTGCTGATTATATTTAATGCCCTCCTCTTGACCTCAGACAGTTAAGTCGTTGATGCAGCTTCTGGAGGAGTTGTTTCAATGGGAGCAGATAATACCAAAGCCAAGCCATGGCCAGCAATGCAATCCCGTGCTTTATCAACGCAAATGGAAGGGAGCTGAGAACCAGACTCCATTGCTAACAGAGAGACAATATCTCCCAAAAGCTGCTTAATTATTAAGGCGATGCCTGTATCATTCACAACCTTTTCTCTTCATCTGGTAAACACTAACTCTGCATTTACTAATGCTTCAACCACACCATGGCACGGTCACCTCATGAATGACACCGAATTGAAGCCAAAATCTGGTAAATGCTGCTTGTGAGCCCCAGCAGCTGGAAAACTCCATCTCTGAAGGCAGTGCCAGGGAAGGCAGGCACCCACCCTCGCAAGCAACTGCTTTGGCTTGACAGCATCAAGGCATTTACAGCCTCCAACATGACTGCATCAGATCTTCAATGACAGCTAATAAAATGGAACTACACCCCACTGCTTTGAAAAGCTGCAACTCAAAACTCCTTTAGAGATTATACTTATTTAAATAAGTGAAAGACACTGGGCTTTAACAAAAGCTCATAAGGAAAATAGCTTGACAAGTCTGTGGAAGGTGTCCCTGCCAGTGGCAGCGGGATTGGAACTAGGTGATCTTTAAGGTCCCTTCCAACCCAGACAAAAGTATATGATTCTGTGATAACAAAGAACACACTCTTTTTTGTACTCTTTCCTCTCTTTCCCAGCTCCATCCTCTCCTTGCCTTCCCCACAGCCTCGAAAAGCAGGTGTTTATTCCTCGCTTGCTTCTGCTTAGGCAAGCGCTTGAAAGGGGATGTAAACACCTCAAAGTTCAATCTTTACCCATTTTGCTCATCCACCTAAACTGGCAATATTTTGGACCTTACTGGGGCTCCAGAACACAAAAAGGAGCAAGAAGAAATAAGATAGGAGAGGAGGGAGACAGGGGACAAAGCAACAACTGTTGGACCAGGTTGTAAATAAAAAGCAGAAAAAAATATGTTAAAAAATACAAGGCAATGCTATAAATCCCTCTCTCTTGTGTGAGCAAGCTACTGTGTTACAGACCTGGAGGTGCTGGGAGACTTCCCGTTACTTTATAGTCCATGACGATCACCCTCTTACAGTGCCACAGTATAACAAGCAAATGTCCCAACTCCCATGAAGCTGCTCATAAAAAGATGCACTACAGACTCTTACAGTCCTCAGAATAACAGAAGCAAAGAGTAAGGATTTTTTTTTGTCCACCCATAAATTCATTAGTTATTTTGCTAATTCAGTTTGAATTGTGTGCTGGGACAGAGGGTCCTGATGGGGAGAAGAAGGAGAGGGGGAGAAGAAGGGAGCCTGAGGCCAGGGAGCCTTCGCAGTTGTTAATACAGAGGCAAAATGATATGCACATATACAGCTCCGAAAGCTACCGCGGGGAGGGAAGTAACACAATGGAGCCATTTATTGCCTGAAAACTGTCTCTGAACAAACCCATTGTGTTGAAGTAATACAAATGCACAACTTTCTGCCTCGTTCTCCTTCTGGATCTGGGCTGCTCTGGGTAAAGGACCCCACCGCGTGGCACAAACCCCGCTCCCTCAGACCCTCACGGAGCTGTGGCTGCTCATCATCCTTGAAAGGTCTCCTCTCAGGGCCAAACGCCATGCTGATAACACAGAGGTGAGAGAGAATAATTTGGCCAGGAGACTCCTAAAAATCCATCAACTCGTTTCTGGCCAGGCTGTGGGTTTATCTAGAGAGGCGATTTAAATCCAAGAACCAGAAGGAGGTATCTTTTGATGTAACATTTTGTTCTTGTTTCTGAATACAAAGTTATTCCAGGCAATGCATTTGGCCTGAAACAGTTATCAGTTACAAAACCAGGACTGCTCCTATCTCTCCTCCTTGTGCAATGGAAAGAATATCCTCCTGCTGAGCTCCAAAGTAGGGGAAATGCTATTAATTAAAAATAATTCTCCACGTTAAGGCTTGCTGCCTAAAGCTCAGTTAATATTAAGGAAATTCCATCCGTTCGCTCCCTGCTGCTGGAGGCTTTTCTTTCTCTATTTTGTTTTGTTAAGCTCGTTGAGAAGAGGGGAATACGGATAACGCCTCGACATCTCCAACCCCTTCCATCTCCTCCTCAAAATTCAGGCTCTGCTCTTCCCTTCTTTGGGGAAGACCTAAACCATCAAACTGGATGGGAAAGCAGGTTCATTTGCCTTCTGCCTTCTTCTTGACCTGAGGTTAAGACAGGGGATGTCCCCTGACCTCCGTCCCACCCAAGTGATTAGGACCAGTGAGAAGAAGTGATTTATCCTGGCTCACAGCAGGGTTGCCCCCATCTCCCTCCAGCCTCATGCTCTGGCTGAGCATCACAGCTCTGCTTCTCAAAATACCTGCCCTAAATTTTCTAACCTCATGCACACTCCCCTCAGCCACATTCAGGCATTGTCTTTTCCCAAGGAACCGCTCACGTCCTGTATATCATATCTTTTTCTCCGGCTGCTACCAGAGCCCCATGCACCCTCTGTCTTGAGACCTGGGACACAGGACCTTCATGGTAACACATAATACAGGAGAAGTATCTTTCTGTTCTATTTATTGATGGCAATATACTTTACCCAGTGATGTTAAGCATCACAGAAAACTTCTAAAATCCACTTAAAAAGCCTTCCACATTTTATCTGGTATTGCCATGCTGTTTGAGAAATGCAGAAAGAGTGCAAAAGTGGAAACCCGAAGAAAACAAGAAACTAATCAAACTTCAAAAGCATTCTTTGCTGCACTGGGGAATTGTTGAAATCACATGTTTCCTATGCCAAAATACTAAAGAACTACAGCAAATAAGCAGATTTCAACACTGACGATATTACCGCAGTATTCTGGCCCGCACAATATTCTGCACCATATCTCAAAGTACATTTTGCACTTTTGTTGTCTTAACAGCTGCGTGCAGTTTAAAAAATCCACTCAATTTCCACGTTTTTTCCTGAGTTCATGCAGCACGAAGGAATCTTTTAGAGAATGGACACCCAAAAGCTTGTTTTATTAAATTCTAACTTTTACCATTTCAAACCCCATCACACTGAAACTTGATGTACAAGCTGTCAGAACAAAAGCCTCATCTCTTCAGTGCACATATTTTAAAGCCATTACTTTCATTTTTCAAACAGCAACAAATAAAAAAAAAAAAAACCAAACAGAAATACCTTCAGAATTTTTCAGATTCCCAATTTCTTTTTGAAGTTCCTTAAGCCTCAAAAAGGTTTAGTTGAAACAATTTCTATGTTTTCAGGCAGTAAGTTTTTAGCACACATTTTAAAGTGTGCTTTTCTAAATGTTCTTTTCTACTGAGATAAAGGTTATGAGAAGGTAGTGACAAAGACAGTACATGATTGGGAAAAGTATTTCATATACCTCTGTGAGTTTACGTATAGCTGCAAAATATGTAATACCAAAAAGGATTCCACTAGGACAGACAACCTCTTCATTCTTGAGCTTCAGTCTTACTAAGTTGTGGATTTAGATCGTGATTCATTAAAGTGTTAAGTTCATACTTAGAAGCATATAGTTGACTCTCACTGAAATCGTAAGGGCTGGAGATCAACTTGTTTTTATTTACATAGGGATTTTGGTTCAGAGAAGCAGCACTGGAAAGAGGAAATCACCCACTCCATTCATGCTTTCTTTCAAAACCAGCACTGCACCACACTGCTAACACACATCCAGCAAGCATAGATGAATGTATACCCATGGGAATTTTTGTAGGACTCTGAGCACTGATTACCTGGAGTTCACTATGAATCTCTGTTCACTGATGGTGCATGATTCATACTGCACCTCAGAGCTAAGTTAAGAAGGATTTGTCCTAGCCAAAATGTGGCAACTTATTTCTGCTGATTTTAAGCAGTGGCCGTGATGTAGCCCATGACGCTGACCCCTTATAATTCCACTGACTCTTTCACAGAGAAAATCACTCTTTACTACTAATACATAAATCCATTATAAAAACTGCTCAGATTCATCAATAGCACTTGAATATATTATTCCTCAATCATGTAAATCACACTCTTGATTTCCTAAGTCCTCATCCTTCCCTTAAAGCTGACTGTTTACCCAGCCTGAACTCACATGTGTTCACATTGAGTGTCTCTGAGTAATACAGGTTGTTTCATGGGCCATGTTGATTCATCAGCAAAATGTTAACATGAGCTTTTTAAAACCAAAACCCACAGGATGTTTTACTTCAGCTGCACAAGCAGCATCTTTCCCAAATCCAAGCTGAAGGATGTGGTGCTGTCTGTGAGCAGAGGTGTAGCTAAGCATGCAGCTTCTCACTCACTTGTCTTTCATGGGAAGCTCATCCCATATGCCTGCAAGAGAAATTACTGAACACAATACCACTGCCTACATCACTTTATTTATATTGCAATAAATACAAATCAAACACCACTTTTGATATAAAAGCTACCAATTGAGAATTTCACTTCCATGTGAGGCTGCTTTCCATTTCCTGCAGTGATATTAATTTCTAATTTTTCCTCCTGTCATTGCAATTACTTTTTAAGCTCCTCTATTTCACATCATCAATCCCACTCATAAGACTGCAAGTCACCTAGGTGCCATCTGTTGAAAAACAGAGTGATGGAAAGTCTGAATAATACACTGAGTCAGGGTTATAGATGCTACATTTTGACACACTCAGAGGCATAAAGCTGGAGGGAATGGATTAATAATTACTTTACCTGAAACTAAATCAGTTGTTCCTTATAGGCCTGACCACGGGCTGAAGCTAGTCCTATAAACAACTAGGTTTAGTCTGGACTAATTCAAACAAACTAGGTATGCAAATAGGTATCCAACAGCAAGATGTTTTCTCTGATAGATCTTGCTTTAGCATGTCAATCTGAAACCTTGATTGCTTTTCTCACACTTCTTTGGATGAAAGGACATAAACAGCTATGAAAACCAGTTCTTTAATATGCTGCTCTTCAATTCAATTCAAACATACACTTATTGCAAAAAGAACAACATGAACTGAGAAAAAAAAATCAGAATGGAAAGCACCATAATGTAATAGCAAATGCAAAGCAATTTTCATTCCTGGATCCTGGAGGATGCACGTACGTGGCATTTTTTTCTACTATACAGCAAAAAAGGGATGAGTGGGGGAAACACGTATTTCCAGCAAAAGTTGGGGACAGCTTAAGAAGGACTGCTTTTAACTTAAATACTATACTTTTGCAAGCATTTTAAAACCACTGCTAATAATGTATAGTTGGTGTGATGGAGAATTTATACATATTATTGCAGAGGACAGAAAGTCCTAAATCTTACTGACTTGGATTCTTTGACCTCGACAAGTTTAGTCTGAAAACATTTGTTACATGATAAAAAGCTTTGTGAGAATGCTAATAACATTCTTAAAGGGTTAATGATGCCTAACTGATTGGCATTAAAAACTAGATTTCATTTGGTATAGTGACAGAAAAACTCTGCCACCAGGAGTATACGTTCATGCCCACATTATTATAGGACAATTTAGGTCATCTTATTTTAAATTTCATGGCTCTGTAACACAGATGTAAATCAAAGTCAGTGAGGCAAATGATGATTTTTCCATAGTGAGATTTTTATAGTCTTGATCTTGAAAATATGCTTTGGGCCCAAGCTGTCTATCAAAACCCTTTCAATTAGCCAAAGGAGTTTGTGCTGCTGCTAGTGTACAACTAGAATCAGAAAACAAAAGCAGAAAGCTTTCAGAACAAGGCACAGCTCTTAATTTTTAAAATCTGGGCTATACTAACAGTCACCATTTTAAAACAGAGCAGGTCTAGTAACATGTGAATATTGAAATGGAGACATTTCAGACTGAAATCCCAGCACACCTAGAAGACTTCAGCAAATACCTTATGCTGCTAGTGGGGTTCAAAACACACAAAACATGTGTTTACTTTGTGTACACATATAAAGGCACATGTGTGTGCACCTGCACATATAATTTGTTATCTAAGTATTTCAAATATTTAATTGCATGATTGTAGTAGTATGCAGATTCAGTCATGCATAAGCAATTCCTTACTTAAATAAACACACTGTGCATTTGACATATTGGTTGTTTGCTTTTTTAGACCTGAGTTACCCGTCACTTCCATCTCCAGATCTGATTTATTAGTCAATTCCTATTCAAGATTTTATGTATTGGTCATTTTCTTTTCAAAATTTGATTAAAGCACATTGCTTAAGTCTTTTCAGATCTGTTTCTAAATATTACACATATATCTGGTATGTATGTTTAAAATCTAAACTCCAAAACTTTCTTGATTAATAATTCATCTCTTCCTATCTTGGGCTAGTTTTTGTTATACATGAGTATAATCTGAATTAGATGAAACAAGCAATTACAGTGGATATAAAATACAGTAAGTGTAGCTTTACAATAAATTGCTCTCTATGAAGCTTTAAAGACAGCCTGGAGATTTAATAAAAAGTATTAACACAAAATAGGTAAAATTTGAGTTCTGGCTTCAACATTTTATGCTCTAGAATTATATGCTGCAAACGCAAACAAAAGGGAATTTGTGTTGCACAGCTCTGATTGCCCTGGGGACACAAGAGAGGGAATCTCCACGTTAGGTACAGAACTTTGCTTACCAGGATAAAAGGCACTGGAGACAATCTCTGGGATAAAAAAGAGATGTTCAGAGTCCCAGGAAGGGCTCTCTGATCCCAACTCCACAGGCCAGACCAGGGCGCAAAATCATCCTCTGAATGGGACAAGAACCTGATGGAGCTACAGATTCTGCAGTGAATGCAATGTAGGCAGGGAGGCAAGAGCCTTGATTTACTGGCCAAGCTCCAGCAGAGGTAATTAAATTCTGCCAAGCTAAATTCTCTCTGCACCCGCAACAAGATACAGGTTTGTTATCTACTTCCTAATCTGCCCCAAACTGTGGGCAGTGTTGTTTTATACAGCCAGACAGCTGCTTGGTTCCAGTGGTGCATGAAAGGAGCCATATCCATCCATCTCTTATCTGCCTCACAGGGGTGTTTTGAGGGCTAATTAATAAATATTTGGAAAAACGAAAGGCACCCAGGAAGTGCAAGCATTATTTCTCGCCTCTGAGCAGATCTCTAGACAAACTCCATGACCTGGGAATTCAGTTACATTAATATATTTCAGCATTGGCTCCCCGGACGCTTTTTCAAACAGAAAAGTCTTATTCTGTCCAAGTCTGAGCATTACCCAGGAGAGGCTGAGCACCAAAGCTCCCACTGAACCCAAGAGAAATAGAGAGTGCTTCTCATGCAGCTACTCACAAAATGAGGTTGCCTTTGAGGAAAACTCACTTGTGATTTAACACACCTCTTCCATGCTTTTGGTAACAGCTCAGGACAACCACCACCAAAGTCAAAGGAAGCTTTTCCATTGGGTTTAGTGAGAGTCTCACTGATTAAAGGAGAAATCATGCGGGTCATTATACAGCTGAGGTCTGAGGTCATTATAATCTGAGGTCTTTATACACAACTAGCCCTAAAAGAAAGGAGTGCTCAGAGATACAGAGGAATATGACATCACAGCTGAGGATGTATGTCCCTAACTCTGGCCCTGCAAAATTAATAAAATAGTAATAATAAAAATGACATATGGAGTGCAAAACTGGCACCTGCTGTTACAACACCTTGCCAAGAAGAAAACAAAAAAAGCAGAGAAAGATATTTAAAATTATATCTTTCCATGTTAAGTTATTAAGCTGCAAATAGGCAGCAGTTAAAAAAAAAAAAATCCAGATGGACTTGCTACTACTATTTCTGTTGTTATCCAAAATCTCAGAGGTTTGGTTTTGGTTTTTTAAATATGACACACGATTACATCATTCATCCTTTGGACAAAACACAAATTTCAGAATTGCTCAAGGAATATATGCACTTCTGCACATTAGAATCTAGTGCAGCCTCACACAACAATGCTAGGAATTTCTCAGCCCTTTTCTAGAAGAACCATCAATTGAGAAGTTGCCCGCTCCCCAAAGCCAGGTACCTTGAATTTGGTGAGACCCAATTACTCATTTCCCATAAGGTAAAGCAGCTCATTTCCTGGCCCCATAAAGATCTGACTGAGGGTAAACCACTCCCTACCAGTGTCTTCTTCTGAACCAGAGGAACCAGACAAAAGGCATACCTACACCTTGGAAGAAGGGATCCGTAACCGTATGTGTGAGAGCAGGCAGATTTCAAAGGGTGGGATAGTTTGAGCAGCAGTGGCCTCAGGACTTTCACTGACCTTTTTATTGTATCTCTAAAATTATCTGGGATTTCATTAGTTCATGTGCATCCAGTAATGACTTCCTGTCCTCCTCAACCACTCCAAAAGTCAATGCTACGCTGTCCAAGACAAACTGCCCTCTTAAGATGAATTAGGAAAAGACTTCTGCCCCAAGTGAATAATATCCAGCCCCCTCTTACTTTCCCAGCAGAGCTTTCCCCTCTCTTTTCCACTATGCCAGCATTTCCCACGCAGCACAAATCCACATGTGAATGCTTCACACAGCAGGGAGCCAATTCTCACACCATGAAATGCCAAACCCTCCAGAACACTTAAAACAAACACATTGCAGTTTGCATCCTGCACTTGTTGAAATATAAAATGGGTCTAATACCTTGCTTTGCATCTGCTGACTTCTCTCTGAGACAGCGTTTCAAGACAAACAGGTTGAGCGTGGGTACAACGTGGAAGTGGTTTCAGTGAGGTTTTCTGCAACCTAGTTCCCACCATGGCTTGGAGAGCATTCGAATACCCCCTGCTTCCGAGGTGTCTGCTGGTGGTGTGGGTGGCTTGGACAAAAGATGGGGATCTCTTTTGCGCTGACTGGCTCACCACTTACACTACTCTGCAACAGCATATTGTGCTTCCAGCAACAAAACACAACATCGGAACTATCAACTGTCACCACTCCTGTGTCTATGGAGCTCAGAAAGTGCTGCCACAGGAAACTACAAAATTACCCTTTCCAAAAATGGACAGCGAAAAGATAAACAAACAAACAACTAAACCCAACCACACTACCACCACTAAAACCAAAACATTACAGCTATTGGCTCTCACTCTGTTCACCTATTGCTGTACACAGGGCATTTACATCTAGAGGAAAACAAGGAACAGATGTTGGGTGATTGAAAAACTTGAGCCTTCCATTGTTTTATTGACTTGTCACCACAGCGAAATTTGCTTTAATTTACTTTAAAAGTAAATTACTTGATCTTCATAAAACTGGTGGCAAGTCACAGTTCTTAATGAGGATATTAAACAAGGATTCTGTTTAACAACCAGAGGCACCAATTCCAAATGCAATGCCTATTTGAGCAGGCACATCTATCTTCTCTTTTGAAACATGCTGGTTTATTTTCAAGATGTTCAACATACTGAGGGGAAAAAAAAAAAAAAGAAGCTTTTGAGCCTTTGAAAGCCTGTGCAAAAGCTTTAGGTCCCCCCCACCATTGTACCACATTGAACTTCACTGGTTTCATAACAGTCTACTATGTAACTTGAGAAAAAGGGAAATAATACAATGAGAATAATCAATAGTAATATTAATAATAATAATAAATTGTTTTCTTTTTTTTCTTCCAGGAGACAGGACTTAAAATTAGACAAAGACACTCAACTGTTTAAAAACAGTTAGTGCCTATACTTGTTGCAAGCCTTAATGGTTTTGAGAGGCTGAATTCAGTTTCACAGACCCAAACATCAGTATTGCTAGTCCAAATCAAGCAACACTTTGATTTGAGAAAGGGCATGGTGTCACCTGGGTACTACAGGGAGAAAGCTCTTCCAATCACCTAACAACCGCCACAGAGGATTGTTTCCCACAGTGACCATCAAGAATACATACATAGAAACAAGGAATCTGTGAGGCAGGAGGTCTTCAGAAATGGGAAATTAAGATAT
The DNA here is from genome assembly GCF_037157495.1 of Lathamus discolor. Taxonomy (NCBI): domain Eukaryota; kingdom Metazoa; phylum Chordata; class Aves; order Psittaciformes; family Psittacidae; genus Lathamus; species Lathamus discolor. Next base: position 7,397,781 of record NC_088909.1, on the reverse strand, counting down.
CTTCTTCACAAATTGAAAATGCAGGGGTTTCAGATCTAGAGAAGAGAGGTCCTTTCCAACCCTAACTATTGTATGATTCTATGTCACCTTTATCACCTTCACATGTCCTCACTACAGAAGGCAAAATTTCTCAGGAGCTCCTAATCCAAATGTGCTATTCACAGAGTGTGGCTGCATCAGGCTTTAGTTGAAGTCTGCAGTGACTCATGATATGTTTCTGGTCTTTTTTTACACTAAAAAATTCATACAACTATGCAAGAAATTTCAATTGCACCTTTTTACAAGCAATTTGCCGCTTACAACTTACAGCTATTACTCAGCTTGAGAGTCAGCTGAGTTTTCTACCAACTAAATTGGTCACACTCTCTGCCTTGGTCCCAAACCTTTCTCAGAAGACTGGGAGGAAGACAAATCAACAATGAACCAAGAGGTGCAACGTCATTCCATGTGTGTTCATGGAGAGAAGGAAGTGAAAGAAAAACAACAACTGATCTCTATGTCTAAAGTGACAGGTTGGAGAGAAGCGGAGCCTGGGCACTGGGTAGTCCCCACATGGCCAAAAGATCTTTCCCAAATCCAGCACTTGCTCAGGCTCTGGTTCCACACAATGAGAGTACTAATGCTGGAGTACCAGTTTCCGCACAATTCAGAGAAAATGGCTCTAATTAGTCACAAGCACTTCTTCCTGCAGCTCCTTCGAATCCTCTCATCCAAGCTTAGACAAGCCCTCAGCAAATTCTGGAAGCCTGAGAAAAGCTGAGCCAGAGGTGTTAACGGCTGTGAATATAATGCAGTTAATTTAATTGGGTTGTCCATCTTTGATATTTGAAAAGTCCCTTTTAAATGTTACAACTTTTTTTTTAAGCAACTGAGTTATTATTTTCTCCTGAACTCCATTTCCATTTTAATGCTGATGCTCAGTTTCTTTTGCAAATTGAGTGAAGGTAAAACTCTCCCAACAATATACCATCCTTTTGAACAACTTATTTCCTTTTGGTGCAGTTTCAAACAGATAGAGCTGTAATGGCCAAAATAAATTTTATCTCAGAAACGCAGAAAGCTAAAAGTTAAGCTTAACTTATAAACCTTTTTTAAGAGGGACAAAATCATGCCAGCCTTATTACCGTGACAGTCACAGTTGTTTAGATTTATTATGCAATGGTAATCAGGCTATACAATAAATTCGCTATAGTAATGCATTAATCACTTTGTGAAGAAAAATGAACTACTGAAAGGAAGACAATACATTTTCCTCTCTCTTCTTCCCTGTGGTAAGAACTGGTCCCTAACTCCATTCTTGAAAGATGGAAGCATATATTTTCATACATCTCTAACTTGAGCCGATGGCTCAGCAAGGTCACCCTCATTATACTTCCTACATAAACGAGCTGCACTAGCATTTCTCAAACAGGTCTTCCTTTAGAACCAGAAAATTCTTGGGCTAAAATGTCTGCTTTACTTATTAGATGCTTTTTCTGATTCTGCATACAGCAAGTTTATACTTTTGGATGAGACAACTTTTAAAGTTGATTGAGTTGGATCAGGGGATATAGATGGACAAAAAGTTTTTATAAGAAAGGGGATGCTACACAGTGCAAAGCAGAGGTGGAACATCAGATGAAGCAAGAGAGATGGTATCACAGGTATTTGTATCACAAAGGGACATCTTTATACTCCCCTCACAAAGGTGTATTATGAGTGTGAATACCCCAATCACCATCCCCCTTCAGGGATGAACTTCATCCATTATCAGTAAAATCTGTCACAGATCTTTAGAACTGGTGCCTGCTCTATAGGTGAGGTGGCATTGTGTGCCACTGCACCCCTCATAGCACCTTTCAAGACAGGGTTTGGTTAAGACTTCAATCAGGAAGCCAAGCTGGTCAATCCTACTGCAAGGCAATTTGTATCAGCACGTGGGACAAGAAAAGTCCCTGAGGAATAATTTCTTGCAAGTAAATTCTTTTACTTTGCTCCAGGACATCCCCCCACCAAACTCCTCCCAGGCACGACCCTGGAAGACAACAAGAAAAGCAGAATTAGCAGGCTCTGTTTCCCCTCATTTTTTTCCAAGGAACAAAGTGCATCTTCACTGAAAGAGCTCTAGTGTCTTTTCCAACTTTTAAACAATCAACCTGGAGCCAACAGCAAAGCCCAGGTCTGTGCAGATGGCTGAAAAAACCTCCTTGGTCCACCTTCATCTGTGGCATTTTGAAGAAAGCTTCCTTCTGTCACAAAGGAAAAGCTGGATTTACTCAAACCTACGCTGAAGCTGGAAGCTTTGAAACACTGGAAACAAGCAGCAACACCAGTGAAGGGAAGGTGCTGCGTGGATGGCTGTAGCTCAGCTGCTATTGAAATTCATGTGACGAAATCCACATGTAACACCGTGAAGGTACACCCCAAAGTGCTGCCTGCAACCACAGAGGCTGCATCCTATCTCCCATTCTTACTTGTATATATAACGTTATAAAATGTTAAAACATGCTTCCTAAAGCCTGTCAGTAAACTCTGACTGTATGTTGCACTACAATATTCCTGTTACCAGTGTAAATTTATGGGGAGGCTGCAGTTAACACTTCCAGGTAAAGAAAAGCTCCCTACCCTCCAGCCTGCAGAATTAAAGTTATCAGAGTAAGAATTAAATTATTCCCCTTTCAGACACTGAAAGCCTCCAGGCAGCATCCTCACAGTCTTTTTCAACACAGGTAAATTGAATTCCAGGAAGTTTACTGTATGTGGACTCTTCAGAGGAGATATTAAATAATAACGTCATGACCATAACCTATGAAGAAAGACTGGAAAACATGGAGTCTTTTAGTCTAAGGAAAAGAAGGCTGCAGCAAGCCACAACAGCAGCCTGTAAATATGCAAAGGGCCAGTGCAAAGAGGAAAGGAATGGGATGTCCTTGGTGTCTGCGGTAACCAGGACATAAGGGATCTATGCCATGGGTTAGACAAGGAGAAATGCTTTTGAGAAGGAATAGTGGTGAAGGTCTGCCAGGGAGGCTCCAGGGAGGTGTCACACTCTCCGTAGGGGGCTTTAACAACAGGTTATGCAAATATCTGTCAGGGATAGTGTAAGTCTGTCTGACCCTTCCTCGCGGCACAGGGATGGATTACATCGCCTCCTGAGATTTCTTGTAACCCTGTTTCATTTATGATGCTATATGGCTGGGCCCCCAAGGGTAATTTCCCCCACTGCCCCAGCTTTTCCCTTATCTGTTCAGTGCTGGCACATCAGTTCTTCCCACCACACAATTACTCGATATGGGATGTGCTCACGGAAATGAAAAGGCTGGTATCTGTAGGGCAGCTGGGCTGCAGTACGGGCTTATACCACTCACATCAGTCACCTGCTTCGTATGGAAATAAGTAAAAGAATGGGAGGGTGGTTGGTCTAAGAATGTAAAAATTTGTACCAAAGTTTGAGGATTGCTTTGAGGTGAATTGTGCTAAAAATATGTAAATAATTCTAAAATTTCGGGTGGCTTTGCCTGACATCTTCAAGGGTATGTGGCTTTTTGCTTTTTGGGGAATGACTGAAGGGGCACACTGCTCAGCTCCCCTACACCCATACAGGCTTTTCTTAGTGGGGATAGGGTGGGCATAGGATAGAGCAGCAGTGTAACTAGCTTGCATTCAGGTCCTCTAACTGCTCATCCCTGAACTGTGCAGATGTGCAAGGAAGTGGTGCTGGCTGCACCCCTGCCGCTGGTTGGGAAGATGTGTGACTGCTCCATAGAAGCCGCAGGGAGGGATCCTGTTGGTAGCAAAAAGAAATCAGCTCCCCTGCCACCAGCACCCACAAGCATTGCAGGAGGGACTGACCTCAGGCAGATCCAAACACTAGCACTACTGAAGAAAAAGCCTTAGAAAAGCCAGCTCCTAAATCCATGCAAGTCTGCAAAGCCCACTCTAAAAAGTCCCCCAGGAACATGGGACACTGAGGTGGGACTTTCTTTCTTGCTTGAATTAAATTCTATTTTAAAATGCATAAAGCTTCAGTAACTGAAAAAAAAAAAAAAAACAACCAAAAAACAAATAAACAAAAAAAAATCCTTTTTATTTCCATAAACGTAAGTGAAAAAAAGTGAACTAATGTCTCTTCCACGTTAGTTTCCCCAGTTTTATTTCCTGACAACTTTTTTCTGCCATATAAACTGTGGCAATATATACCCATAATCTAAACATTTTCAGTGCATTGTCTCACCAAACTAGAGTATTTATTTCACAAATTAAGTTACCTTTCTTGATTGCGAACTGGGAAAACTAAAAGTATATTTAAAAAAATCATAGGGAATGCTTAAATGGGTAATAAGTCCATAAATAATCCTTGTACTTAGTCTGAAAACTATTAGGTAGTTGGAGGGGTGACTTATTTAACACTACACATTTGTTTTACCTGTGATAATGTGTATCTAAACTCAAAGACTTTATATTAAGTACAATCTGGACCTTAATTTGGAAATAATTGCAAAATTCAGGGTGGCTTTTTTTTTTTTTTAATAAGATTTAATTAAAAACACAAGATGAAATAAATATTTTAGGCAACCAGCAACAAAACGGGAAAATACCATGTGTTTGGAGTTTTAGTGCCCTCTGAGTGCTGGAATTTATTTGCAGCAAGCAGAAAATAGACAGCAAGCATAAAAATTCAGCAGATTCCCGCTAGTAAAATTATTTATCAAGCTAACAAGGGAGGAACCCTTCTAGTAGCAACAAGCCAGCAAGGAAAAGACGTGCCTTTATATTTTACCTTTGGGTTAGCACACCAGTAAAAATGCCAACTGACAAGCACTTCACATAAACATTTCCTTCTAAATGAGCTGCCTTGTTAGAAAAAAATCTAAGCAAAGGCGCGCTACAGTCAACCGACAGAAAAACCCGGAATGAACACTACACTGCTCCGTATTAGAGGAAAATATAAATAAAGACATAAAAATAATGTTGATGCATAAATGACTTTAATAAATTAACACTTCATTTTGCATTTAAATTAACTACTTGGGCTATAAATCTATCTTAGCTTCAATTCTACCAAGAAACAATACATGCCAGTGGTCTATCTATTATTTAGATCTTTCTTACCTCTGGAACTAAACATATACACACACACTCAAAAATATTTATACATGTGTGTGTGTAGATGCATTCACCCTGCTGTCGTTAGCTGTGCTACTCAAGCCCCATTGCAATATTTATCGTATATGTATTTTACGACTGAAACCCCGAAGTCAGTTTTACAGTTGAGTTTAACGATACCAAACTTTGATTATAAATTATAAGTGGCTTTATTGCAGCCTTGAAGAGGCAAAAATTTGGAAACACTTGATTGCCTGATACCAATTAAATTTTAAAGAAATAGTAAAGCGACACACATTGGCTGAATAGCTGAGCTCTAGGGAGCACTGCAAATGACTCCTGTCGGCTATACCCTCTGAGGACTTCTTTGCTAGAATGAACACTTGACAATTGTCAGCAAGCTTTAAAATAAAACCAAACTAAACAAAAGAAAACAAACCAAAAATCCCAAGGAACTTTCTCAAGCATTATTATTTTCATTGCAGAAAAAAAAATAGCTTGTGGGAGGGTAAGGGGCAATATCAGAGTCAGCATTTCAGCTGATTCTGTAAGTCAGGAAGTAAAACCTGTGATAGTTGTTGACAAAGAGGGAAAAAATTGAAAGTTTCACACTAAACTGAGTGGTCAGAGGGATGCCCAGGTTGGAGCAGCATTTCTGACAGATCTCAGGTGATTTTCCGGCCACAATTATAAGCCAGACCCTGTATTCCTCACTCGGAACTCCAAAGGCAGGCAAGAAAGATGTAGAAAGGCAGGTAAAAAAGAAACCCGAACAACTGAAAAACCCAATCTTTTCTGCGCTTTCACTCCCCTCAAAGCCTGGCATTCACATCGCCCCTGCAGCAACTCACAATGCAGAGAGAGAATGCAGCATCTCCCACTCCCGGTGCCAGCACCCCGGGTTGCTGCTCCAACAAACCCCGTGCATTTCTGAGTCTGCAAGAGACAATCTCCAGCTCTGAAATTCACCCTCCCTGGGCCCAATCCTGCGTTCTTTTCACACCCAAAGAGGCGTGCGAAAACAATGGGATGTTTGGGTGTGCGGGAAATGCTGGCGTGAGCTCACATTTGTTAACTGCTGATGGATTACATTAATATGAATATTTGTCTGTAGGGGACAAACACTTTTGAGAAGCAAGAGCAACATTATGGGCAAAACATCAGCAATAATAACAAAAAAGGGAAGAGAGAAACTTCATTGATGTAAATCATGAAATAAATAATATATGTCAACTTTTATGTTTCTTGCCTTTGATCTGGGTACAGCTGACATTAAGTCCAGGAATTGATACCTTTTTAGCTGAGAAGACACAAGATGTCAAGTTCTATTTTTTAGTGCAAGGCCAACATATGGAAACAAAGCTAATGGAGTTGAAGAAGTGAGCATAACAGGAAATATAGAGATTATCTCTTGTCTTGGGAAAGAATGATGGGAGTTTTCATGGAAGCTGAGTGGTTAATTCAAGGCTCTTTGTTTTGCCAGTCTCTATTAGAATGCAACTTTGGCCCAAGTGATATGGAAAGAGAGTGTTACTGAACACGGCTGTGGGTAGAGCCAATGCAGAATGAGGTCTACAAGATGTACGTATGTGTGTATTCCTTGCTCCCTGCCCGCGTGCCGTTTTAACTCTGTCATAAAGCTGTTTGGAAGTGCACATAAAAGCATCCATTAAAAGGCATTACATTAAAACTCTGTCAGATCTTGCCCAAGTGATACAGAGGCAAGCTGGAGCACCATCATGGTGCCTAGAGAAGCTACTCCTGCCTTGGCTTTGGTGGGACTGAGTGAACCTGGCCTTTGCTTTACTTTCTTCCTTGCTTTTTACTAACACAAGCCCTCTGGTGTGGGTCTAAGCTCAGAGCTTCCCCATCAGGTCCATCACACTCCTGAGCATGCACACCAGGAAACTGGGAACAGATTTTGGCCCTATGTGTCTATGAATTGGGTAAGTGGGTTGTTCCTATGCACACTTAGAGCTGTTCCAGGCTAAGAGCACGACCAGAAAATAACAGGCATAAAGGAAAAATGCCACGCACGACTTTATCCTTTTAAAAGTCATACCCCTCCCCAAGGAAACAGCCTGTCCTCTGGGAGACTCTGCTTGTGCTATAGAGCACCCCTCTCCTTTACAGCCTGGCCTCATTAATCATTTACGCACCTTCACACCTTCTTTCCCTAACTTAGCCTGCACCTTAATCTTGGTGACTTTGGGCTGCGTGCAGAAGAGCTGGGGAGCTCAGCTCTGGGATGTCAATAACCCTGCACAATGCCTCTGCACAACATGAAGCCAGCTATTTAATTACCTATCACCGCTAACAAAAGCTCCCTTTATTTTGATTAACTTTGAGGGAACAAGTTTCCCCACCATTGGAGTATGGTTAAATAATTACACAGTACAGACTAACATGCCTTGAAACACAAAAAGAGGGGGAGTAGGGAGAGGGAAGAAAAAGAAGACATAAGCTCAGCCTTACTTCCCAATTTAAACTAGGAATGACCTCAGGGTCAATTTTTCAGAGTATCTCAGATCAATTCAATTCTCACCTCCGCTGCCTACCTGCTAGCAAATGAACTTACTGTGCCTTCCAATAGACAGAAATGACTAAAAGGAAATCGCATTTAGCCGCATCTGAATAACCATGGTTATTAGATGATGTGTGCAGAGGAAAAATTACCATTTTCCTTCTTCTCCTCCTTGTGATTGTCATCTCACCTCACTGGTGATTAAGATGTAGGATGCTCTCACAGATTGTTAATTAGGTGTTAATATCTGCAAGGGGCCACAGCAAGCTCCTACACCTGAGGTCATTTCTCAGAAGTCAGGCTGTCTCCGGTGACAGTACCTGTAATTCCCATAGCTAGTTTGATTCCCACTCAACAGCTGGAGCTAGTGTTTCTTTCATGTCTGGTTTCATTTCCTATCTGAAATTATATGAGTGCTAATATCTTTATTATCTTTCCTGTAGAAGTGCAATGCTGAAGCATGGCACAGCGTGTTGTTCATAGGCTCTTTTTTTTTCCCACACAGGGAGCATTTTCAACACATTTCAAGCAAAAATCTTTATGGTTAGCAAATTTACAGCTGAGGGCTCCGTTACGGCTTGGGAGGGGTAGAAGGTAGGAGGGAAACAGTAATAATTTGGGGGTGGAAGAGAAGAAACGCTGCACAACTGCTGAATGATAATGGCTCGAACCTTGGGAAATAAAGGTAATGGCAGAAAAGGGAGGAATTACAAGGACAGTGTGACCTCTGTATGTCTTGCAGGTGCACAAGTGTTATTCCACATATGCGTGTGTACATAGAGGTATTAAAGATGCATTGTGTTTAAGAGAGAGAGGGGGCACATAACTGAGCCATGGTTTTGCTTACATTTGACTCATTCAAAACCAGGGTAAAGCTAAATTATGTGTAATTCAGAAAATTACCGGCTCCCAAAGCACCCAGTCTGGGTGCCTGGTGTGCTCGGAGTGCCAAATGCTCATCCTGGCAGAAATGGTGCTTGGGACTTGGGCAACACCAATGATTTTTCTTCCTAGGGTATGAAATAAGGTAAATGACAAGTACTTCAACACACCAGCTTTCATTAAAGGGCTTCAAGGAACATTACAGCTATTTTTTTAACTCCCACAAAAGCCTAGAAGGTAAGAATTAATTATCTAGGTTTATAACTGTGTAAACTGAGATATAAAGAGATCAACAGTAACAGACCTTTAGAAGAAACCTCAGATAACAAGTTTAAAGTGCTTCAGTATTTTGCTGAATCTAGAATCAAATAACTGGGTCAAAGTCTCACAAGTGAGTCAGACTGCAACTCCCAACTCCCTGTTTCTTCACTCTCTAAACATTGGAACTATATGTGGAAGCCTGAGAAGTAATTTTATATGTGGGATGTTAAATCAGTACTTCTCCTGTCTCATCAATCTCCTGTATTTTGGTACAGTGTGAATCATTTGGTAAGTGGCACAAATTAGAAAACCCAGAAGAGATGTTAAAAATATTTCTTTCTTTTTTTTTTTCTTTAGCACTTAATTTAAAATCCTCTATTAGAACTAAACAACAGCAAAAGCCACATCACTGGAAAATATTTTAGAGCTTATTCTAAATGTAGTGGAAACTTTTAAATAGACTATTGGGAATTTGAGGGGAGTAAAAGCTGTCACATAAGGCATATACTTTTTCTTTGCTCATAAAGACTCAAGATATTTTCATACTTCAAATTCATACGAATGAGTTAGAGAGGAGTTTGAGACATAGTGAAGTCGTGCTTTTTTTAAATACTAGAAAATGCTTTTTCTACCTACGTAAAATGACCTGTAAATTGTATAAAATACATTTGGGGAGAGGAAAGGGAGGGAGAGAGGTTACTATCAATTTTTTAACCAAGAATAACATATCGCATCCCATTTGAAATACAAGGTACTCGTTTAGACTTAAAATAGCACATCTGCTTGAAAAATACATACAAGGCTCCCATTGACTGAAGAGGGACATTTGCCAATAATATTTCACGGGAGGTATCTTCGCATCAGCTTCGGAAAATAAAGACATTTTTACAGCGAGTGCTAATTCAACAATAGAAAGCTAAAAATAAGTCACTCATATGCAAAAGAAATGTTACTAGGTTTACGGTTCTTAGATCTAATTTTCAATTTTATTAGATATATGGTCCAGGAATAAAGCTAAGGCAATAAGGTCTAGTTTGCAGTGAAGTTAGATGGTTTAACATCACAGGCTATGGCCACAAAAAGAAAAATGATGTCATGAGCAACAGTCTGACTGGACTGCTCTTCAAAAATACACATGAACAGTGTAAGGATGCAAAAGGTCTTTCACAAAGCACAAATCTCTCTTAAAAATGCATGTGTGAATGCAGGAATAGCAGTGAAAAGTAAGTAAATGTATACTTTAAGAGTTCCATGATTTCCCCTGTGTGAAAGGTCTTAGAGGTAAACTGGAAAAGGAACAGAAAATATATTTCTGTTCTTTACTGCCCCTTATTCTCTCCTTAGTTTTAGGGCTCATCCATATGGGGAAATTAGGTAGTAAACTATACTGCAGTGCTATTCATTCCATGCGTGGACACTCCTCCTCTAGAGTAAAAGTGGATTTTCCTGGTTAATTTATTTTATTTTGAAAGCAGCTTAGGCTATATTGAAGGGGTGGAAGGGGGGGGGGGGGGGGCATACATCCTTAGTCCCGAATAAGCACATCCATCCAGGGAATTCACAGCACAGCTACTGTGATATGAGTTCAGATCTTGCTTTTTATTTGTACAACCTGCCCTGTAGACAATCCCATTGTGGTTGAAGTGTAGTAATTCAATAGGGATCTTACCAAAGCCTGCAGTGGAGCCAGGAGCCCACCCAGGACCTTTAATCTCACCGGAGATGCAGGCAGAATGCAGTTTAGATCCCATGGTCCCTCACTGCCACATCCTGCCCTTGGACCAATACAGAAGTCCTTCAGAGCCTCTTTGAAAACTGAAACTTTAAGTGTTACCCACATGGATACAAAACAACACATTTTTTTCTCACACTTCATTTTTGAAGAGAAATTCTGGCTACAATTTTGTTTACGTTAGAAGCAAATTCTACTTTCCAGCATCATCATGCTGATCAGGAAATAATTAGAGAGGTATTTTGTTCCTGCTCATTCCACGATGTTGAAGGATGGAAAAGCTCTCCTGCAATCAAAATACACTGAAGTAGGATAAAATGTGTCGGGGTTATGTACGTGTGTAAGGGACGTTTCCCAAAGCTGCTAGGAGATGGAATAGGAAAAAAAAAAAAAAAAAAAAATAAAATTTGAAGAGTGGAAAATAACAGTTGCCTTGTAAAATACCACAATGTACCCTTGGTGGGATTTTATGGGATAGCAACTCGGTTTGCAATCTGCGTAACACCATATATCATAAACACAAATTTCACCCTGCAGTGCTTGCTTTGAAATCTCCCAGCACGCCCCCCAAGGCATGGGGACATGGAGCAACACCACAAAGTGACCCCCACAAACCCTGCTGCTGTCTGACCTATGAGATACCTTACGGTGAGAACCTCTTAACCAGCGACCACCGAATATTCCAGTCGCACTCATAAAATGAATTGCCTTGAAACGCTAAAAGTATGCCAGAAATAACATAATTCCTTCAAAGAAGTCAAGTTCGTAAGTTAAACCATGGAGACTACTGTCCATTATTATAAATGTACAGTCTTAAATTACCCCAACCGAACCACCTCCGTGAATATCAAGTAATCATGCCTCCCGACAGTGTGGAGAATTGGAGTTTTCATATCTAAGCTTATTATTCCTAATATCACAGAGACACTTCCCTGAATTGTCCTTCTCCTTCCCAAATTCCCCATCTGACCAGATGTCTTTCTCTCTCTTGCTTTCACCTGTCAATCATGTTCACAGCTGAAATTTGATTTCTCTCCCAACAGTAACCTTAGATGAAATATTACCATAGGGGTCAGAACTGTCTGAACTTGCCATAAAAGTTCGTTAACTCTTCTGAGACCCGAGAGCTATTTGCTTAAAAGTAACAGATTTTGCTTTTTTCTATAATATGTGAACGTGTAACCACAAAATATTGTAGGGAAGGCACAAGGAACTGTCCCATGGAGCAGCAGGCTAAGCAAGTCTTGAGATCACAAGTGTCCATCATGGAAAAAGCTTTTGCTTTTATATGGAGATATATATATATGGATAACATATATGTATAACAATTATTATACGGATAGGAAGAATGTTTATCACTTACTTATACAAATCTAATAGCTACATGTATAAATTACAGGAGCTACAGAAGTTTTCCTATGGGATTACTGACATTAGAACTGTTACACTAGGAAAAAGGTGGTGGAAAACATGCTTCACCTTTGCAATGAAGATACGTACTTGATGTGTTTACTTCAGCTGAATCACGACTTGGATCTGTTCTTGCAAAAAGCACATTGCACTTTAAGGTCTCACAAAAAAAAAAACCCAGTGGTCTGGTTTCCCCCTCATTTACACTGGTGTAACACAGGAACAAAACTTCTTTGCAGGCAAAACCCTACCCGGGCGTTCCTCAGGAGAGTGAGAGGAGCCTCAGGATCAAAACTAATGTTTTCTGGTGCTTCTTGAGAAACTTATTCCTGCAGCTTAAACACCAAGAACACTTCTTGGTGCTATATAACATAGAGTGTACAGTACCAATTACATCTTCCCCATCCCCACTTATATTTTAAATAACATGAAATAACAAATAATAAAGAACAAAACAGGCCTAATTCCAACAGCTAATAAAATTCAACTGCTTTCTAATAGCATGTAACTGTTGATCAAAGTGTGGTAGGCTGTCGGGTAGCCTGTATCCTTAACAAAAATAGGAGGTTTCAAAAAAAAAAAAAAAAGAAGCACACAGGAATCTGTCATTACAACCTTGGTGCTCATTTAAGCCACTTAGTATTTTTTATAGTCAAGGTCAATAAAAATCAGATTCCACGGGAAAAATAAAGTGCCTGTTTTGAGTCTAGCAGCGGAAGGGACTGAAAGTTTAAATTCCCACATTTTCATTAGTGGAGTATATTTTAGTCAATGTTGACAGACTGAATGAACATGAATTTCCAGAGGAACGCAGTGCTGTGAATTAAACTCAACTGTAATTTATAAGTACAGAAGGTGCCTAACACAGACTCATGATTTTCATCAAGATCTGAGGGAGATCTTCAGAAGACCCATCCTTAATCCCCATAGCTGATGTCTGAACGCTAGCATTTGAAGGAAAAGAAAGAAAACATTTGCAAAGGATTATATATGAGTTGTGGGACACGGGAGAGCTGCCTGGCTGACAAAAGTACAAAGCCCCATCATTACAAATGGTTCTTGTAGGCACCTGAAAGTCAGCCTCATCTGAAAGCCCAGGAAACTGCACCACCGACTGTCACCAGCTCCCTGGGGCTGGACCAAAAAGCACTGTCTTGGTAGCAGAAAACAAAGCAGTTAAATTACCACCCCTGCTGAAATATGTCAAACTGCTAATGAAAATGGAAACATACCTTTTTTTTTTTGTTTTGACCTCAGGTAACAGGATTTTCACATCACCGTTGTAGACGATTCTCTCGGGTACCTAATTTAGTAAATAGATTAAAAATACAACATTATTAGAAGGAATTTTTAACATCGTAAAACATGCCTGTCATGCCACTATGGTACAGAATAGGAATTTTACGTTCAAATCCTAAATCAAATTTAGAAAGTCTCTTGTACTGTTCACTGGCTGTGAGTGAGTGAAGGGGAAATTAATACAGTTTGAAAGGAAACATTTCTAGCTCACACACTTAGTCTTTACTTCACATTAATAGCAGGAGATTCCTACTGACAAATTACCTTAAAAACACATATTTTTGCCTCACCAGTGAATATCAGCTGCTAGGACTTCAAAGTGTGTAGCATCCTGCATTTCTCTCTTAATGATTTTTATTAGCTGCACTAATGTAATTGGCAAAATAATAATCAATTTTTGTACACACTCTATTATTTTCCAGACAGTAGTTTAATAACAAAAGCAGAGCTGTCATTTCTCCCTGCAGTTACTCACACTGTACAAATTCATTCTGTCAACACATATTTAAAATCTAATTTAAAACAAAAGAATCAACATAGAGTGGATCCTTGTACAATAAGTGAGATAAGTCAATGAGTCAATCCACATTTCCTAAATATGGGTATTTTGCTCTGTCCCCTTTAGTTAACTTTCTCTCCCTGAGTGTGCATACACAAGCACATACACATATTTTCCAGAAGCTGCCTGCACGAGTGTTTCAGCTCCATCCATTGTAACCATACAGCATAATCAGATCAAGGACAAACCACAAGTCTGATCAGTATGAATTTGAGAAACAAAAAGAAGACAAACTATAGGCACTTTTTCAGCATTCTGGTTCCAGATCAGCTTTGAAAACAGAAGCCCACTACACGTTTGGTATCAGTTGAATGACACCTTTCCCTCATCCCTCCCAAAGGTGGGACAGGCGCATTGAAATGGTCCCTGCATCATGCCACTGAAAGCAACAGTTCCTTTTTTTTTTTGTTTGTTTGTTTGTTTTGTTTTTCCTTTCTCTCTCTCTTTTTTTCTTTTTTTTTTTTTTTTAAATAAAAAAAGAGGGGGGATGGTGCTTCCTTAAATGCAATACTTGGCCCACGGCCCGGGATCTCTTAAAGCAAATGACTCCCGTAGACCTTTAGTGTCATTTTCCTCAAGACGACCTCTGCTTTCATGCCAATCAGTGAATCCATCCTTTTATTAATGCATGGGTCTGAGAAAAATAGGTACTCAAGCCTCACACCTGAAAAGCATCCAGAAAGAGATGTGGTCAGCCTGCTTTTAGCAGCCTCAGCCTTCGCTGTGGCCACCCCTGCTCTAAAACCACAACCATTCAGATACATCATAGGAGACCTTAAGCAGGACCTTAATCCACTTTCACGAGAGAAGTACATTGATTCATTTAGCAGCTTTATTTAACTATCAGTTCATTAACAACAAAGGAGTCAAAGAAAGTAAGACAGCACAAAGGCAGCCAGATTTATTAATTTAACACTAAACAGATTTATTAATTTAAGAAGGCGGATCACTTTCCTTCATTTTATGTGACAGAGCTGGTGCAGGAAGAGTTTTACTTGAGTAAGTTTTCTACTCTATACTGTGCTATTTTAAAAGGATTTCACAATAAAGGAAGCTGAAAGACTGTGCACAGTCTGGAGACTGTATCTGGTGTGACATGAATATAGTATTTTAACCAGATTTAATCTTACCGTATTCCCTCCTCTACAATGACTTTGCAGGAGGAAATCCTACGGAAAGGAAAATCTGTTCATCCCACACCACAAAACACTGAATCGCATTGCAGGCTCCAGCAGCTCTTCCTACATACTAAAATGCTTTCATCAGGGAATTTGGAGTCAGTCAAGTTGGGCGGAGGGGAGAGAAGAAAAAAATACCAGGTCTTGTTTGGTTCACTTTTGTGTTCTAAACTCCAAGTGCTTGAAGGAGCAAGGGCTGTTTGCAGTGGAGAGAGCCACAGCTTTAGAAGCTGCTACCACAAATATAACTGATTCTGTCCCCATCCTCTTTAGCATCATGACAGCTCACTGTCAAGGCCTTGGAAAGCACTTTTGTTTCAAAATTGGAGAAGTGGAGAAGTTCAGGCTGCAGGGAAGTGAATCTGCCTGCTTCTTATAGAAAATGGCTTTAAACTTAATCACATACACATTCTGAGATACATCCATATAGACTCAGGAAACAGCGTCAGAAAGTGCCGCTCTCCATACTTCAGATTCCTTAAAAGCCATGAATTGTAAATTCTGCCCACCCCTCAGCTTGCTCCCTACAGAGATCCCAGGGCCTGATGCAAAATGTCATTTTAAAAGCTCCCTTTGAATGGGGTGGGGTTTAGACTGGTCTCCATGTGAGCACAGGTGAAATGAAAAAGTGAAGGAAGAAGAAAAGGAAAAAAAAAAAAAAAAAGAAAAAGAAAAGAAGAACGAGAACAGAAAAAGGGGAAGAAAAAAAAAAAAAAAAGAGGAAAAGAGGAAGAGAGGAGAGTGTGAACAAAACCAAAGGGAAGTGCTCTAGGAACATACCTAGAGGACGGTCAGCCAACTGAAGCCGCCTGGGTGACACATCGGAGCTAAGCTTTGGATGCAGGGACGGATCTTCTACTTACGCATAGAATCCCCTTTTGTTCCACGTATTGAATTTAGAAACGAACAAACAAGCAAACAAACAAACAAACAAAGGATGCTGCCCTCATCCTTCCCCTTCCCAGACCTGGCCCGGGACCGGGTGCGTGTCAGGGTCCGGGTCCGGGTCCGGGTCCGGGTCCGGGTCCCGGTCCTTCCCTCCCGTACCTGGCCGCGGTGGGACGCCGGGGGCAGTCTCACTGTGTGTGTTTGTGTGTGTGAGCCCCTTCGCCCGCAGGGCTGTGCTGGGGTCGAGGAAGGTCCTTGCCCGCCCGTCCCCGCCCCGCTGCGGGCGCCGGTGCTGTCCCTGCTGCCCGCGGAGCGCTGCTCGTCGGGGAAGATCGGGGAGGTTACACCGTTCTAGACCCCTGCCCGGCCCGAGCTATCGCCAAGCTGCTGGAAGCAGGGGTTTAAAATCCGTGCCAGAACCCTCCCAAAATGTGCGTTTCGCTCCCGGCAGAGGCAAAAGAAGGGGAGGCCAATGTGTGTCCCCGCGCACCCCGATCCCCCGCAGGCTTCGGGGAGACCCGATTTTCACACCAAAAACCAAGGGACGAAGGGCAGGGAGATGCCTGAGCTCCCGCTGACACAGGGTGTTGAGCCTTAACGCCTCCGTGTGCAGCCAATTGACATTTCTGCTTAACGGGGGACAAGCTGCTGAGAGCGTTTTTCAGGACTGTGCTTCTTTATGAATTAACAATTGAGAGCAGCTACCAGGGACACTCCATTCCCTACCCCCGCTGGAAACTTGAAGACACTGTTTGATTTTGTTGGTCGCTGGGTGGTTTTTTCAATGCGTGGTGCAGAAGCACCACTTCTAGCAAACTTCTGTTCTGGTTTTGACTGCCCTCCATGCAAGATTATTTTATAGAGATGAATTTAAAAAAAAAAATATAAAAGTAAAGTGAAATAAAGGAAAGCATGTCACAAAGTCCACAGAGCTTCAAACCAAGCAAGGGAAGAGGCAGGGCAATCTGCACCCCTGAAACTCACTGCACCACAACTAGAAGCCTGCATGCTTTGCTGCTGCAGAAGTGGCACGGGTGTAAAAGCTAGACTTTGGTGGGAAGAACAGTGGGTACAGCAACAGCGAAAAAAATGATCATTTCAGAGAGCAGTTAGATACAGGCAGCTTGCATCGAGGGCACTGAGACGTTATCACACTGTGCCAGGTCAACCTGATACGGTGGTAGATAGCCGGGGCTGGAGCTGCCTATCTGCCATTACACCCGGCTACAGCCTCGCCGATCCCTGGCCTTTTGCTTCTCACTTGAAAAGTTAAGTCACATCCTGGACTATTTTTGCATCGTGTTGGCTTTGAGCTCACAAATCTGAATGCACTCAGCCCTCAGAGAGTGACAAATGTTATTCACGGTCCTCCCCCACAATTTCAGGCAGTCAAGAATTAGATGCAGCAAGAGTGCACAGTATTTTAATCTATTGATTTGTATCTGCTGCACCCAAAAAAATCATTAGAGGAGCCATAAGAAGTGTGAAGTGGTTGAGTGCTCGGCTCTCCCCCAAAAAGAAGAATTCTCTCCACAGCCACTCACCTCTGCTACGTCCTGGAGTGTGCTACCTCGTGTTATTCATACCGAGACCTGCACTTCAAACAGATACGTGAAGCATTTGACTACAGACAGCTCGAGTGTGTGTGTGTACAAGCAGGACTGGGTTCTGTCCTTGCTGAGCAAACAAAATCTATCCCATTCTCCATAGCTACCCCTGGAATGCCCAAGCCCTGTGGCAGTCGCTTACAACACAGTGATTTGGAAAGAGGGAGGGAATAAAGTTTATTGAAAAAACTTAATTCCTAACACTGAAGTATGTAGGATTGTTTTCTTTCTTTCCCCTGCGTGAAATTTTAAATTCAGCCATCTGAACAGGTGTCAGAAACAGTGGGTCCATTTAGCTCCTCTGATGATCGCAGTAATAAATATAGAGGATTTCCTTTCAATGCAGCATATGCTGAAATGACACCAATGTAGTTCTGGCATCTGAGCAGATAATTCTGATATATGCATCATTTCCTCCCTAAATCCAGGAAGCAGCTACACTCTCTATCTGATATTAGTATATTATGTCAAATAGAAATTGGTATTAAAATTATGAATGATTCTAGATCGAGAACTTCCTACACATTATGCAGAGGGAGGGGGAGGAAACAGCTGCGCAAAAGCTTTCACAAGGGGGAAAGGGGAAAGAAAAAAGAGCTGGGAAAGTTTATGTTTTAAACTGAAAATTTACTGCCATGTTTCTCGTGGGGGTAGTTTTCAAGTGGCATTTTGACTCAGCACGGGCGGTTTTGTTTTAAAAGGATGAAGAAGACTTTCTAATAAATAGAAGCTCTCGGCGCTCCGTTTGCAAACAGGCACTTCCCGCACAGTGCCTGCACAGCGGTGGTGAGAAACTGCCCAAGAAATAAATACACACTGGTGTGACAGGGATATTTCCCTCCCTTCTCCCCTGTTTTCTTTAGGATGTGGTCCAGGATAGCAGTTCTTGAGCAGGGAAAACGCTGCAGCACAGGCACAAAAATACTCCTGGACTCTGCTCAGCAGAAGCTTGGAGGGCTGGCGTTGGGTTATGTTTCATTCCGGGGTTGAGGGAGAAATGAAAAAAGGCTTAAGGGTGAGGTGGGATGGGGAGGAAAGTGGAGCCTGAGCTGCAGTGCACACACCATTTCCCAGCCAGCAAAGGAAGGGCCACTCTCCGTGCATGCATCTCCTGTACCGGTCACATGAAAGTTCTTTGTAATGTAGTTAATAAACGGGAAAGCACTACAGGACTATGAGAGAAATAGGATGTTGTTAGTGATGGGTAGATTAAGACCACACATGCGTTTTGATACATGATTGCCCAGCTCGGGTGGCATTTCTCCTGCTTTAGCTGGTGAGATACCTGCGGGAGAGCAGCGGCATCGTGCTCCCCTTTGAAATCCTTGGGAATTGTACCTCTGAGCTCAGTGGGAGCAGGATTGAGGCCAGAGTCAAGCAAGGGGTGATTAATGAATGTAGGTTATTCAGAGCAGAGCGGTTCCAATTAGTCCTCAGCAAGCAGTCCTTCGGCAAAGGTGGGCGCTCCCTTGCCATGATTTATATAGAGAACCCCAGTACTCCTTTTGCTTTACTGGACATTAAAATGTGCATCTATTTCCCGTCCCCCCTTCAGTTGGGCAGTTGGCGTGTTTCAGGCTCAAATTCAAGTGCACCCTAAGAAGGCTGTATTCTCTTTTATTTGCAAAGCAAGACTGCAATGTGTCATAACAATGTCAATCTGGGAGAGAGCCCTTTTTTCCTCTCAGGTTGGGTGTGTGATGGGAATTCTCCCTTCTGCACCCAGTCTATTTCTAGGAAGGATTTTTCTTATCGCTGTTCAAACAGGGTGGATTTTTTTTTCCCTCCGAGAAAGAAGATACTTCAGGGAGGCAGCAGCGCTCCCCTCGCTCTGCGCTACTACTGATTCTTAGTGCCTGCTCCTTACTCCACCTGAGAGGAAACCAGGAGCAGCAAAAGGGGTGCAGGAATGAGGCTGGACCAGGAGTGGGTCCTGCTTCGGGTGCTTGGGGCTCCACGCTCCCTCGGTGGGGGCTTTCCTAAGGAGAGGCCTCGCTCTTTCCCTTCCCTAGGGCAGGGCTCCTTCGGGAGCTCTTGGCAAGGGCCACAGCGAAGCCTTTAAGTGACCCCCTGTGAAAAAACCTGGGCATCAGTGAAGGCTCAGCCAGGGAATGGGAGGTGGAAGAAGAAATAAAAAGCAGCCCTGTCTTTACGAGAGGAGATAATTCTCTGCTTGGCCAATAGCAACCAGTTTACCCACAGATTACACATTAACCAGAAAATGGAACTTGAATTAACCAGAATCTGGAGCTTGAACCATTACTCAAACCCTGGTGCAACAGCAGGTCAGATGCCAAAGGGCAGGTTGGTGCCCCGGTGCTGGGGAGGGGTGAGGCGCAGCATTGGCATCAGGGACCACGGCTGCCACTCACGGCAGGGTTGGGTGTCCATCCCCTTCCAGAGGGACCTGAGCAGGAGCATGCTGACCTTCAGCAGCACTCAGTGCCCACGAATGCAGGCTCTTGTCGCTGCAGGCACCGCAGGGGGCTTGGGGCCACATCCTAACCTCGGCACTCAGAGCAGGATGGGGCCCAAGCCATGGGCTGGACCAGCTGGGCAGAGGAACAGCAACAGGTCCCCACCTTCCACTGCCATCAGTGCCTGGAAAGGATGATCTTACAGCTGCACCAACAGCGGGGAAGGGAGATATAAGGGAATAAACACCTGCTGGTGTTTATAAACCTGGGTCTGGAGATAAAACCCCGATCCTGGAAGGGCTGGAGCATCCTTTGGAGAGGCCTCCACTTCTCAAACCAGGCAGATACACCCATTCAAAGGGTGGGAGAGGACTCTGTGAACGGACACTGGAGGCTGTTGGGAAAGGTGGCTTTAAATGAACCGGGTTGAGGGTTTGAGGAGCCTTTCGAAGTCAAAATGCCCTTTGACATGGAGAAGTGCAGTGAAGAGGGGCTCGGAGACCTGAATGTTTCTAGCACATTAACCTTTGGGGATTGATTGTCTAGAACAAATAACCCTCAAAAGTTGGAGGAAGTCCTTTGAATTTGTTTTTTTTTTCCTCTCTGCTCCTCAGTTCTCTCTGGGCTTTCTAAGGCCTGCAGCAAAGAAAAAAAAAGGGTTGGGTGGAAAGAGAAAACCACAGTACAAATGAAAGAAGGTGGGGGAAAAGCAAAGGGGGGGAAAAAAGAGGCAGTATGGACCCAAATGGCAAGAAATCTTTCGATCTAGCGTTAAGTGGCTCTGTGACAAGCCAAGCCTGATGCGGTGTCATCTCTTACTAGAGACAGGCATGCTTAGATCAGATGATAAGAGGATGTGAAGTCTTCCCTTTCACTTCGCTCCATCATAAAACAATCAAAATACAGGGCCATATCATGTCATCAGGTTTTTAAGCAGACCTCCCCTTTGAGATCTTCTAAAACCCGGTGGGATGATCTGAGTCACTGAAACTGAGCTCACTACAATACTGAGAAGTCAGAAGCAGCACCTGAAAACTCATGTTTTTCATCTACCTGAAAGAGAACTTGATTTCTATCAGGCGACAGCTTTCCGTTTCACACAAAGCTATCCTCTCCCTTCTGCCCTCCTGAATATTATTGAGTCCAGCTCTTGTGCCAGCATCACCCCTTTGCCAGGCAGTATGCTGAAGTACTGCTCTCAGAGTTATTGAACTTTGAACTACAGACTAAGAAACTGAGTACGGAATCAAAAAAATGCAGTTTATTATTGTAGATTATTCTCTCTTTTGATATAACCATAGAGTTGAAAATGAAAGAAAAGCACATAGGAACATCACACGTGGTTAGTTAGTAACTCAAGATATAAAACAATTTTGCACAGCAAAATATGTAAAAGAAAAAGTAACTGACAAGATTTTTTTATATTTATTGTGGTAAGATTTACTTTCCATTTTCTTTTTTTTTTTTTTTTTTAAAAGACAGGATATCAGTCCCTGAAAATAAAATTTACTGATTATTGCCTTTAAAACTGTGGAATTTTTTGAAGTTACAGAAAATCCAGTTCTGCACCACAATACAACTGTAAAAAAATCTGCATCATTTTAAAACTGTGCAGTAATGCCATCTTTATAACTGCATAAACTGTATTAGCGTTCTAAACAGGTTCGTAATTTTTTTGTTGTTTTTGTATTATATGTTTGCAGATTATATCTTAGTGCAATTCAGTCCCCAATACTTCAATTTTGAAAAAAAAAGAAAAACAACAAAACAACAAACAACAAAACAAAACCAAAAACAACCTATACATTTTTAATGTAAAATACCTCTGTAGATATACACAGAGGTGCCTTCCCCTTTTAATACTTTGGTTTTCAAATACAGTCAGTGGTATAGCAAGGACTACATATACCCAACTTATATTTAAGTTGCAAGCACATGCTGCATAAACTACTTTTTAAAACAGTCCCGTTGCAAATTCTACCCCCCTTTACATCACGACAGTAAACAATTTAGTGCATCAATCTTTAAAAAAAAAATCTACATCTAAACAGACCTAACTCTTTCGAATTTATCTATAACATTCCTTTATCTGTAGCATACATTTTAACTGGGCTAACAGATGACAGAAACTAGAATTAAATTATATATACTAGGAACCCAGAGCATTCCACATTTGACAATGACCAAATGCAAAAGGAAAAAAAAATGGGGCAGATCACTTAAAATTAATATTTAGACTGTTTTAGTCAACAGCATGGTTTCAATATCAATCCCCCAAGCAAGACGTGAATTTTGTGTTCAAACGTCTTTACAAAGTTCTTGTGATTTTTTTGTATTTTTTAATTTTTTTTTTTTTTTTTTTTTTTTTGCCACTTAAGGTTATCAAAATCCATTCTGGCAGGTTTTTTGAGAGGGAATGCTTCAGTGCATTTAAAAGGAAGTCTGAAGTTTTGAGTAACTCAAAGCAGTTTTAGAGCAGATGCAAACTTTAATGGGGAGGAAGAGGAGGAGGAAGATCAAAGGTTGCACTTTTTTGCTTTCAACCCAAAAAAGTGATGAGGCAATGAAACAAAAGGATGAATGCCATGCCATAATAGTCTCCAAAATTCCACTTCCAAGCAAAAGAAAAAAAAAATAATTATACCATACATGACCAGCATGCAGGGTTTTTTATTTATATAATGTCTCTTTTTCATAGTCTTTTGAAACAGTTATAGTTCATTGTTGCTAAGACAAAATAGCAAGCGTAATGCATGAGATGAGTATGGGATTCTAATGGCAGACTACAGTCTCACATTTGGCTGATTAAGGCCAAAACTCACATGAACACACCGAAGGTTGATGCAGGCTTGATTTTGGCAAGTTGATCTAGGCTTATCTCTAGTTTTGCACAACAACGCTAAAAACTGATGGAACTCAGCAAGCTGGAGTCTAAAAATTTCACATTGTTTTTGTATTTTTTGTTTTTGTTTTGATTTTTTTTTTTATTTTTTTTAATATTATTTTTCTTTTTGCAAAGCTCAAATCTCATATGAAGAACTCAGGATGGCAAAAAAAAAAAAAAAAAAGAAATCTGACTTTTTTTTGGACACAGCAAGCTCAAAAGAAAAAAACTCATGAACTTAAAAATATATATATATATAATGTGGATGGCAGGTTTCAAAGAAGAGCAAGCTTCATATGAAGAACTGAGTTGGTGGCGAGTTGGATCTTTTAAATTTAAGAAGAAAAAAGGAAATACAACAGCAAACCCCCACAAAAAATGAAAAAAAAAAAAATAAAAAGGAAAGAAACTCATGTAGAACTTGGTTGGCCAACACGGAGCCAGCCCACCTTAAAAAAAAAAAAAAAAAAAAAAGAAAAAAAAAGAAAAGACAAAATAAAGAAAATAACCAACCCCCCAAAACACAACTTTGTTTTAAAATTGTTTTGAGTTTTGTTTTTTAAAAAAAGGTAATACAAGGTGGCAAGCCGGGTTGTCGCTCTAGCAAAGCCCCCAACAACAACTCACACGGAGAACTTTTAGTTAAGGTGGCAAGGCTGTGGGCACTCACATGAAAAACTCTGGAGAGGAAGGGTTGTCGCTGCTGGATCCGTTTTCTCTGAAGCCATTGCTGACCAGCTTCTCGTACTTTTCCTTGTAGGCGTCCCTCTCCCGGACCAGCCTGGAGATCTCCTGCTTTAGGTGCTCCACTTGCTGCAGCAGCTGGTTCTTCTCCGACTCCAGGACGTGCCGCTGCTGGACCCTCTTGAAGCGGCAGGACTGGGCATAGCCCCTGTTTTTGAG
Source organism: Lathamus discolor (assembly GCF_037157495.1). NCBI lineage: Eukaryota > Metazoa > Chordata > Aves > Psittaciformes > Psittacidae > Lathamus > Lathamus discolor. The sequence goes on along the minus strand of NC_088909.1, from coordinate 7,374,152 downwards.
GGTCCTCCTCTTCTGCTTCAGCCGGATCACCTCTTCCTTGCTGACGCCCCGCAGCTGCCGGTTCAGCTCCCGCACCGACATGGTCACCAGCTGCTCGTCGGAGAAGCGGTCGTCGAAGTGGAGGCCGCCGCCGCCGCCGCCGTGGTGCGGGTGGTGCAGCCCCCCGGCGCCGCCGCCGCCGCCACCGCCGCCGCCGCCGGAGCCAGCGGCCGAGGAGGCGGAGGAGGGCGGCGCGCTGCCCGGCGCCGCGGCGTGGGGGTGCCCGCCGCCGCCGCCGCCGCCGCCGTGGTGCGGGTGGTGGTGGTGGTGGTGGTAGTGGGGCGCGCCGCCCTGCGCCGCCGCCGCGGCGATCACCGCCGACACCACGGCGGCCGCCGAGCCCATCTCCTCGGCCGGCACGGAGCCGCCGGCGCCGGCGGCCGCGGCCAGCTGCTGCCCTCTAGCATAGCCATCGAAGGCGCCGGGCAGCGGGTGGTGGCTGCTGTTGATCAGCGCCTCCACCGCGTCCTCGGGGCTGAAGCCCAGTGCCTCCGGGTTGAGCTGCTGCGGGTAGCCCGTCATCCAGTAGTAGTCTTCAAGGTGGGTCTTCTGGTCGGTGCCGGAGCCGGGGCTGGGCGCCGAGAAGCTGGGGGACGGGGGCACCGAGCTGCAGGGCGTGCTCATCGGGGTGGAAGAGAGCGATCCCCCGGCGATCAAGCGGCCGCACTGGCTGATAATGCGATCGGTCTCCACCGGCTCCTTTTTCACTTCAAACTTCATCAGATCGAAGTCATTAACATATTCCATGGCCAGGGGACTGGTGGGCAGGTCGGAGCTGCTCATTGCCAGTTCTGATGCCATCCTTTTGCTGCTGAGAGTCCTCCAGAAAGGGTGCGCTCCGGGAGCGAGGGGACTGCTCTGAGTTGCCACCGGGTGAGCCAGCTTGATTTTTGGCGAGCTCCGCTCCGCTCTCTCCTGCCTCTGCCTCTCGCCACGGCCCCGCGCAGCCTCCGCTCCAATTCGCCCCGGCGCTCCCGCTCCGCGTTATCCCTTGCAGAGTCTCCGCTGCCGCTGATGCATCAGAGCGAGGGGCTCTTGCTATTCGCCTTTTGCATAAAGGTTTTTTTTTTTTTTTTTTTTTTTTCCTCCTTTTCCTCCTCTCTCCCTCCCTTCTCTGCCTCCTCTCTCTTTTTGCAGCTTGCAAACTGCAGCTGGAAGTGTTAGCTGGTGGTGTTGCGAGTAAATTTGTTGTTGTTGTTGGTTTGTTTTGTTATTTTTAACACTTCATGGTGCCTTTCCTCTGGGCTTTCTCATGCAAAGTGCAGAGCGAGAAGAGACGTTCATCGGGGAAGGGAGGAGGGAAAAAGAGAAGCGAAGGCAAAAAAAAAAAAAAAAGAAAAGAAACACAAAAAATCAAAGTCGGTATCGCAACTAAAATAACAAAAACAGTTTAAAAAGAAGAAAAAGGGGGGAAACAACGCAAAAAACACTCGACCCCAAAGCTACAGCAAGAAGATGAAAAATACTTTAAAGGTTTCATCCAGCAGGAGAGTTTAAAAGCATTGCTGAGTTTTATAGCGCTCCTGACGTCAAATGGGAAATTGGCTCGGCCGCCGGGCCAATGGGCTGCCGCCTCCCGGCCCTCATTAGCATAATAGTATAGAAACAAGGAAACTTTTCGGAGCTGTCAATCAGGGCCCCATCAGCTGACTGTCAGCTGGGGAGCGCCTTAACCCCTTCCTGCCCACCGCCGCCCGCCGCACTCACCGGGCAAGCGGCTGCGGGACGGGGCTGCGGAGGGGGCCTCTCCGCTTCGCTATTGCGCCGGGTCGGTCCCGGCAGCCGCGCTCCTTGAGCGCTTTCGGGCGAGCGCCCTGCCCCGGGCGTGGGGTGTCCGGGAGCTGCCCCCGCTCGGGCGAACGATGCGGGGCGGCGGGGCAGCGCCTTCCGCCGGGGAGCACCGGGCGCGGGGACCCTGCAGGGACCCGAGAACGCGGCGCTGCTGCCGGGGCCGCTCGCAGCGCGGGTCCGCTGTGCCGGGCGCGGGTACCTGCTACGGGCCGGTCCCTGCCTTGCCGCCTGCCGTCCACTCGCTCCGCTCCGCGCCCCCGTCACTTAGCGATGATTTTTTCACTGGGACGGGGCATCAATTCCCCCCTTTTCTCTGCCAAGAGGTGCGAAAGCCCTGCAAGTTTGCAAGCGCTCTCCCTCACAGCCCCCCACCCTTCCCCCCCCCCGCAGTTGGACTGGTGGCCCGTACTAATTAATTTAATACACTTAGAACTAATTGTATTTACTTTAGCCTCCCCTCCAGCCCCCCCACCTCCCCCTCCATCCTCTGGGAGGGGGATGGGGCCGAGGCCGGGGGGGCCGTGGAAGCGGCGAGCGGGCTGGACGCGGAGCGGCGGATCGGCTCGGTTTAAACCTCGACAGCGCCATCTCTCGTCGAAAGGTCAGTGCCGAGACAGTCCCCGACCGGTGCGGGGCTGCGGTGCGGCCGGGCAGGGTCCCGCCGTCGGGGGGTGGCCCCACCGCAGCCGCCGCTGTCCCCCCCCACCCAGGTCCCGGCGCGGCTCGGCCCAGCCAGGCCCGGCCGCACCGCGGTCCCCCTCTGCGGGCCGGGGAACGCCGCAGCCTCCGGGGCTGCCATGCTCGATTTTCCGGCCGGGCTTTATGGGAATATCGATAGAATTAAAGTTACTTGTAATTCCGTGATAAATGAGATGTCTCTAGTAAGTAAGATTAAGTGCAGTGCTATAAAGTTGTTTATCTGAAAAGTAATTCTCAGAAACCTGACTTCTGACACTTGGTCATATATTAAACCAGCTTCTTGAACATTGTACTTCAAATCCTCCCTGCTCCCCTTGCCCGGTCCCTTCCCCCTCGGAGTTTGCTATTTATAACTGCACACAGGGTATTACTTTGTAGGTGCGGGCAAGTCTGGGTAATTTTTCGCCGACTGTGAAAATCATCATTTGCAAAAGCCAAAGAATCTCTGCTTAGAAAATAGTGCTTGGCTAGTGGATTTACAAATGGATAACATCTTCTGACTATGCCATTATCAGTACGAGTGCCAGTACTAACATCTGAAAGTCATACAGCATGTACTGTTCCTGGCAGCTAAGAAAGGTAGGGCATACTGCAAATTTAGGAAGATAGCTACATCTAGAAATGATCATAGAGGCAATTCTGTAAAGCTAAAAAACGCTACCAGCATCACTGGCAAAATTAAAATGGAGTTCTGCATGGTCCCAAAACACATGCACATACACAGAACCGTGGACATCTGCTAGCTTTATCTTACAGATTGCGATTCATGACAAAGTTAATACAACTTAACTACTCGGGCTGGCTTTCCTATTTCTTCCCGTTGTTGGAATCAACGAAACTTCCAGGCTCACAGCATAAATCCCCCCAGGACAGTCTAATTCCCTGTATTTGTTTTTTCCCCGAGCAAGATGAATGTGATACTGTATATCACTTAACATGCGCACCTATGAGAGACATAAAATGTGTGCTAATATTTTTAAATGAAAAGGTTATTGCTTTTCAGAACGTACAGTCATAGTATTTCACTTGCCCATTTGATAGATGGCTGTGGAAGTGTGGCTCCAGCACCATAAAACAGTTTGTTTGGACGTGAGGATTCAAAGTGCTACATTTGCAAACGAGTAAATTTCCTGAGTAAACTCTGAACTCTAGACAAAGAGTATGAAATTGTGTGAGCTAATGGGGACCATCCCTTAATTGATACCAATGTAAGCTGCAAATTAATTGAAGCTCTGACCTACCAGAACAGCGAGTAAAATTATTAGTTGTACACTATTGTTCTCGTGTGATTGTTACACAGAACTGCTGCACCAGAATGTCTCTACTGTTCAGCGCAGCAGAGAAAAAAAGGTTGTTAGCAATTTTTGGATAACCTTCAGAAGCAACATTCTCCTCCCTACGCTATATAATTCTCATTTTAGTAGTATTTTTCTTTATTATTTGGCTATTCACAATGGGTGTCTAAACATTTACAGTCCTCTATTAACAGTGTTTCTTCCATAACAATCACACACTTTCATTTCAATTAGAGCTATTCAGTCTCCAGTTTTTCCACAATTATCGCAGGCCAATTCCCCCAGACTGCTCCCTTTTCCCACCACTGTTTGTAACAATCCTGCCCTGAGCCAGGCACAGAGGGAAAACTCCAGCGTCCCTTTCACAGCCTCTTGCTCCCATTTGTTTTTAAGCATCGCCGTTCGACGACACAATGTGGAGCCCTGCTTGCTCCCTGTTTGCTGTTGACCTGGTTCGTAAGCTTTCAAACTAACACATATTTATTGTGAGAGAGTGTTCTGACAAATCATGCAGGGGGGATGTGAAACATTAACTCCCAATACACTCTGGTCGGCCTGCACTGGGATGAGCATGCCAGCAGTGTGTGCAGGAACTTCCATCGCTGAAGCCTGCGTGCGTGTGTATCTCACACAGAAGATTTAGCAGAAGAGAACGTGCAGGTTATGAGTTATATAGACTCAGAGTGTAATTTGTTATAACTTAAACAGATATCAAGACCAACACATTAAGTACATTTACTGCTCCTTTTGTTTATCTAGTGTCTTATTTTACGGTGCAGAACTAAACAGTGTCCGCTGACTTTAACTATGAAACCAGCCAAATTGATTTCAGAAAGACTTCTTCAGAGTAACAGAGTGATAAGGCATAAACTGCTCCTAGGTGCAGGGCTAGATAAATCCTTTTAACAGTCTTCAGATCAGTTAACAGGGTAAGTAAATCACATATCACTGTTAGCAGATTTATGGGAAAGAATTAATAGAATCAGACGAGATAATCTGGTAGGGATAAAATTGCTGGGGAAACAGCCCAGCCTTACATCGGGGGGCATGAAACAACAGTCTGATTGCTAGGAGTCATTATGGATTGGTGAATTATGAACTAAATCATCATAAGAGTAATTCAGTATTTATTAATTCTTTTCTCTTTAAACAATTTACAGACGCAAATAAAAGCCTCTGTCTTTGAAGACACATTCTTTATATATTTTTATTGGATGTAATTTACTATTTGCATTACCTGTATTTACTTCATAATTGAACATTTTGCATTCAAATTTATGTAATGCATTATGCTTTAGAATATATTTCTCCCTTATTAGCATGAATAGTCACTTACCTCATGAATTACTAAGTTTATCTGAAAATATAGGTGTATTTTTTGCTAAGTGGAACACAAACATATGTATAATAAATTCTTATTTGCCAGTGGTGTTACAGAAACACAGAACAACCCTGTATCGGAGAAGAGGGGAAAGAAGCTGCAGCAAAGAAACAGAATCAATTACTGAGTGTATGTATGTGACAGTAATTCCTTCTGTCAATGTTTTGTTTATTTTTAATAAAGAATGAGTGACTCAAAGGTTTACTTTAGAAGGAGCAGATGAAAAAGCATCTCCACGGTGAATTTCTTTCCTCTGTTTCCCCCAGTACTTCCCGATGGACTTGGCTGAGACTGTGCCGCTGCAGCCTTTGCTCCAGCTGCGTTCCAGCTGACCTGGTCCCGCCATGAACGTATGCTGCTCTAAACTCACTTTCTCAAACATTTCTCTCTTTCCCCTAATCCTGTGTCTGTGCTTGGCTTTAAATCCAAATAATCAATATAATTTAGGCCCATTCTGCAGTATTAATGCAACCTTACTTATGCAGAGAAAACCCCAACTCTATTGACTTCAAGAACTGCAGGATTGAATCCTTGATCCCATTGAAACCAATGACAAAATTGTATTGATTGCAACGGAAACAGGATCGGGTCCTTAATGTTACCAATTTGTTTAAGTCAGAGGGCTACAAGAAGTGAAGGACATCAGCAGATCTGCTGGCAAGAATACAGGTCTGCTCCCCAAAATTCAAAGGCAAAATTCACTTGTGGTGGGTCATTTTTGCGCTCAGATTTTACCATCTGCGTGCTGGGATGCCTGTGTATTTTGTCTGGATGCATAAAGCCAGTCCTCTTGGGAGCACTGAAATGAGCACATCTATAAATGTAGCGCAGTAAAATGAGCTACTTTTGCCACTCGTGCTTTTCCCGAGCCTGGTACAATCCATTTCTGTGACGACAGTTTTCTGCCCCACACGCATCTGATACTGCTCTTTTATTTTAAGGCTGAGAAAATCTTCCCTTTAAACTCATGCTGAGCATCAAATTGGACTCCACTTGCAGCTGAGCATCTTGGCTGTCTCTTCCTTTCCTCCATCAGCTCCAGTATATTTTATGTAGAATTCTCTCTGTTAATAAAACTTGCTTCTCCCTTCATTCTGCAGTTTTGCGTTAGTGTTACTGAAACCACCAGACCTGCCCCGTTTCAAAACTGTGCAAAGGAGAAGGGGAAAAAAAAAAAAAAAAAAAAGAGTGTTTTTTTTTTCCTGTACATTCTCCTGTTTTGCCATTCTGCACAGAGTCTAAATGTACAGCCTCTATTCGTTTGACTATAAAGTTTCTGTTGCTAAATTAGAATAAAAGTAGCTTGAAGAGGCAGGCTTAAACACATATTTTGGTTGCTTTTGTGTCACATCCAAGAGGGCTTGTGTTTTAGCTCTGGGAATTGCAAGGCATTAGCAGCTGCTTCAATTTTGTTCCCCTGGAAGTGCCTGACAGTCTCTATATGGAAGATGCAGCATCAGTGCTACACCTGAGTGTGTGAGTTTGCTCTGTGTACCCTGAGTCCAAATGAGGTGACGGCTTTTTAGCAATCAAAATATTTACATTGCTTGATTATAACATTTGTAAAATGCTAGAAATAGTCCAAATTAACTTTGCATGATCCAGAAACAGTTTCTCTATCTGAAGGGAAGACAGCACAGAGGTGCAACTGAAAAGCTGCAGGTGACTCTAATATGTGTCTAAAGGTTGGTGTCACGAGATTTGTACTGCGCTTGTTTCATGATGCATGCCCTACTTTACTAATTTTCATGAATGGCTTTGCCTAAATGTAAAAATCAATGAAGACATTTTGATGCTAAAAAAATCTATTTATCTAAAAGAAATAAAAACTGAAATTGCAATAAAGAATTTTATCAAACCTTATAGTGGAATTTATCATCTATAACTTGGATGATCACTTTCAGTTATACAGTGTGATATTTGCTCTGACATTAGCTGAAGTGGGTAAATAGAGAACCTGGTAAAAACTTGTGCAGAAATTAATCTGAAAACTCTACAGAGGCAGAAAACTAGTATTAGTTAAGGGAAGAGAGTAAAACAATTGCATTAATGTTGTGTACCTTAGCTGTCCTGATAATGTCCTGCAGTATGCACACTGCATTTCTGTCTATTTTAGCTCATAAGAATCTATGCTGCTTTTCTCCCTTCTGTTCCGCATTAGGTTATTTCAAGAGTAAGGAATGGCTGCAGTGGCAGCATGAAAAAATAAGTGAATTTTATATGCTATCTCCTTAAAGTCACCCATCAGTAAGTGGTGAGGAGGGCATGATTCTGATACGATGTTTTGGTGTATAACTGTGAAGGTTGAGACGGTCTTTATTAAAAGTTACGAACTTCAGTGAATTTTAAACAAATCTGTGATTTAATGTCTTGAAGTGCGAGATGGCACAGACTCATTAATTTTTGGTGATAAACTGCGCTGCGTGCGATGGGCTGAGCGCCATGCTCTGGGCTTATTCACTGTAAACAGTAAAACACGATAACTGCTTGAAGTAACTGATGGGGTCTGTAACAACACAAGGCTCTTGGCTTACATGACCTAAAAAGGTTCATTATAACAGAGTAGGGCTGGCGTCGAGCCCTCCCCAGCTCTTGCTGCTCTCTGTGTGGGGAGGGTCACTCTCAGCACAGGGAAGGAGGTGTAAAGTGAAGCCAATTCCAAGCGGCAGCGTTTCCCGCACTCGGGTGGCACCGACAGAAACAGCTAAGGGAGGTGCATGGGGAGAGAGATCAGGTCAAAAAGCTTTGCACTGCAGCAATAGGGAGAGACACTTAGAAATAAAGACAGATGGAGAGCTTGATGACTGCGGCAGAGATGAAAAAGGAGCTCCGAGCAGTGCACCCCCTGAGCAGGAGTTCTGGAACTCTGTCCATCTCTGGGGTACGTAGAGTGCTTGCCCACACAACAGAGATGCCTTATACATGAGGAGAGCTGTAGGATGAAAGGTGGTTATGAGCACAACGTATTATAAATCAAAACCCCAGATGAGCTGTGCATATAAGAGCACATAAGGTTCTTACATTACCTCCAACCTTTAATTATCTGACTGAATCTGGCCTAACCTGCTTATCTTCTGAGCATTACTCACGGAGCTCTGGCAGCAGGAGGTGTCAATGAATATGGGACAGGTTTGGAGCCAACACCTTCACCAGCTGAACTGGCAGGAGTTGAAGCTTTATCGTGGGCAGAAACTGGGAGAGGGGTTTTCCCCCCTTCCCAGCCTGCCCCTCCATAATGGATCCAGCTGATTACATCTCGTGTCCTCTCCAACTAAGGTGAGCTAGCTCCCCTCCCAGCCTTCCCCGTCCTATTCCCTAGATTCAATGGCCCAACTTCACCTGTGGTTAACAATGCCAGGTTTGATTTCTGTGGCAGAAGCTTGGCTGCTCAAACTGTCTTCTTAACTATGGAGATATAGCAGCATCTGTCAGAAAATCTATGTGAAAACAGGGCCAGTGCCAGCAAATGGAAACTGTAGCTTTCTAATCAGCTACATTTGATTTGGTTTGATATATTTAACTTCTCCTTTTTTCCCTCCCGCTATTGGCAAATGTGTTATTCTTCCACAGAAATGAAAACAACCTGCAATTTACTGGATTGCTATGCAGAGTGTTGGTGCAAAGAAGTATAAGTCATGATGACATCTGATATTTTTCAGTGTCATTAACTGTCTTCACCAGGCAAGGGATGGAAAGTCTTATACCCCATTTTTTTTTCCCCTCCTACTGCATAAGAATTAGTTCCCTATTACAGGAGTGCTGGGCAGACCCGGTTCAGATTTGTCTCCATCCGGAGTCTGGGTCATTCGGAAACTCTAATCCTTAACTAAAAGGAAATTATAAAAATACCCATGAAATTAATTTTCACACCTGCAGTTGGAATTAATAATGGCAACCAGAGTGGCATCCTATTTCAGCTCCCTTGAGGTGACTAACAGTCCTGGTCATTAATATAATCCCAACCACCAGAGGAATTCACTGTCTGAGGGATCTACCATGAAAAACAAGTGATCCCCAGAGCAATGCCTGCACAATGGAAAATGGCTTTAGTCATGTATTAGTCATTTTATCACAAGATTGTATTTTTGCACTGGGAGGTTTGCGCTCTGATGTTAAAAGAGAACAGAACAGAACAACAGCATTTGACTTGGTAATTTGCACACAGGGTTTGATTATGTTTGAGCCTCCTTGCTTTAGAAGGATGTGTGTAAATGACTAAGAGCAATAAATGAAGTCTTCTAAGTGTGAGGCTTCCTCATGCAAAGTTCACATGCATTTATTACTGTCTGTGCTTAGCATCAGTCCTGCATATATCTGTGGGTGATTCTTGTACTTCATTTTGATAAGGGAGTGGTCTATTGCTAAAATGCTGCTTGAATTTTCCCCCGGTTCTGCTTTTCTCCCTTAATTGCAAGGGATGAAATGTGTCAAGTGTCTGCTTCACTCGGCTGGGAATCACGGCACTGCCTCTGCAATTTCCCAGCCTTCAAAGATGACATGCAGCTAGCAAACTATAAAGCTAAGTGACTGCACGGTGGCTCTGAACTGCCTTCAAAAGGCATTTGCTTCTAGCGGTGGAGCAGCATTAGTACTTCAAGCAGGGAGCAGAATAGGTGTGCATTTGAATCCTTTTGCAGAACCATCTTTCTGATGGAATTTCTCTAATTATGTTTGTTTAATCCTGCCCTAAATGGCCACACGTGATATGCTCCGAGTATCTGAACTGTAACTACCAATTTCACTTTGTTCTCCTCAGCTCTCAAGACCAGCATGGCTCAAGAAAAGCAAAAAACTATTACCGGTGCCCCAGGAGCCATCTGCACAGGGTGCAAGCACATTTCTACAACTACTTGTATTCATAATAAAAAAGGTGGTCTGTTGCCTCTTCTTAATATAAAGCCTGAGTTAGTTTTTAACACAATACACACCTATCACACTTCACTGCATTCATTGTGCTGGGAAAGAATAATAACCTCATGGTACTGCTGGAGAGGTATTTCCATACCTGAAGTTGTTTAGTTCCGTATTTACTATGTCATATAAAGGTGCTTAAAGTTCTTTAACGGTAGCGGATCTTACTTATTTGCACAGCACAGGACTTAGGCTGAGAGAGAGAAATTCAGATACAGACTCACCTCCCTGTAATTTGTACAGAGGTTTCAGCTACAGCTTTTCTCTCCATTTAGAGCATTTACTAGGATCAGCTACTGAGAATGTAGCTTGTGTTATTCCCTGTGGAGCAGAAGACAGGTAGGGCAGTTTCTCTCTTTATTCTTTCTGTCCCCTCTACAGATTTACACCTTTTATAGCTGTTAAGGTAACTACTGAACTACTTAGAGACTGGCCTCGTGTAGTGGTAGGCTAGCACTTTCTGGTGTTAGTTTAGCCCCAGCAGGTTTAGATTCCATCCCCTGCAGTCTCTTCTAACAGGGATTTATTTTTCTATCTGCCTGAAATTCAAGGTTCAGCCTAAAGTTGATTCCAGCAGCACTTGCCTGTGTCCTTTTGCAAGCGATTGTCCAAAATCAAGTGCTAGGAGCCACTAATAAGAGGGGTGATATACCATAAGGTTTATATAGTTTTCCAGACGTCTCAAATAGCCTGCTATTGGTAAATCTAGCCTTGCAAATTTTAAGGAGAGATAACCATCGTGTCACATTATTGTGCAAATACAGCTGGAACACAAGACTGACTATATCTGGATGGACATTGTCACAATGAAGAGTTAGGATACCAACACCTTCACATCACCAAATTAAACAGGTCAGTACAAAAAGGTATACTTAAAGCCACAAAGGTCGTGTAGTGCCTGGGTTGAATGGGTCAAGCTACCACACGTGAACCCTGATGTCTGGTCGTTCCACTGCTACATACGTTCCTGGTATTGGAATAAAAGTTACACCACCTGTGTCACCTCACCCCAGCAGTCGCTGGCTGCAAAGATTAATTTTTAACTTCCTTCTCGTTTTCCAGAGCCAAGGCACATAAGTAAACACTTCCTGCCAAGTCTCAGCTGGGCAAACTGTTGTTAGATCAGTGGAGTGACAGTTCGTGAGGGTCTGTCCTTTCATTTCCCTGGAGCACCCTTCTTGTGAGAGGCTTTTTCTGTCTGCGTAGAGATTTCATTCTGACGGCTAGCCAGAAACCCAGCCTGAATTCCTATGATGCCTATTTGCAGCAAAGGTGCTGCAAAGCTGCTGTTACTGTAGCAGAGTAGGGCTGCTACAAGATTTCCTCATGGAAAGAAAAAAAAAAGGTCAATTTTGGGCTTTTTGTGGCTTCTCTGAAAGATAACTAAAGTTTACATGCATCACTTTCTGCAACTTGATCTTGGGTCAGAAGTACAAGCATGTAGAGTCTGAATAAGTGGGAATGACTCGTAGCTCCCCCTCCCCATCATCTTCCCTATCACCTGCTCTTAACAAAACCCAGGTTTTGAGGCAGTCATCCTTCTCTTTGGCAGCTGGCAGGGTTAGAAGCTTGGTTGCCAATGAACAGCTTGCGCTTCTTTGTGATTTTAAGCATAAAAATGGGGTTCAGTTTCCTGAATGGCAGTCCTGCAAACCGAGGCTGGAAGTCTGAAAGCCAAGAGCCCCTAACCCTGCCACCCAGACTGAAAGTCGGATGACTAGTACTTAGTAGATAGCTATCTTTTATTAGTTACCAGATAACTATTTATTGATGCTACACAAGAATTTGCCTCAACTGAAGCCAAATAAAAACAGAGGCAGTGTTTCAGTGTTTGGCCCTTCATTTGGGAATTTCAACTAATAAGTCTCTGTCCTTCCTCTGTTTCACAAGTCCCCTAACTAATATACTGGAATAGTGCGAGAATATTGCTGTGACTCATAAACAGAGCTGTGAAAGTCCAAATCCAAACTTCTTCAGAGGCTTGGAGTATTTGGAACAAGGGCAAAATTACGAAAATGAAGACGAGATGGAGGTGACTTGCTCTGAGGAGGGAACACTTGCAGCATATCAACGCTCTTTAGCACCAGCAGCGGGGTTGTAATAAATAGACACAAGAAAAGTGCTTGTTACTCAGTTTGGTTAGGAGCAATTTTCATCACCATGCTTCCAAACTAATGGGATTGAAATATACTGTTCAAGATACAGTATTCTGGTCTTCAGTGTATATACTTCTGTATTCAGTATACAGCTCTTGGTCTTGTCAGAAAACCTAGCAGAAAGTTCACGGATGGGATATCAGTTAGGCAAGCAGGTTGCAGGACAGAACTAACAGGGAACAAATGGTACCATGTACTTAATTTTACCTCACAGTTCATCATGACAATTAACTATATATTTCTGGAAAATATAATAGCCAGTTAGAGGGAAACGGTTGTCGTCTTATTCCTTTTGGCTATCAATCCTACATAAAGCATACTCTATAGAAGTTTAATCAAGCTTTTTCGTTAGGACAAGATACAGACTGTCCTAAGACCCTCCTGCCTGCCAGAGGAACAGCACTGTCTTTCATTTCATGCATGTCCAGTCATGTGCAATTCAAATGCTTTGTGGCAAACACAACATCTGTAATGCAGAACAATTAAAGTCATTCCCACAACAGCTGAGCTTGGCTCATTTATGAACAGTGTGCAGTGAATGTTGTGTCAAGACTGTGATGATCTGACGGTTTTAGGAATAAACCTTTCAAAGAAGAGAAGACATTGATACAAAATTGAGGTGCCACAGAAAAGGCCAGATGTTCAACTTTTAGGTCTTTATAGGGCATGCAAATTTTTTCTCATGACTGAATGTGCATATTACCCATTGATGTGATCACTTATGCATCCAGCTCATCATCTGAATAGGCAAATATCTTATCTTCTGCAGCAACCATACTCAGAATTTAATGCAAAATTCATTCTTTTTGAAAATCAGTCCCCTAGAACACAATGGTAAATCATGCACGATGAAGTGATATGAAGAGAAATGCTGCACCCTTCTTCTGAGGTCTTTATTTCTTTTCTCTAGAAAAATGTCTCCACCTTCATGCTGAAAGCCACAATTATTATTTCTTCATATTCACACTGTGTTACTGCTCAGTGGCTCACATCATTGATTGGCACCATTATGCTAAATTCTAGAATGCCCAAAGAGCTAAATATAAAGCAGGAGACAACAGATACAAAAATAGATGTGGACCGCAAGGTAACCATGAGCCACAGTAACACTTTGCAGTAGATTTGCCTTCCAAGGCACCGTTAGGCAGAGCTGGGTGAGTCAGTACATGACAGGAGATGACAAAGGATCAAAAGTTAGTGGTGGTTCTCACATCACTGAATTACCACTATTAAAATAATTATCCTGCCTTGTGTTAGACAACACAGCAGATTTCATGTAACCTGTGATTGAATGACATGCAAAAATGAGGGTTCCGATCCCTAATTATGAAATTACTGGTCCTTCTTTTTATTTCTGTCTTCTTTCCCTTAAGAAAGATAAGACTGCTCTCCCAGGAATAGCCAGTTCTCAGGTCTGCCATGGCGTTTTTCTTTGCCTATCATTTCCTGGCAGATCCAGCCACTATTGGGCTCCTCACTTGTTTCCTTTCCAACCATGTGATGTTTATAGTTATTGGATTTGAAAAAAATTGAGGAAACTGGATTGTGGAATTAGTATAATATCATATATCATATCATATACAACATAATATATACAACATAATACAATATGAAACATACAATATAATATACTACAATATAAAATAATGCACTATGTATAATATAATTATAATGCATTTGTATATCAGCTTGTTAGCAGGCAGTACTGACCTTAACAAGAATTGCTTAGAAGCCCATCTCTAGGCATCAGCATCTGTAGGTCTCTTTGGTATGGAAATATGCTTTCCATTCATATTAGGACCCACTGTGTTTAGCTGTTCCCTCACACACAATGACAGATATATGTAAGAAAAGATATGTAGGAAAGCAAACCTGCCATGATTATCAGCCTCTAAATGAATGCTTACTCAGGAAGACAAAATGCTCTTCCCCTATCTAGGGAAACCCAAGCTATATTATGTACACAAATAACATGCCTGTAGTTTTGGTGCCATAAAGCATAAATCATAGTTTAGCCCTCTGCAAATAGCCTCTCTGCACTGAACTCCTGTGCCACTTCCCTGAGGTCCACCTTCTTGGAAAAGGATGAGCAGAACTGGAGGAGGTGGTAAGGACTAGAGAGCTTCTAGGGCCAATCTTTGCCCCTGCCACCCCACATTATTTCTGCAAGCATGAAACTGGGAACCAACTGGGATGAAATGTGAACATAGGCTTTTGTGGGCTTGTTTTTTCAGGTGATGTCAATGTAATGCTTGGTCTTCTCCTTTTTAAAGGGTTAAAGGGATTCTGGATCTATGTCAGGTCTGTGATCCCCATTGCAGAAGGGAAAAGGATTTTTAATGAAAACCAGCTTCAGTTGTGTATATTTAATACAGTGCCCAAGTGGTAACAGGATGATAAAGTTTTGATAGGTCTGGTATTGGCTTTTATTTTTTTAAGGGGAAACTCCTCTCTCACTAACGGAAAAAGCATTTTTAATGCCAACATCAATATAAAGTGCTGCTGGGACTTTTATATCATTTCAATATCAGGCCTGTGTTCAAGGAGAAAAAATAAATGCAGTGTTCACAACCATTTGATATTATAGCTGAATAGCTTTCAACAAGCTCTTACCATGTTTTTATGCACAAAGCATGATTTGGAGGTTAGGGATGGAAAATGAGGGAACTGGAAGGGAGGGGAAGCTTTTTGTTAATTTATAGACGTTAGCTGAAATGTTTAAAAGCAATCTTACGAGGGTCACAACACGGTACGCAGATCAGGTAATTTTGCAAATAGCAGAATTTCTCTTTTTTTTCCTTCTTTTTTCTGGCAGCATCAATAAATTTGTTTGATGCACTTTAAATGTTTAATTAAAACATTATGTTAGCACATTTACTGTAAGTGATAAAAACATTTTGGAGGTGGTCTTAAAGCAATTGGTGGCTCTGAAATTGCTAGACATGCACTAGTAAATCAGATACAAAGTCCATAAATTGGAACGATTCTCTTTCAGGCCTGTGCCATTTCACAGATATTAAAGCTGCTTAATTTAATTCCTCAGTAATGTGGAATGTGTACAGCAGCCGATGTCACTTCTTCAGACTGATTGTTTAAGGTCATACAAACTCAGGCCTACAGAGCACAGGATAGAAATTCCCTCTTATATTAAGACTGTTTATAATTCAGTTCTTCTTCAATCCCTTAATCAGAAAAGAAATGTTTATTGTGTAATATTGCTATAAAAAATAAGTAGGAATTGTAATGAGTATTTGAAAATGCTGAGGAAATATACAGTAAGTCACAGCTACTGGTATCAACTGTCTATTCTTTTTAAGCAGGTTTGTTCAACTTAAAAGGAAAACTTGTTTTTAATGTAAAGCAGTCACTTTTCTATATGGAATGCAACCCTATTTTATAAAGTACAAAGTACAAAGGAGAAGTCAAAGCTACAATATACTGTTCCTTGCAAATGACTTTGTTCCTCAGCAAGTAATGCCACCCCATATTTACTACATGAAATCTATACCCAGATGAAGTCAATGGGGGTTTTGCTGCTTCCTCCCATTAGAAGGGCTCATGCATTTAGGAATTGCATAGGTAGCATCTTTAGCAATATGCAAGGAATAGCATCTGCTGCTCCACTGCTGTTTTAATACCTGCATTCAAAACACAATAGTAATAAAAGCTTCAGAACAAATTATTACGATTGGCTTCTCTGCCTGAGTTGGAAATCTTTACTGAATCAAATTAATACAGAATATAAATATCACAATTAGATTTCACCAAGATGAGCAAATAATGAATCTTTTTTCTTCAGCTAAGAAAGTAGATTTTCTTGAGTAATCTCTGAGTCAGCATTTCCTGCAAGATGAACCTTTTTCCCCTTCCTCCAACAATGTCAATAGCTGAGAAGTCAATGATTTCCAAGGATGTCACGGATAACTTGCAATAGGAAAGGTAAAAGTTCACTTATTTTGATGTGTACATAACCTATTTCAGTCATTTTTAACAATATGTAACATGAAATTCTTAGCATGGAAAACTTGACTAAACATCACATCCCCTACTCATAAAAAAGCTTTGTGACAAGCTTGTCCCAGGATGCCCAAGAAAAATCAGCTCAATTAGAGGCTTGACTCCAGAGCAGCAGGAGCTAGCTGTTCATGAGGAGCTCTGCTGCAGGAGGCACTGGGTAGGCAGTTTCTTGACATGAGGGTAGCCAGGACTGCAGTGCCTAGCACCACGGAGTCTTGACTCTTGCCTGAGATCAATGCCACGCAAGGGATAAGGCAGCCGTGTGCAGCACATGCAGATGTTGGTGGTGTCAGAGAAATGTGTTGGTGACACTGCCGTCTTTAGTGTGTTTTTAATCCATATCTGCTCTCTTTCCTGATGAAACCACGTTTTTACCACCAGCATGAGGTAGAATGGATTTTTATCTCATTTTTATCTCTCATGCATCAACAGAGTTATCAGCACGTTCTAATTACACTGTGTTGTGAGAAGCAGCGAGAGAACAGCTGGATTTTGTGATTCCAGATCTGAGGTGTCTGCAAGGCAGACATTTAAGAAAATAACTAGATACTGAGGCTTATTAGACCATGTAGCATTTAAACTAGGGTTGAATTTGTTTCATGAACTCTGTCCTGTGTGGTCAAATTCCAACCGCATGTCTGCCTGCCCTACTATTAATCACTTTTTGGATTAAAAGTCAAAAATCACCTCTCCAACATTCTTAAGGAAATGTGGGGTTATTTTTCCGTAAACAAAGAAATCAAAACTATTTGTCTTAACTTGTTGATTTGTCCAAGTTATCTCATCCCAGATCTAATGACTGTCCTGAATACTAACGAAAAATTCTCTGTAACAGCTGCACCTCTTTTAAAGCTATTATTCTCTTCAGTCTTGTGTTGTACTGGTTGCAGTCTTTAATGGTTAAAAAAAGCAGCAAAGAGCCTGGGCAATCTCACCCATCTTCACCTGACCTATTTTAGATTCGCATGACTGTCAAAAGAAACAGAGAAACCAACTGTTGCTATACATAGTAAGGCCTTCATTAATAAACTCAGACAAAACCCTGTCAAGCATCAAAGTCATTTTCAGCAGAAATTAATAATGTGTACTAGAGTCATTTTCAGAAGAAATTAACTGGGTGCACTGGAGTAATTTATGCCACCAATTCTGAAAGGAAGAAAACTTGATTCTGTATTTGTCATCAAGAGTATTCACAGCTAAAAAAACAAAACCAAAACCCTACGACTTTAGCCAGTTCAAATTTGGTCATTATGTTTCATAAAAAAAAAAAAAAAACAAAACCAAAACCAAACCCAAACCCACATTTAGTATCAAATAGTCCAGCCAGAGTTTCAAAGTACCTGTATTGAAAAAATATCATGAAACATGTTCACAAGTTAAAGACATAGTTCCTACCTGCTGTGAATTTTGATAATGTATAAGCATTAATCCCTTCTTTACATTTGTCATAGGTTAAAATGCTCTACTTAAGCATCCATATCTGTATATAACTGTGCAGATCAGTACTCAAGGTAAGCTCAAGGCCCCCACGATTGTTTTCCTGGTTTGTTTGTTTTTTTTGTTTTTTTATTTTTTTAAACTACATTTTAAAACAGTTTCAATATTTCACAGTATAGCTTGTGACAGGGCTATTTCACCATTCACCAATGTGGGCTGTAGTGTCATCACAAAGTCCCTAACACTGTGTCAGTGTGAGTCTATGGAGAAGACATCAAGATGTCAACATATTCCGAAAGGGGAAAGAGTGTCAGTGCAAGTCTGCAGAGACACAGTGGTATGTGAAGTGGAAGAAAACATGAAATCGTATCTGTGATTGTACAGCACTGGCGACAAAGACATGCTCATCCCAGAAGCCTTTTAAGAAGCATGTGCAGTATTCAAGAGGAACCAACCAGGTAACTGTGATATTTTCAAGTACTAAGGAAACTTTAGCTCTAAGTAACTCTTCTGTGCTAAAATGCCTCATCTGTAACCAGAAGTCTCACAGCAGCAAGAATAGGTGATTGGAAAATTATATAGTAGAATGTGTTAAATAAGAGGACAGATAAACAGCCTATTGGGATGTGCACTGCTCTCCTCCTAACCACTTTCCTCATGTAGAGAAATGTCTTGAGAGGTTTTCTTCCTGCCTTTTCCTGGTCAGTGGAGGGTGCAGCATCTTCCTTAAGGGTTTGCACAACCTGTGGGCTGCTCAGAACAGCAGCCAGCAATACCAAGGCGAGATCCTTCTGTTAGAAAGGACCACACATGCCACAACATCAGTACACAAATAATGCTCATGGTGCATGGCAGTACCTGCTGATTTCATGGAGTTGGTTTGAGCTCACTAAAGGCAGATCAAAAGGTTCATTCATGTTTAAGCAACTGGCCAAAGCCCTCAGGGATGCACAGCTCCACCAGTCTCTGCAAGCATTCATCTTTCCTCACCCTAACCATGTTTCATAAAATATTCAGCCTTGTAACTCCTCATCCAGTGTTGTGGATGAGTAGATCCTCATAGCTCCCTTTCTTGCATGCCCTCGGAAAGGACACCCCACCATTTCAGAAGTGCAGCTTTATAGTGTTGACTTAAGTTTTTTTAGCCCAGACATCTGGAACTTATCATCTAGGGGCCACATTTGAGGGCATCTTCATTTTATGCTGCCTGCAAGAAGGAGGAGGACAGTCTTCACATTACTAAAGCACAGATAAATTCTAATTATTCTTTTCATGACTAGTGGACAATGTAAAGGTTAATGTGTAGTCCACTAAAGCCCTTTCTGACCCTCAGTAAGGAGGTTCCTCCATCAATATTTGTTGCATCAGGGCAAAATTGAGGTGAATGAACACAGATACACCTTTTCTGTGACCTAAATGGGGCCAGTTTCCAGAAGCACTTTTGTTTTTTAGGAATAGAAGCTTATGAAGTTTTTGAAGGTCAATTGTCTAAAGTGACCAAGGCAGCTAAAATCCTAAAATTCAGGAGGCTTTAGGCCAGGGCAGGATTCAAAAGCATCTGGATGCCACACTTTAATTGGCAGTGCCAACACTCATCAAAATAAGGTAGTCTGTGCCCTCCCCCTAGCTGAAAAGTGGGACTCTGGAGGTCCAACCACACTACTGGGTGTAGCGAAAATAAGCATAACCCACTATAGTACGCCTTACTGCATCCATTTATCAGTGCAAAATAGAAACCAACCCAGAGTTCAGCACAGCAAAACAGATGAAAGATGCAATTGTCCTGACCTTTGGTGGTTGGATTTGTTGCCCCTCCCTTCTGCTCTGTGGTGTGCTCTGTCTTTCTGAAGGGGGGATTTTCGTCATTGCCACAGGCAAGGTCAGCGCATGCCGTCTCCTGGGCATGTATCTGTGGCTGCTGCAGAGCTCAGCGAAGACAAATCCACCACGGGTGCAACTCCACCAAAGCTCCCAGCCTTACAGAAGGGACTAATTTGGCCTTGTGTATTTTGAATAAATTGTTAACTCCTCTCGGCATGAAGAAGTGATTATTGAAAAGTTTGCCTCCACATACAAATGCAAATGACAGTCGAAGAACACGTGAATGTTAATCTTCCAAACCAAGTACGTAGACAAATGCTAGTCATTAGAAACATTTCCGTGCATTTATATTAGGCTGTCCTCTAAAAGACTTTTCAGACAAATATGTCATCAAGATATTCAAAACCATGTAATCTTATCCAAAGTTTCATCTATCAACAGTACAGTTTTCATCTCTCGCAGCTGTGTGTCAGAATGTGCAGGCAGATTAGCCAGCTGATAGCAAAGGGGGAAGGGAAAGGGGGCTCTGTCATCATCAAGAAATACTGCTGGGGAGAAGAGACTCTTGCTGTTGATTTTTTAACAGTCTCCCCAAGAACCCTTTTCCATGTGGGGGTGCAGAGGATATTAGCAAATACTTCAGTTTTTTGATGGAGGTTGGTGCACGTCTCTGCTTGAAGCCCTCCCCCCCCATTTCCCCTTCCCTGCAGAGTGCAAGGTCTCATAATAAAAAACATCCTGAGCACAATTGTGTATCTGGTGTCTGTGGCAAAGCGTCCCCCCTCCATAGCAGATTAATTCACCAGATATCTTGTGCCTTCATAGGCCCGGAGAAAGCAAGATAAAGCCCAAGCCCAGATGGTTTTGAACTTTAGCTGCACCCTTCAACCTTCCTTAAAGGACAAATCCCCAAACAGGTCCCTTCTTTTAGAGGCAGAGGGATCACTTAGGGGGAGAAAAGAAAAAGTTTACCTCAGTGCTTTTCAGCAAGCAAATTCTGTAATCCTGTTGTTTCAAGGAGAGAGATGAATGATGACATATATGGGCTTCTGATAAAGATGCAAAGAGATAGGACTAAAACACACAGTAAAGCACTGCGAAATGATTCCTCAATATGAGATTCAATATGCTGCAGTTGTTGTATATGAGACAATGTCTTTGAATCCATGCATATGAATTTGCGCATAATCTTTTAGCGTATTCATTTTTAAATACATTCTTTCAAGTGAATTTTAGCATTACTGAGGAGCTGTAGCTTGACAGCACTTGAAGACAATGTTTTCAAATTTGGGGGAGAGTGGGAAAGATTCTAAAAACCACAGAAAACCACTTAGGGCTTAATATCACCTAAAATATGCTTGTGCTTTTCTAGGGATCTATCTTTGAAATCTCTTTTCGAAGCAAAGCCCTAAATCTCAGTGTTCAGTGACACAAATCAAGTGCCTTGATTTTCAGAATTGCAAATCCTATTTGTGCTGACAGAGCAAAATATTTGGCATCTCTAAATGTCACCGGACCCAGCAAACCTGACTTCAGGTTTTGGGGTTACATTTTCCTTTTGTGCTTTTGACATGAAGATGGAAACAACGACAGTGCTTAGCCATTTGCCAGTGGCTCTGATCTCAGCTTAAAGGGGTATTTCATCAGAAAGTTTTGGTGGAGAACTGTACAATACAATACAATACAATACCGACACCACCCAGTGCCATGGATTGAAGCCAGCTGATGTCAGTGTAGTCACCAGACAGCCTGCAGGGATTAGGGTACAAGTCACCAAAGCCCTAACTGAGGGATCCAACCGCTAAGGGAGGCAGAGCTCCATATCTTGCTTGTATTCCTCTGAGCTTATCTGGTTCCCTAACTTCAATACCAAATCAATCTTTTTAATGGGAGCATAATGCTTAACCTATTTCTGGAACTTTTCCCTCAGTCTTGGAAACGTACTTTGGGGAAACTCTACTGAAAAAAATCAAAGCACAGAGAAAGAGCCTTGAAGAGTCAATTTGGAGGTGTCCTGTGAGGGGAGAAGTTAGTCACCTGCTAAAACACAACCCTTAAATGCAAAAGCAAAATTTAACATCCCTGGAAAAGAAGCCCCAATATGGTGTTTCTTAAAGCTTCATTTGAAAAAACTCTAATTTTGAATTCGCAAGATTTTTGGGGTTTGTTTTTTTTTTTTTTCTTTTTTTTCTTTTTTTTTTTTTTTGTTTACACTTTAAAAATACTTATTATTTTTTATTTCCTTGTTTGGAAAAGTACCTTTGTCTCCTCTGAAGAGAAATGGAAAGTAAGTGAGGAGCAGGGTGGGAAGGGGAAGATATGTTATTTGATGAAACAAGACATTGCTCCCAGCCTGAGGCTTGCGATCCTCCCAGTGAAACCCAGCCCGCAAGCCAAGGTCCACCAGGTCAGATATCTGCTTTAGAGAGTGCCCTGAGCTAGTGTTTACCTACAGGAGCCACTGCAGGAAATAACCCACATTTCCAAATGAGCCTGTGTGCCCAAGTATTTATTTGCTAGTTAGATAGTAATGGCTCTAGAGCAGTTGTTATGGTCTTCTGGGGACAGTGTGCAACTTGTGCCGTTACACAGAGTTTGTGTACCAGATGAGGCATTAATATGGTTAGTTGAAATTCTACGGTGTGTCCACAAATCATCAGTGTTGGCTGCAGTACTGTATGCTGTTAACACATGTACTTCAGGGCTGGTCAGTCAGTACAGTCCCACACAATAGATATTTAGCCCAGAAAAGTCTGCAGATCTTTCTCAACCTTATTCTTTTGCTGGCTGTGCTGCCAGACCAGCCAAAACCAGTGCAAGGCATGGGACTATGGGTGGAGACTTTGGAATTATGACTTCAGCAGGCAAAGAAGGAGGACAGTGAGAGATCTGCCAAAACAATCATGGGTGGTGTGGCTTTGAGAAGACTGGGGCACAGAGCAGCAGGGAGCAGAGCTTGCTGGAGTGGTTTTTAAAGATGATTTAGGAAACTGGCTTTGAATTTAACAGCTGGTTCTACCAACAGAGACCAAACTGCCTTAGCACAGCCCTGTCCTTTTTCTTCACCTACACAGTGCCACAAGCCACAAAGCACTCACCAAGGCTGTATAACAACTTAACTTCAAAAGACCAAAACCCACAAAAAGCATGATGTCCCACAAGAAGAGAGCAGGAGCATAAAGAGCAGTGGTGCCTTTCTACAAAAAGACAGAATTGGGCAGCCAAGAGGTTGTTAACTTTCAACATCTTCTCTCAGTTCCCAGAGCCTCTCCAGCTTCCACCTTCAACATGGGGATACAGAATGGCAACATGGACCCAAAAAAACCATGCAAAAGATTTTGGCTTCCAGTGAGTACTGGGGACCTCTTTCCATCCCCACCAGAGCCATCTTACAGGAGCAAACAAACAACTATTGGCAGCAGGGCTGCATTCCTCATAGCCATGGCCATTGCCGTCACCTATCTGCCCAGCTCTGAGGGATGTCAATGGGATTTATGAGGATCCACAGCTTAACATTTGTGTTTCCTCTCTCAGTCTTGTCAGGTTTTTTTGTTTTTTTTCTCAGAATGGCTGGAGTCAAGGATGTGGTCTTGGCCTTATCTTTGAATTTCCTGGCTTTTGTCAGTGATCAAGTCACAGAGGCGATGTTATTCACCCAGCTGTGCTGATAGCAACACAGAGATTTTGCTGCTGCTCTTGGAGGCTTAGAAAAAGCTGCTTGCAGAACGTGATGAGCAATTGCTGCATGTATATCTCTGTCTTCGGCAATGTTCCCAGTTCCCCTCTCGTAGGAGAAGGGAACAAAAAGGCTGTTCTTGAAGGGAAGGACATTTTCCGCCTCGTGCAGTTTCACTACACTGGTAGAGTGCCACTGGCACTGCACTCGCAGTTTGCACGTTGCAAGCATAATCAAAACAGTTTTCTTCCTAAATCATAACAGATGACATTTCGCTGAGATGGGTTTACCTTTGGCTGGTTCCACTGCACAGGCCAGATTAAAAGCAAAACAGAAAAACCCTAGTGCTGTGTGTAATCAGGGATGTGAACGCTAACCCAGAAGTTGCGCATCCCACACTAGACAAGCCAAGTCGTACAGAGATAACAGAAGTTCAATAACTTCTTCAGCAGATTGAGCTCTTGATTGCTGCAAACTATCTGCTTCAAAGCACTGCAGCCCTGCCAGTGGTGTTTCATTCACCCTTTCTTGAGCCAGGAAGCCACCTCTGATGCTGCACTGTGGGCTGGGAAGCCTCCAAGCACCTTTGGGAACCCATGAGGGTGCTTTCATCCCAGAGAGGACGCCTCTTCAGACATGGGGAACTCAACCTTCTTTCAGAAGGCTTTTCAGGCCAACAGAGGCACCTGAAGACTTAAAGATAGATGACACTGCCAGATGGCACGGCCCAGGGTGAGGATGAAGTGAAGGCTGCGGGGGATGCAAACACTGATTTCTCCAAAGACTTATAACTGCGACGAAGAAAGAAATAGCTCTGCCACAAAAGAGTCTGTTGAGAAAAGTCATTTTGCTACCAAAATGTAATTTAAAAAATGTATTTAATACTACTTAACAACGTAAGTCTGTAATATCCACTTATCTAAACTGCTTGTGGATTACTTGCTTTTCATTTACTAACCCACCCACTAATTTCTACCAAAAAAAAAAAAAAATACAGGTCAGCTTTTGCTACCAGATTTAGTTATTTTCCTACCAGACAAAGATGAGCCAGAATGGTTATCAAGTAAAATAAGTGGGAGAAAGAGAATTGGGAAATCTTAGACATTGTATTAAAACAACAGTTTTTAGGGTGTTGATTTACTATTCAACTGTGTGCAGCTGCTGCTGTGAGAAATAGAAAGCATGCCAAGGGAAAGAGATGGGGAAAAAAAAATAACGGGTGGGGGAGGCTTGCAGAATCAACTGGTTAATGAGATATGAAAATTTTTATGAGTAAGCCCCTGCTGAAAAGCACTTGTTTGTTTGAACCAGCTTACTGCTTACCCACTGACACGGCAATTTGAGTACTCTCTCCAAAGGACTTAATCACCAAATGTGAAATTTAGTATTTGTGGGTTTTTTTCATGCACTAGTTTAGAGCCTCTGTGCTTCCCCCTCCTGATCTTGAAGCAACCTAAAATCTGCTGGGGTTCTGGCACTGGTTGCCTCCTCTCTGCAGTCTGCAGTGCTCGGTATGAAGAGAAGCATTTTCCATGGGGAGAGCAATAAATGACAAGTCCTACAGTCATGCAGGGAGGCAGCTCAGCAGGGTGAGGTAAGAGATGTGGGTTTGAATGCCTTCAGGCGGAGGACAGGAGGGAAGCGGTGCTCTCAGCACCCTGCCTCTCCCAGGCTGGTCCCACCTTTCCCTTCAGCTCCGTTACAGGGCAGAGAAGAGCTTTACTTTCTCCTCGTATAGGGGAAAGAGTCGGGGTTTGAATGTCCATGGAAGATCCAAGATCATGAATTTGTTTTAAAACAGGAAAGCTCTGTATGGTCCAGATAAAGACCCCCAACCCCTTAAAAAGTCCACACTTTCCTTTGGCATTTCCCATAAGACTGCCTAGGCAGTCCCCCTGCTGACTGTCCTCACCTATATGAATCTCATTTCTGGACACTTAGCAATCTGCACACACTTTCACTGGCAACTTAAGCACCAAACTCAGGATTACTAAGCACCCTGCATTTAGGAGCTGCATTAGTGCCTCTTAATTTCTTTTGACATTACCTAAACCTTGTTTTGTGGTCCAAATGAAAAAGTCTTCAGTCGTCTTAAAACAAGCCTGACTTGTTTGTAATAGTTTCTTGGATTATATTTTGCCAATTTTCTTCTATGAAAAGCCCCATCATGCTTACAAATGCTTTTGAGATTTTTTGGTGGTTTTTGTAAGTGCCAAAGGCTCAACTGTTTAGAAATGCATGTCCCCAAATCTCTGAAAACAAAACACAAACCCTGAGGTGCAGAGCTCAAGTTTGTCCCAAACCCTGCCCTGTGATGTTTCCCAGGAGGAGGAGGGAACTGGCACCACCAGAAGTCCTGGCTTTCATCTGTGTTTACTTGTTGGTGAAAATCTGCTGCTGGAGAAACTTTTCAACTTCAAATGCTCATTGGCAATTGATTGATAGCAAACTGAAAACAAACTTTTTATTGTCATGAGGATTCAATCATATCTACACCTACTAGTCAGCTAATAGGGTTGGCCCCAGTCTACTCCTAATGATATTAATGAAGGGTTACTTTCTAGAACCTGTTCAAATAACAAGCATTTAAACTAAGGGATTAAGGCAGTATGCAGTGCTCTTTTACAGCGACGCACTTTGAATGACCCTGTTTGCATCTCCTGCATGGTGAGAAGAATACCCATTGTGTCCGTACTCCAGAAGGTCCTACTGTAGAATGTTAGACTTGAGAAATCATTTATTGGAATCTTATCTTGCATACCTAAATGAGATGTCAGACCACTGCATTTAAACTATAACTTGTAGACTAATTAAAGGCAACAACTTAGTGCTTACCTAGGGATTCAGGGAGATTGCATGATGATCTGCTTGTGTTGTAAAGGGAAGATTAAACAGACTGAACTAAACAATGTCTTTATTTTCCCAGTGAAGCCAGATCTGGGGGGTAATTCCACTTTAACCCCAAACATAAACTTTTTTGTTATTTAGAGGAATATAACCCAGAGGTGCCTTATGGACCTTTTCACCTGGCTTTGATGTCCTAACAGTTGCTAGCCTTAGTCTTGTTGTTTTAATGTTTTATCTTTCCCTAAATTGTTTCCAAGGAGCTATCTGGTTAGTGGCAAAGCCTCATGTTTCTGAAGGGAAAATTACAAATGAACTACATGAAGTTTTATGTATGATCATATACATACACACCTTCTTTTATTTTCATACACACATCATCTTCTAACTACAAATTCTAATCCTTGTGTTGAATAACCCGTACATGGGATCCTCCTGCAGAACAGCAGATCTGAAATGGCAAGTTAAAAGCTTAAGGGTCACTGCTGGGACAAGAGGAAGCAGGAGGTAGTTTTCCTGTCTTCGTGAAGATGATGATGATGCCTCAATTTCGTTTGGTGTGAAAGGAGAGAGGCAGACACTAAATATAAAAAGCAGAAGTTTATTTGACAGTGTTATGAGGAGGGTAACTGGAGGCAAACATTTGACATTGACATGCTGGAATGCTGTAAAAATTTAATTAGATTGGTATATTAGTCATAGTTGTATTAGGGGGTTCATATACTACATGCAAAAATGCATGCTCCAGTACAAAAGAAATATTTAAGTCCTTCCTGTAAATACCATTTCCCTCATTATTGGGAAATGTGGTCTCAGTGGGACCATTGACCATGTCATTGTATTTACGAAAGTATGGTTAGAATGAGATTAACAGCATTTATGGGAAGGGTTTTCCTACACAGAGAACTGTGCCCATTATACAGGGAAGGTTGTGCAGCTGAGTTGCAATGAAGTAGGCGTATGTGGCTGCTAGCTGGTTTAATGTAGGGTTTACTTCTATGCTTTAAAACTGCCCTTAATAGCCTCACATTCCTTAAACCAAGGGCTGCTGGTGAGCTGAGATGCACTGAACCACACCAGGAAGCCCTATTGCAATTTTGCCTGTCTTGTCTCACCAGACTTGCTCATTTAATCTGCGTAGCTAAAAAGCATTTTTGCAATTGTGTCCTTACAAGGTGATCACTTGGGACTGTGTTTATTTGGGAAGTTCATCTGAATCCAGTGCAGATCGCACTGGTGGTGGCTCCTCATAGCTCTCAGTATGGATCTGCATGACTGTGATTCTGATGGCTTGCAGGATAGATGAGTGTTTCCTTATTTTTAAGGAAAAGTTACATCCAAGACTGCAGGGAAATACCTAGATTTCAGCAATTCTGTTTCATTTTGTGATTAACCAGTAAACCAAGTTAGTCCAAGTATTTCTCACATGCTTGACACAATGAACTGGGTTACTGTGGGGCTGCTCCAAAGCCTTCAGAAACCAAAGTCTTTGCAGAAAATCTTCGAATATGAAGATCAGGGGGGCAAGCTAGATCCAAACCAAAGATTTGGTAAACCAGTAAGAAATTACAGTTAAAAGGATATGCTAAGCTCTAACACTGCATACACCCTGCTGTCTTCAAAATCCTCCCTACCTCATAGGATGTACTTGTGTCTTTCTTTGGAACAAATGCATATTTCAAATAATTTGCAATTATTTCTTTGCAGAAAGCCCTGTAGAAAAAGAGTTTGGACCATTTCCCTTACTTTTCTTTCCCTTCAGCTTTACTACATCTGGAAAATAAGATAATGTTTTAATTTGACAATGTTCATTTAGTAGCAAATAAGCAAATAATTGGTCATGTTTTATTTTAAACAGTGTTTCAGTTGCGGTACCATGTGTGACATTCAAAGATAATTAAGGGATTGAGATACCAGATAGGAAAAGAATAAAAACAAAAGATGACTCAACCAAAATCAACTAATACTTTGTCTTAATCAGTGTTTGGATTGTTCTGATGAATTTGATATCAATTCTACAGAAAAGCAAGCAGCTATACTGATGATCAGCTCATTTCCCAGAATGCAGTGAATTTACAGAGTTCTGTTCTCTGTAATCACCTGAAAGCATATATAAAAGACGCTAACTTCTCAGGAAGCCAATTGTGGCCATAGAAAATCACCAGAAACTTATCCTATGTGGGGGAGCAGAGAAGGGGGTGGGCAGGGAGGAGGATATGCAGAATTATATACATAATGATCAGCAGCCTGTAGTTTTGTTTGAAACACTAAAATGTGGATCAAAAATTGCCTTAATTCTGTTGTATTATTTACAGAAATTTGAAAAAAGTAAAAACGGGTAGCACTAGAAAAGGAAGGAAAAAGAAGTCCAGGGCCACAATTTATAGTAAGAAAACCCTTTCTTTTCTAAATCTCAAATAGAAAAATCACAGCCTCACAAAGAGACTTGCCCTTTGTTATAACGCTGGTTCGGTCAGACCAACTGAATTGCTCTGTTGTAAAGGATAAACAACGAAACGGCCACAAACTGATTGCAAGGCAGATGCATACACACATATATTTTTTAAACAGGGAAAATAAAGCTATCTTGCTTTAAAATATCTGGTGTCAAACTTCCTCCAAACTGTTACATTGAGAAGCAATTTGGAGGAATTGTAGGGATATTTTGCCATAGGTGAAAGTGTCAGCTGATAACTGCATCTAATGTAGCATTGGTATGAGTACCTCAACAAATTTGGGTGATCTATGCAGAAACATCAGTGGGTAAAGGTCCCAGGAGATTTGATTCCAAGGACATATTTAACCACTGACACTGCTACACTCAGCAAATGACAAAGTGTGATTTTAACTTGCATGACTTTGGAGAAAAGGGAGTCAAACAAGAAAAAGCAAGAGAGAAACTGCAATTAAATAAAAAATATGCTGGATGAAAACTTGTAACATTTCCAAATGATAACCAATATTACACTGAATAATGGCCTTCAAAATTAGATGTGGGTCTTTTGAAACTGAATAGAACAAAAGCTCAAGAGCTTCTTCCATTAGCACGAGATAAAAAAAAAGCTTAGAGTTCTGTGGGAGGTTCCTAGCAAAATGTTAACATGGTTACATTATCATAGACAAGAAATTGAGTTTAGATAGTACACATTAAATTAAACAAACAAATCAAGAGAAAGAATAAAATGAGACTATAGTAGACTGGTTTGGATGAAAGTAGGATGTATGTCATTTAGTTTGGATTGTGTGCCCACAGCCACCATCTGAGCAGACAACTGGGGGAAATCAAGGTCCTAACAGACAGTTCCTCAGTTTACCTGTCAGTCACACTGATGTATTTTTAAGTCTAATGAAAACTAAGGCTCCCACTAACATACAGTGCTGCAGTTCTTTAGTGACTTAAGAATTAAAGTCTCATTTGCAAAAGTCTGACAGATGCTTTTGAAGATTGGATTCATAATTAGTAAACCAGACAACTGGACTCATAAGATCATTAGAAAGATATAAGGTAAAAACTTCAAAGCCAATGGGATTTGTACATCTTAGTCACATAAGCTTCTCTGAAAATTTTCCTTCATGTCAATCTGCATTCAAATAATTCTTCTCACACTTGGTTATACTGTGTTTGTTGTGACCACTGAGCACGAGAAATCAAATCTCAAAAACCCAGTAGGAATAACAATTAAATAAATGTCTCCATAAGACATTATATTTCCTAAAAAGTAAGAGAAATTGTGACTAAACCACTGGGATTTAAAAAAAAAATAAAATAAAAAAAATCTTGTTAAACAAAACTGAAGTAGTTCCAGTTCATCCAAAGCCAGTTCCCATGTGAGTGCTGGAAGATCAGAAAGCTGTGACTAGCAGAGCCTAGGCAAAAGCAGAGGTTTTGTCTAGACCCTTCATTGTGAAAGTCAATAGCTATTTTGGCTAATGGTTTGAACTGGTCACTTGGGAAGGCAGTGCTAGCTTAGTTTATGGTAAGTTTGAGCAGCCCAATGCTGAAAAGCTTATACACCTCCTGCTGGAATAAAGAACCCGCATTTGTAAATAAGATGATGTGTTGTACCATATTAAGTTTTTTTGCAACTGAAAAAGCATTCCCATTTTCCACAGATAAGGAATCATTCACCTGGGAAGAAATATCATCTGGCAGTATTGCTAGAGCCATGCTTCAAAGGGAAATTTGAAGCCGCTCTTGTATAACCTGCAGTCATTAGCCACCAAAAGTGAGATTCTTATAGACAGAGTAATCCAGACCAGTAACACAAACCCAGTTCCTCTCCCTCACTGAGTACTGATCAGTGTGGAGCGCAGGAAAATCTGAGTCAAACACACCTTCACTGCTAGAATGGCACCTGGCCCCATTGCCCAAGGATCAGCCCATGCCCTTGTATCTCAGAGCAGGAGTGAGTGCTGCTGAAACCTTCCATCAGCGCAACACGTGAGCAATGCCAAGGAGACTGTAACAACAAAAATACCATCAAAGAAAGCAGAATAAAATGCTAGCTGCCCGGTGGTGGGAGCAGCAGAATAAATGGCTGCATTATAGGACTGTCACCAGAGTGAGCTGATCAATGCTATTAAGACTGAGTCAATCTGTGTCTGTACAAGTATAGCGGTGCTTGAATGATGGCAAATCTCTGGGTCCAAAGGGAGACATCCTTCGCCTTGTTGAAAAGTAAGGAAGTGGCTGCTGTGATCAGTTTTGGCAAGTGTTTGTGATCCGTATGTGGACCCCTCCCATCAGGTGTCATGTCCTGAAGCTTTATGCCTTCCCATGTAATGGTGCTACTGCCATGCTGAGAGCCTGAATTGCTGCTGACAGGCAGTGTTGACTGCTGTTGTTTCACTAAAATGAATGATTACATATCTCCCACTTGAGCTGATTGAAAGAAGTGAGATGGAGCATGCAGGAGAGATCCTACCAATACGGGAGCTTTTAATGCAGATAAGGTTACCTCTGAGGAAAACCAGACTAGAGGAATGAAGTGTGGATTCTGGTCCTGCCATCCCTGATGGCATATCTGGGAGCTGGTGGGACTCTGAAGCAGACAGTTTTTGTATGAAGGGAGGAATGAAGGAACCTTTTTCCAAGCCCGTTTAATAGCCCAGTCTGCAAACAATCTTCTCCTCTCTCGTTGCTGTTCTACCCTTGTCTTTCCTTCTTGGCATGGTGCCTTTTCTCCCCCGAGCAGCAGCTGTGCACACTTGAATAGTAAATCAAACACCCTAAAAACTGTTGTTCCAAAATCTTTTCAGATCTTTCTCTCCTCTATTTCTGTTCTCATTTTCTTGCTAATGATTAAGGCAATTGGCTGCTTTTTTTTTTTTTTTTTTTTTTTTTAAATCTGGTATGAACTAATTTTGTGTTGCAAACAACTTGACGTATCACAATGTCTATCAGTGAGAGGACCTAGAGGTACATGTAGGTCACCATCCATCAACTCATGAATTGTTGAGGGGGCACTATTGTAGGAAATGCATGGGGGGGGCCACATATTTTCTCTAGGAGCAGGTCCCAGATCATCTTGTGAAAGGACAAGGAAGATGGTAACAGCCTGGTTTTTCCGGTGATAGATAGCAATATAAATACACCCCAGTCAGGGCTGATTTATGTTAACCAGGAGCCTAAGCCCAGCATCTTAAATGACATTTATTTTTATGGTTTCAAGACTATTTCCACAAGAGAAATGCCTAGAGGATTAATATTGTAGAGAGGGATGAAGACAGAACAGCAAAGTACCAGATAATTAGCACCATGCACTACATCATATGCTTTTTGTTAAACTCAACATCCACCACAGAGTATCAGTGAGTTACTCCCAGGAAAAATTGGTGCATCTTTTCCTCATAAAGGTTAGATTTCTAGAAGGTAACTTAGTTGATAGAAATGCCTGACTCCTGCTGAAACTACCTAGTGGCTTAACGGACCTTGTATTTTGAAACTATTGCAAGAAACTCACGTTGCACCTTTAAAAATATCTATTTTGGAAGCAAACAAAAATGTATCATCCTAGTACTGCCCCTTTTATTTGCATGGGATACGTAGCCCCATGCATAGCTTCTCCCTTTAGTATGTGTGCCTGTGAAAGGGTAGTGATGGTAGAACTTTGACTGTGAAAATACAATGTATGCTTTATTACAAAGAAAACCACAGTTTGAAACCCAGGGAAAACTCTGATTCACCAGCATGACTCACATGCACTATAGAGCCTGCAATCCCTTTAGCAAAGATGCATGTAAGTACTTGCAGAGAGAACATATTTTCCTTAAATGAATGATCTTTTCAAGTGCCTTATCTTACTCTTTTTGAAGGCAGTGGAAAATCTCTCAGTGGACTTTGGATGAAGCCCTTGAAGGCAGGAGGAAAATCAGTAGACACCATGTAAATACCCACAAAAACGACTCAAAGTCACCATGAAGACAATATTATTGTAGGAGAAGGGAAGTTAGATTCCTGAGAAGGCTGTTACAGGGAGGACCTTTTACTTTGCCTAGTACGACTGTGATTAGCAAAGCTGAACTTTTCAGGAATTAGCACTTTAGGGTTCCCACCTTCAGAGATAATCTTGACACGTTCTCGATTTCAAGAAATGTGTCTGTAAGCAAATAAAATTCAAAGGATTCTTGGATGTCTTCAGAAAATGAAAACAACTAGACTTGAAAATATGCTTGTTTGGAGGTAAAATCTCAGCTGATTACAGTGGAAGGGAGTTAAAGGAATTTCATATCCGATGATGAAATAATTTTGTTACACTACTCCAACTCCCAAGACCACTGGTCCAAGTGATTATAATAAAGTGTAATACTGGAGTAACATGGCAAGGAGTCAGGCTGTTAGAGCCTGCTGCCTAACAGAGTATCCACTAGAAGAAAGTAACCTCTCTGAGTCCATTGTGTCTGCTGGGGCTATGAAAAGTAGTGTAAGCATCGGCCTTAGACAGAAGAACTCAAGGTACAGATGCTTGTACAGTGGCTTCACTTTCCAAAATGCAAAACACTACGTTGCTTTCACTGAACCAGCCTGACAAGGGAAGGGATGGGGTTAGTGCTGCTGGTTTCTCACTCTCTATCAATCACAGCCATGCACAATGCACCTATTTTTCCAGTGACAATAAATTCTGAAAGGTTTACTTTTAATGTAGCTGGCATATTAATAAGTTAAAAGAACAAAGTTCTTAATTTGGTTTTAATTATTCTTTTATTTCTTTTCTCTTCTTTTCTACTTTCCTACTACAGGAAACTTTATATTTTGAAAACTCTCAAGAGGGAAGGAAACTGTCTTAGTTTAGCACACAAGGAAGCTACATCCACCATTACTTTCTGGGTTACTGTGTCTATGTTTTAGCCACCTTTCTACCCTCAGTCTCTTTGAAGTCATTAATCCTACATTATATTTCCCCATATACATATCTCCTGCTTGAGCACACCTGCATGCATTCAGCTCTACTGTCCATGGACTCAAGGCCTTTAGCTATATGGGCTCATTTTCCTGGCTTTTGAACTTTAAATAGTGTCTTAACATGCCTCTCATCCAAGTATGAGAGTCACAAATTGTCTGAAACCTTGGCTTCTTAGCTTGAGCCATGGGAATATCAGGCCAGAGCTTACATTAGTATGGTAGCTTGGTGTTCCTCAGCAGAGAAAGCAGATGTAAGATTAAGTCAAGTCAGATCCTGCACACTCACCTCTTAACCATGTTGCGTTCATACGAAAGGTCATCTCAGTCCCATAAACTCTCATGCTTGTATTTCCCAAGCCAAAAAACTCCTCATTTGGTTTTTAGAGCTGCCTGGAGTCTTTCCATGTTAGAATTGCTCAACTCTGGAGCCAGTGGTGATCATTAATGAAATGTATTCCCTCCCATTTCCACACCATCAGCTAACTTGGCTTTGGACTTCAGTATGTTATACATTATTTCTGGATAAAAATAGAGACAGTTCTCTCCATTTCATAATATTAGGCTGGACCTACAAACTTCCGAAAGGCTAGAATTGGAAAGTATTATTTATCTTGCTTAAAATTAACAGAAAATAGATGATTAACCATATATGAAGCGTGTATTAATGTTAATTAATACTTATGCAAAACCTCTACATAGGAAATTAATATGAGACATTGAAAAAATGGTCTTTTGTATTGTCTGAAAAGACAGAGCTGCATTTTCCTCTTTGTAACAGATTAGACATTGGCATTCAGGGTTCCTGGTTCTACAGATATTAGATTTATGGTTGATCAGAGAATGCTATTAAGCAGAACTGATTCATTTCATAGTTCACAATGTTACTTGTGGTGGGAGAGGGCAGGAGGAGTTTTGGACTAGTGGGAAGTGTTATCTGAGGAATGCTGCCCTTCATTTCAGTGGAGACAGGATTTTGCCTGGTGCTGCTTCCACTCCTGGCACCTAGCTCATAGCTTCTCTGGAGCAGTTAAACCATGATCAAGAAGCCATGAATGTAGACACACAAACATGAAGTTATTCAAGATCATCTAAATCCAACACAGGGGTGTCAAGTGAGCTGGCATATCTAGTAGCTGAAGGGGGCCTATAAGGATGCTGGGGAGGGACTCTTCATTAGGGTCTGTAGAGATAAGACAAAGGGCAACGGGTTAAAACTTAAACAGGGGAAGTTTAGATTGGATACAAGGAGGAAATTCTTTACTGTGAGGGTGGTGAGGCACTGGAATGGGTTGCCCAGTGAAGCTGTAAATGCTCCATCCCTGACAGTATTCAAGGCCGGGTTAGACAGAGCCTTGGGTGAGATGGTTTAGTGTGAGGTGTCCCTGCCCATTGCAGAGGGGTTGGAACTAGATGGTCTTAAGGTACTTTCTAACCTTAACCATTCTATGATTTTATGATTAAGGCACCTTTATTTCTACATAAACACCCCCCCCGCCCCCCCAAACCTATGGATTGCTAGCATATACTTCCCTAACGAAGCAAACAAAAAACTATTCCTGTGGCCTAAACTCCTGTCTCTGAATCCTCAGCAAGACACCTGAGATATTTTAATACCATTTTCCCATTTCACTTTCACCAATGGCAAAAATGGTGGGGTACCACAACCAGAAATGGTTTAAGCCCATTTCTTCGCTGCTTCTGTGCTGACACTGAGAGTGTTCTTTATACTGAGAGTGTTCTTTATAGTATTCCTTAAACATTGAGGAAACACATATAGCATGTGTTGAGGGGGATAACCCCTGAAGTCCTTGTCTGTCATTACCCCAATCAGGCATATAGAGCATTTTTGAACAAAAGCTTTCCTCCAGGGGGAAGAGCAGTATTTTGCTGCATTTACACCCACAGATTCCTGTCCTGTGTAGCTGCATAATAAATTTGTCATAAGAGGGATCATATTCAGATAGTTGTCTGCATTTATGTTACAGGAATATTTGTTATATATAGGCAAGTCTATGCGTTCTCCCTCACCGATCTAGAACATATCTCAAGGACATACCCCAATAGAGAAGAGGGAGGAAGCTATTTCATCCTAGGGCAGCACAGGAACAATTCCTCCCTATTTCTGTTTTGCTCCAATACTAACAGCAGATACTCTCACACCCCCATTCCTATATTGACTAAGTTGTGCTGGGGTGGTGCAATAGTTGGTCTTTGTCTTTCTCCACCCACCAGTTTATGAGCCTAAACCCAATCTCACAACAACCATACAAGTGCTTGGTTGCCCCCTGTGACTTTACAGGAGCTGACATTCCACAATGCAGCTCGTGTACTTGTGTTTCTGTGTATGGATTCAGGGAAGTTGTGAACATGAATCACAGCAAGATGAGAGAATACACAAAGAGAAATTGTTTAAAAAAAGCCCCAGCAACAATGAACATTTAGAATAAATTTCAAATAGAGATGCATAATTTGTGGTTTGAGAGACTGAGTGCTAGCCATTATTCAGTATCACTTATTTCTTTCCTCCGAATATATGTATGAAAGCCAGGAACAAATAATATTTTTATAAACAGGGAGGAGGTTTTCTTATTTAAATTAAATTACATTAAAAAATAATCAAGGATGACTGGAGTGAGATTGTACCTATACAGGGAAATTACTATACAGCCAAGTGAATCATTAACACAAACATAATGTATAACTTCACAGCAAACAAAAGCCAGACATATTAAGAGTGAATAGTTTACATTAGAGAGTTACATATTAAAATGCATGTGTAATTGCAACCTTCTGTTAACACCCTCTTGAAGAGAAGAAACAAGAGTTCCATGCTTTAAAATTCTGTGTCTTGACTATACTCAGTGAAGAGCTCTGTCTATGAGTGCAGCACACATGGTGTGTGTGTGTGGGGGGATTATTTGCAGATAGAAAAAGAAACAGGA
Organism: Lathamus discolor; assembly: GCF_037157495.1. Lineage (NCBI taxonomy): Eukaryota > Metazoa > Chordata > Aves > Psittaciformes > Psittacidae > Lathamus > Lathamus discolor. The sequence goes on along the minus strand of NC_088909.1, from coordinate 7,337,741 downwards.
AAACAGCTACTATGAGAGTGTTTAGCAAAAGTTGCTCCATCTTCATTTGCTTGTATTAAAGGAATTCATTGTCATCTCCAGAGACAAACTTGGGGCAAAGAAAAAGTGCTTTATTGAAAGCAGGGCATATGATTTAATCTGATCTCACCAGAATTTCATTCTAGCCCTAGGAAGGTTGCTCTGATGACATCACACTTTGCATCATGTCCTCAGCCCACAGGCATCCGTTGTAAGCTCTAGAAGAGACTTGGCATTAGCTTGGGATGCGATAATGCACACGTTTAGAAGGACTGACCAGGAAGAACAAACACATCTTCCACCTCTGCTACTAAAGGGAGCACAGAACCTGGGTTTATATTGCTCTAGAAAATCATCAGAGACAGTGAAATAGAGCTCCTCATTTGCAACAACCCTCCCAAACCTTTGGAAAGTACTTGGCAGAGGACAATAACTGTTAGGTCTTCTACCACTCAACCAATTCAACCACCGTAAACAGCTTTTCAAAGCAGTGTGGAAAGCAAAGAAATCAGGTTTCTCTCTCTCTTCCTATTAAGAAATTGATTAGGAAAGCCTTCTCATCTCCCATTAAAGAGAAACAAGAACAGAGGAAGAACAAAGACTCACTTGAATGACATGCTCCTTTAGCTAGCAGGCTGGTTTTGCCCCCTGCAAGCCCATGGTGATAAGCACCATTACTCTACTCCACCAAGAATCTCCTAAATAACCTTCTCTTGCATATTTGTTGCTTTTTGTATGTTCACATAGATTTGGCATGACAGCGGAAACCCAACTGCTCTCCTTGTCACATGAAGTTCTCTGTTTCACTTCTGAAATACAACCTCCCTGAATGCAATCCTCCTTGCTCCCCCTGAGCTGAGCCCTGCTGCAGCCTGTCTCGGGTGGGAGCTGGGCTCTTGGGCTGATCCCCAACATTGTGTGTTGTTACGGCCCACCGGGAGCTCTTCCAAGACAAACAGCCCACTTACAGGCACCAGCAAAACTGCCAAGATGCATTCACATAGCTCCAGCTCACTTCATACACCAATGCGCTGCAGCACATGCACAAGAGGCATATGCTATCTAGGATCTGAGAGCTTAGGAACAGCCTTTACAGCACTTTTTGGATATTACAGAACTGAAAACCGTGGAATACAGTAGATCAGAAGATAAAGAGAGACATGGAGTGCTCTTACTTGGAGTCAAAACTGCGGTATAGAACTCACTGCAAGACCAACCAGGAAAACAGAATCCACAGTCAACATATGTTCACATTTCTGATTTCTTTGTAATCACACTTCAATATTTTCTGTCTCTCTGAATAAATAGGATCTAAAATCCCTCCACCAATTTAGAGAACTTGTTTCCCAAAACAGAAGAAGAACCCAGTCTCTCTTACCTCCTTTCCTAGAGCCAAATGCAGGAAAGCTTCTCTACCAAGTCACCTCTGGGCAGGTGAGATTGAACAAAGACAAAGTGAATATTGGCTTGCTTGTTACCACAGGGTTCCCAGCTGCCTCATGCACACATTGGGAGGATAATTTCAGAGTAGCTCTGCTGCAAGTGTCCCTCTTTTCCAATCAGTAGGCATCAACACAGATGGATAAGAAGCTAGCACAGATACTAGCATTTGAGTCATTATAGCGACATGTAATACTACAATTTTCTGGGCTATTGATTACTGCTGTTCTGGCATTGCAACCCAAAACACTGGAGGAAGTCAAGTGGGGAATGAGAAGAGCTGGATTTAGCATGCTGGTGAGCTGGTTAAAATACCCTCCTGAAAAAATCTACCGTGTCAAAATCACAATTTTTGGCCCAAAGGTATGAATTTCGAGACAAAGGTTTTGCAGGTAGTTTGGGGATTTCTGTCTGCGTCTCCAACCTGCCAAATTAGTTCCCTAGTCACCCAGCTACCAATTATGGTCTCTCAGGTTATACTTTGTTTTATTTGAGTGCAGTTTCACTCTGAGCTTCACAACAACCAAATTTGCGAAACATCTCAAAAAACAGTGTGTTTTCCTGTCCCTGACCCCTCCTTAGTGTTCAGACGGAGGTAAATAACTCTATCATAAACTCTATGGGGAGTTTATTGATAAAATAAAATGGTACATTTTGCTTTCAAGACATTTCTTATTACAGTCAGGAGAGAGAGGATGTGAGTCAGAAGTTTTCTTCTCAGTTTCACTTAGTTCATTTATCGGCTTGGTTTACTGAAACCTAAGTAGCTGTTAGAGCTAAAAGTCCTGAGGTGCATGTGTTCTTTAACACATAACTTAATTTCCAAAACAAATAATTACAACTCCGTTTCTGAGTGTCAGCCTTCCCGGGAGCATCTGATGCATATGCAGAGGTGTGAAAACTTGAAAGCTGAAGCTCTGCTGCAAACTACCTTCTCTGCTTCAGGGAGATTTACTCCCTACCCACCATTTCTTGCACTCGGGCAGTCATTTCTTCATCTGGATTACTTTTAGAGTTTACTCCAAGCAAGCAGATGATGGCAAATCTTTGTTTTGTCACATACAGCTCCCTCCAGAAACAACTTGCACATTGAACAGATCTCCCTTGAAACCAGATGGAGGTAGCTCTCAGTTACCCCATACAGAAGCTTTATAATTCAAAACTTTAGTATTTTGCATGGTTAGGAACTGACTCCTCCTCCCTTTAGCTATATCACTGACCTAATTATACAGAGCCTCAATGCAACAGTGCGCAGCAGTTTCAAGTTCGCTTGTTATACGATGCCTGAAACAATATTTATTCACAAGCTATTTCAAATAAAATGTGTTGTTTTACTGTGTTAACATCAAAGCCAAGATTGTAGATTGTACTGGTTTCATTTCTATGATATGCATACATATACATATATGTATTTTTATATATATATGTACATACACAGACACACACACGCACTCTTGCCCAAGAGAAAAAGCAGTGCAGGGCTGCTTATAATAACAACAACTGATGCTTGTGATTTTGGACCTTGCAGCACGCACACATCTGCGTGCCTTTCATATTGAAATCCACATGTGGGACAGACTGGCAGCTGCCAGCACAGTGCCTCACCCAGCCAGTCCCAGTTGCTGCACTGCTGCCAGCATAGATGCCATTGCTTCTGCCCCAGGGGGATCCCATTTTCTCCTAGCAGTAGTGTAAGGCAGAAGTCCACCTCTTCCAACATCCTTGTAGGTCAGTTCAGATCTTTATTGCACCTTCTTGCACAGGTAATGACTTGAGGTGGTGGACACCTTGATGGTGATCACCAGTATCTTCCAAGACAACTGTATTGTGTTAGATAATTCCAGATGCTTGCCAGAAGCTTTTTGGTGAATCATCTCTGCAAGACATCATTTCTGGTATGCTAAGATCAAACTGTTCTCCACACACAGTGTACCACTTGGTGTATTTGTGTACAATACATTGTGCATTCCCAAAACCAACCAAACCAGTCCACTTGTACACCTGGAATGTTTATCTGCTCATAAAGACACACAGCTTTTCCTTGTGTTCAATGGTGGTTGACTTAAAAAAAAATAAATAAAAAATCAATGTATACTAATGTATGATTTTAATCATCTTAGCCATGACTAGGTCAGTGTATCAAGAAGTAAAGCAGAAGAAATGTCTTTCTTACCATCTTTCTAATTTCCCTATTCTCTGCTTCAACCCCTTTCTTCCTTTAAAAGCTGTACTAAAGAGTAGATGAAAATCAATATCAATAGTGATCTATAACACAGAACTTTGTGCCAAGACACATTGAATAATATTGATTTCTCTAAAATATATGCTTATGAAATCAAGCCTTGCATTTTGAGGCATTTTTACTTTTTGACTCTAAAATCTTTGTGTTCTCTATATTCCTTATACTCTTCCTTCCTCCCTCTGTTAGTTTTTGTTGTTTGTTTTGATTTTGCCTTTTTAGTTTTGTCTTTGAAGATACGTATAAACCTTCCTACAACTAGCCACAGAAGAGTTATGGTCCAGAAATAATGTAGGGTTCTCAGTTCCTTTCTTCAGTTAAACTGTGGGAATATCAACTACTTGGAGACAAATATTCAGCCATTTGGGAAGATGAGGTTGGAATTCTCCTCAGTCACCAGCATGGGAAAGGAAAACATTAGCTAACATAGGTGAAGGTCTCCTCGTCCCCGTCTTGGTTTAGCTGGTGCAAAACAGTTACGTCCATACTGTCTATAGGGGCACAGTTCAGCATGAGAGAGCAGAAGCAATGCAAGAAAGCGGAGCTGAAGACCTGAACTGGAATAACAGCATAAATACAACTATCACATGTACATGGGACAAACTGTCGTCCTTCAGACATTTCCCCATAGACTAACCATTTCCCTTTGCCAAATCCGAACCCCTCTTGCACAACATAAAGCTTTCCCAGCAGAGGTAGCCTGGGCAGCATCTTATTTTTTCATTGCCAGCAAATATTTCTGAGAAAGGCTACAACAGAGCATGCCAGAGTCTGGAATTAGATACAAATTAATTGCATGTAATTACTCAAGAGCATCAAGTATCTTTTTGGGATTGTATACTTATTGTTATTGTAATGATGTTCAATTTGCAAGAACAATTATTGCAAATTACTCTATTGATAACTTCAACCTTCCTATTGTGTGTGATCACCTCACCAGATTTCTTATGGTCTTTTGAAATAAGAGGATTTTTAGGTGTGATGAAGACACAATTAGGGTTGAAAACTGACTTGTTCTCACAATGGTTTTTTGTTTACTCTGAAGTGGAAAACTGGTAAATTATTAGCTTATGATTAAATTACAATTTTGCTGCAACATCTGAGAGGTCAAAGCAATAAGCAGAGTTTATTCTTATCTTCTATAGAAGCCTAACAATAATAAACACATATTTTCTTAGCAGTGTTTCATCTTTGATTTGATTTTATTTCTTTTTTTTTTTTTCATTTCGTATCCACTTGGGTTGCTTATCGTTTCATGTAAAGTAGGATTGTCAATGCTCCAAGGAGGTGTTGGGAGGGCTCGTAAACTGGCACTTAAAAATCTTTCAAGAGCCAGTTTTTATGTAAAATATGTAAGATTAGTTAAACATTTTGCTTTTTACACTTCATCACTATGTGTAAGTAAGCATTAATATGCACAAAGAGAGAAAGGGCTCTGAAAATTTTCTGCACTGGAGTATGCATTCAACTACAGTCACTGGTGCTCATTGCCTGTTTGGCCTCAGAAATTCCCTAGGCATGCTGCACCTTAGCAATTCAGTACATTGTTTGGTGAGTGAAACCTATAGAAGAAAAAAACCTATAACTATACGGAAAATACTACAGCACAGTGGGAAGGGGGAATGCTGAGCAGCATGGAGAGGAGTAGGAGAAAGAAGTTATAAAGAGGATAAAACGGGAAAGGGAAAATGATTGAAACGAAGATTCTTACTCTCAGAGACTCTTTGCCATTCACTTCCCCCCGAAAAATGTTTATTTACAGTCTCTACCCTGTGCAGGGAACATGTCCTCCTCTGCATCGCCCTTCTTTCTTACATTCATTTCCTTTAAAGTCAATTTTCTAGTTAAACGTCTTTCTTTTCTTTGCTCAGCTCCCCCTTTTCAATAGAAATCCCCTTCCACCCCACCCATTTTTTCCTTGCCCTGTTTGGTTATTTTTTTCTGTATATTTTAAACTGGAGGAAGGAAAATTCTGGTTAAATATCAGGAAAACCCTCTTCGATCGTTCAGACAGTAGAAGCACTGAAACAGATTGCCTGAGGAGGTGGTGGAGGCTCCACATAGGGTGGTTTTAAGGGATAAATTCAACAAAGATGGGCTGGGGATTTCCTAAGTATGGCTGATCTTGCCTTGGGGCAAGAGGATGGACCAGGTGACCCCTTCAGATCTTTTCCATCCTTATGTTTGTATGATTTTTCTCACCCCTCCAGTGTCTACAGTTATTCAAACAGCTCAGGATATGTCAGTGCTTAATTAGAACTTTACAGCACAGGATAAGTGTATAAACCTGTAGAGACTATTCTTCCAGGGTCACTGTGCTTACATCCAGAAAGGTGCTGACACAGGCACACACAAACACACGTGGTGTTGTAAGAGGTGTGCTCATCATTTATTTATGCAGTTTATAATCTGACACTTAAAAAAGAGATCCTAACAGGCTCCAGCACTCCACAGTTGTTGAAATGTCACCTCTCAAATACAGATATTGATTTACAGTTTGAGACCAAGCGCACTGTATTCCATGCTAACAAGCCAGTACAACTCTACTCAACATTTTTCTACGAAGGACAGAGCTAAGTCATGCTTGATGGCACTTGTTAGAAAGCACTAAGTTTTGTAGGTGTATTTTAACATTAGGCTATGAAATGGGGAGCCTGTAGACACAGGTCTGTTTTGCCTGGGCAAGTGGGCAATTATTAAATCAGAAGAAAGTGTCAGGTTTATATTTAGAGCTCATAGTGCTGCAAACAGGGTTTCTGTAGGAGTCTGGTATGGGGAGACCCATGAAAAAAAAAGGTCTAAATGAAACCTGATCACCTGGATGCTTCTCTATCATATGAATACACAATTTTAATCTCCTGTCCTTCACAGCCTTATCAAGATCTTCTGGTACCTGATTCAGTTACTCCAAAAAAACTTGTGTGAGGGAGTATATTGAGCCTCTCTGAATAATCATCTAATGTGAGATAACACAACTGGAATCCATGTTGTCTGAAATGCTAAAAATAGGAGTCTCAGATCCTGGAGAACATATGGGAACATGGGGAATAACCCCATGATGTCGGTGGTGGACAGCTCGCCACCAGGGAGGCCGTGAGAATAATATGATAACCATACGAAACACAAGATCTCAAAAAAAAAAAAAAACCAAAAAAAAAAAAACCAAGATTTTGTTTCATTTCTATGGAGCTGATTTCCAGATCAGAAGGCAAAGATCTCAGTTCTAGCAAAGGCAGTGGCAAAGTTCCCACTGACACCGCTGGGACAGCAAAAAAGTTGAAGACTTAACTTGAATGTAAACTTCCAAAAAATTAAATCCCTAGTGAAGAAATCTGTATATTGTTCGTCACATTTCCATTGGTAGTGAGCCAGGTACAACACATAATTGCATTTGCTGCTGCTTTTCAAACAAATCTGTAACTCCAGGATGTCTTAGGCATTGATTATTGTGTACATACTCTGGGCACACAACACATACACCATCCTTAATGCCCCCATCCTTTACTTACAGTACAAAGTCAGGGATGGACTCTCCTGTCTGATAGTCTTAGCCATGATCTGCTGCTTTCTAGAACATTTAGGCCTGAGTACCTCACTTAGAAAGAGCCATCCATTGAACTGATAATGCCCACAGCTTCAGCATGGTAATTATTTACATTTGCTGTCTGTAAATTTGTTGATAGAAAGCCAGACCACGTTGTGAAAAACGGGTGAATTTCTAGTAACTGGGATGTATTAGAAGATCATCTGAAATATCCTTCTTCCTTTCTAAGGTTCAAACTTGGCTGTATGCTTTGCTTTACAGTAATAGATTTCCTTTAGATGTCTCTGTCCAACATTTCTCCTGCTTATTTAAAGGAATGATTGCCTGCTGTCCAGATTTTATTTTGCCAAAAGATAAGCTGCAAGATCTACTGAAACCTTTTCATCTCTTTTCTAACCCAAAGCATTCTAACGATGTTAACCTTGCTAATATCACACTGAAGAACATCCATTCAGCCTTCATTTTTCAAAAGAGCTTTTAACATTTCGCTTTCTGGTGCCACCCTTTATTTATTTGCTCTGGTGCTTTGTGGTGGTGGTGGGTGCTCGATTGCAGCAGTGGAAGGATGTGCAATCAAACTTGCAACGAGACAGTAGTCTCTGATTGTCATCAGCTGCAGCTCATTATTCTCTCAAGGATTCCTTGTGCCAATCGATGATAAACAATGTGTAATCACTTGCAATTGATTGCAAATCAGATTGCATAGACTGGCATGTGGAGTCCTTGACAGAATAATGAGTGATGCCTTTTGCCCACTCCTGGGTCTGTAAGGACCACGTGCCATTATCTGAGAGCTTCTCTCCTCTTTTTGCCTCAAATGCTAAGCAGATCATGAAAGACATATCAGGTCAAGGTTGCCTTTATATTTGGCATATGACATTCTGGTTACTTGTTTCATACTGGTCTTGTCTCTCCCTGTTTGTGCTCTAGGGCTGTATTTTCCTGGGACATTGCCCTCTATGCAAGGCTGCAGAAACAGAACTCTGAGGGGTTAATGAGATGTTTATGATTCGGTCCATCAACAGAGTACTAAATCTATTCCTTTCTGAAGGTTTCTACACCTCGTTATTTCTCCCCTCAAAACTGGGGTGACAGCTCAGCTTTGAAGCAGTTGTTGGAAAAAGGGTCTGGACAACTCACGCATAACAGAGGAATAAGCCCCTGCTAACTTTTTCCAAAGAGAAGTAAGATATGTGATGAGTTCAGCTAAGTTTTGACATTTAGACTTTTACCTCCTAAAGTAGTGTTAATTGAATCTGATCTATTGACCACTGGTGGCCTGAAAAGCATCACAAAATATGGTCAGTGAAATTGTGGCAAAAATAAGAAGAGATGGCAAACATCTTCAGTAGCTGCTTTCTGGTTGCTGTTCGTGGCTGCCACCAGGCATAGCTGGCAGCGGTGTAACTTAAAGGTAATTGAAATTTGTGTGATCTAAAATATTAGTAGCCAAACATTAATATTTTTATTTCAGAAGCATTTTCTTTATCTGTTTTTTAAAATACATTGTTTTTTATCAATCTCCCTCCCAGCTGCTGTGGGATAGTGGATTTCTGGACTCAAAACATTTTGTTAATAAAAAAAGTTGTTGGTTTTTGGTTTTTTTTTTTTTCATTAAAAGATGTCAAGAAAGATCATTTTAAATCAATCTGGTCTCTTTCTGGATCTCATAGTTTTTCAGGCCTAGGTGTATGCCTGACTGCAATGATCTCATTCCAAGTACTGCTCTTAGAAGAGCGCAGGAAGTGCTATCTGATTTCCAGATGAAAAATTAAGCAAAAATAGCTATTAAAAATACTAGTGGAGTAGGTTGTTCAACTGATAGTGGAGTTTTTTTACTTCATGCAAGCAGGGTCTTGGCTTGATCTTTGTATTTAAATGAGAAATGAATAACATTAAAATTCACTGAATATTTTGATTGAGATAATAATCTCTATTGATAACATACTTCTTTTTAAACATCTGTAAGGCAATCAATTAGAAACTGATGCACTGCTCTAATCTTACTTTAGAATCTAGTTCTTACTAAGGACTTGAAAACCATAAAGGACGAAAAAGTAGACTTTAATGGAGATGAAGCTCTTCTAATAAGTGTGCTTTTAAATTTCATTTTAATCTTTTTTTCCTGAAGAAATTTCTTCTTACAGTCTATGTAAATCAAAGTAGCTCCACAGATTTCAATAGAATGAACAGATTTACCCAAATATCAGTGAGGTCAGGGAGAAAATTACTGAATGAAAAATGCACAGCTAATAATTGAAGAGATGCCCTGGCTTTGTAAATCTTTTTCCAGGTGTTTCATTAATAGTCATTGGTTAAAGTACAACTTTTTGAAGCTGCAGGGCAGCTTGCAATTGCTTTTCTATGAGCATCACAACAGCCATTGTTAAAGGGATAAAGCACATATATTATCAGTAGAAGTCTTCTAGAAAAAATTTATTCCCAAAGGAATCCCCTCTTCAGAAACTAAAAGATCATGAATTTATTTCAAGTCTATTTTCCTTCATTGACCAAAACTGGTTTGCTATCAAACGAAGCAAGTAGACAAGTTTTTTCCCCTCAACCTCAGTTTATAAACAGAAACAGAAGGAGATTTTTTTTAGCTTTTTTTTTTTTTTTTTTAATACAGTCTTATCGGAGATCTGAAATATGTCAAAATTGTCCAGTATTTTTAAAAGATCGCATGTTTGAATAGTTGGTTTAAATTACCTACATTAGAAACAAGTTCCTAGCAATTCACCTCCCAAACTTGAGAACACTCTCTAAAACTATGTAAAGCTTTTGAAACATTACATACAAAAGTGAGCCAAAGCATTTTGGAAAGGAGGGAGCCTTTTCTTACCGGTGTCCCTGTGCAGCAAAGGGCAGCAGCAATTCACATCTTTGACTTAAACAACTTTTGAATCAGGCCCTTATACCCTTTCCAAAATGAGAATTGAAATACGCAGCTCTGAGAAGCACTGGCCCTGGACAAGGCATTGTTGCACAAGAGCTGTGTATTTAGGCAGTATGGTGTTCATGAGCAAGTGATTGTGTGGATGCATTGCTATGGACAGGGTTCCTCAATGGCCATGTTTGGTCCCAGCATCACCAGGGGCTTAGTAGCTGGTTTTCATTGCTCCTTGAGGTACCCATAGAGAAAGCATCTCCCTTACAAGCCAGGAGCCTCCTCTCTCCATCTGCTTTCCAGAGATGACTTTCTGAGGGAGGTGCTGCAGGAATTCACCATTGCCTCTGTGTAGAGCACAGCGAGGCACAAAGCATAGGGCTGGTTGAGTTATGGGGCTGTAACCTGCTGTGGCTGGCAGGACAGCAGTTATGTTTGAGCTTTCGTCTGCTCTGCTGAAGAGGAGGGTGATTTATACATGATGTGTGTCTGCTCAGTTCTTAGGCTGGATGGACAACTTTATATTGGCTTTGGTACACGTCTACAAACAGGAGAGCACTAACCAGCTTTGTGATAAAGGGATGATGAAGGTGTGGATGGTATGCTGGTATCTCTGCTGTGCCTGCAGATGTCTTGTGTAAGACGAGTTATGATGTTGAGCAAACTGTGGGAGACATCCTACATAGTTTTATTTATTTATTTACACTGAAGCTTTCTTATGACAGATATTCAGCATTTTACATGCGTCTCCTATGTGAGTCAAAATGTTGGTCAGTTTACAAAACAGAGTGGGTATGGATGTTCTGCATACTGCCTGGTAAATAATTATACCCAGGTTTGTATTAACTGCTTTTGCTTTCTGCAGCACACTGATGGAAATATGCAATTGGTGAGCATCTGTGATAGACGCTTTGTTTTCTTTCTGGTTTTGTCTTACTGGGGAAAAAGCAATTTAATTACAAGCACTGAAACAGATAAAACATCATTTGTTTCTGCTTTGACGTTTGTTAAGGACTTTTAAGCATTAAACAGTAAAACAAGAGCTATAGTTCTGGCTATAGACAAATAATTGCAGCAACTGTGTAGAATGATGAAAATACTAACGCAGGATTTATATCTTCAGTGTGACAGTAAACACTATACAAACTCTTTTAGACTGAAAATTCTGTCCCTGACTGTATATATTGTTTGCTGTGATGAGCAACACTTGTAACCCATCAGTAAACAACCTGTGCACATCTGAGAATCAACAAAGATTGTCCATACCAAAGAAGCAAGACTGCTTTTAACCAATGTCAAAAATAAATGCAGCATAAGATACGGAGCAGTGAGAAATATATTTATGCCTGGAGATGGATTCAATTTAGGCTTAGTCTGGGGGTTGAGGTTTAGTTGAGAGACTTAATTAAGACAAGGGTTGTGTTCAACTGCAGAGTATTCTCAAGGAATTTTAAATTCTTTTGGCCAAGACCTTCTAAGAATCACAGCTTTCCTGAGATTACATGTATAGCGTATACAAATGGTCCTCTGGGCTTGAATATTACTTGGAACAAAAAAAACTCCAGAGTTCAGATTTCAAAATCTAGCTTAGCTCATTCTTCCCTAATGGTAACAAATTCAGGGAAGTAAAATATGTTAAAACATTATGAAAGTGTGAAAAAGCAGATTTAAACTTGAACCGTGGAAAGATGATGTGTTTGTATCACCAGCCTGTGCCTACTTAACTTGCTACTAGTATACATGGTCTTCTGTCAGACAGTCTTAAGTTGCTGAGCAATGTGATACATTGCTGGAAAGTACTTGGAAAACGTTCATGACCAAAGTGTGATTTACAGGTCTAGTCTTACAAATAGCAGCACACAGCACACAGTGCACGAGAGAACCTTTTTATAGCATTTTTGAGCAGAGACGCCATGCCATACTGTGCTGTGCAGGTAGCTCAGTACATTTTTCATCCAGACCAGGTTAAGTTTTATTTTCTGCTCTGCAAATATTTAAGAACTTTTCCTTGAAGATGAAGCCTCTATTACACGGTGTGTATGACAGAAATTAATAAAGCTAATGAAATCAGGCACTGTTGGTTCATGTGTGATTCATCACTCACACATCTCTGTTTAATTTGCACAGGTTTGGAGGCTGCTTCTCACTTGCACAAAAGTCTCACTGTTAGTTTAAGAAATGCTCATACAAATAGGAACCATTTTCTGATGCACCATAAAAGATCTAACAGCAATGAACGATTATAGTCACTAGAGCTGTTTTGGCTGGGCTCATGGTCGTTCCCCAGGCCCAGGATTAACACCACTTTCCCTGCATTTTGAGAACAGAGGAACTGTCAGTATTCTCCAACCAGCAGTGACTAAACCCAGATGTTTCAGTGGAAGAAACTTCTCATTAGGCTTCTAGGGAATGTGCTTTGAAAAACTGGTTTGCTAGTTTGTTTGTTTGTTTGTTTTAACAAAGGGGAGTGCAAACGCACCTGAGTGTAAATGCAAATTGGGCTTTTTGAGCTTCATGTTGATACAGCAAAGCCTAAAGGAAATGACAAAAATACCCAGCCAACAAACAACCCTATTTAGTTTGTGGTTTCAGAGGCAAACTCCAGCCCTTGAGGATCACCCAAGGCAAGTTCAAGTTAGAAATTCTGCCCTTTGGAAATTCTGATTTTGTAGTAAAAGTCCCAGATTGGTAAGGCAAGCTTCCCTCTGAAGAGCTCATGTAGGGCTTCAATCATAGCCAGGTGTTTAGCCTGTTTAAACTAATGTTATTCTGGTTATATAGAAACAAGAGATGATAAGCTGGAGTTCCAAATGTAGAATTGACACGTGTGTTCAAGTTGGACAGGTTTTTAAGCAGTAGCAGTAAGGCAGAATAATATGAAGCTCAGATCCAGCAATGCCTCCAGTAAAAACACCACCCAGGGAAGAAGGATGGAGGGTGGTGTGTGCTCTGGCTGTGGATAAAAGAACCTACTTCAGAAACCAGGCATGAAGTGAGGCATCCTGGTTGAAGCAGTTTGCTTTGAAAGTGAACTCCTCTCTCCAGGCAATCCTGTTGTGTCCCATCTGTGATCGAGGCATATTTGCCTGACAACTGTAATGAAATAAGGATTTGCATTAGACAGGCAAATCCTGAGGTAAATATCCAAACCTTTGCAGCCATGGACAAACACTTCAGCAGTCCTTTTCCCTTTGACTGATATCTATCTGGCCATTAATGTAACAATACAGTATGGGGTTATGGGCAATTAATAGAGGTTGAATGTTCAACTCCAATCCAGGCTGAGCTGTTAGAAGCTTGTACAGCCTATAAGTAGTCTCTGCCAGAGGAACGGTGGTGCCAGGACATGCTGCTTAAAGGACAGGATGAACACAGGACCATTGCCATGGCTTGCTCAGCTTATGGTTTTGGTACTGATGTGACAGGGTGATGGGATAAGAAATACAAGCATGCACGTAGCCTCCTTGCCAATAATATCTACCTACCTAAATCCAGGTAAGTCACTTCACCTGACTGCAGACTGGACATTGTAATTCCTCCTCAGAGGAGTTCTGGTGACTAAAAGTCCCTTAGTAACCCTGAGGGCTCTGAACATTGCAGAACCTTATAGAACTTTCAGTAGGAAGGCTTCAAAATTGCTAGCATCAGACATACAACACTAATGCTACAGGGAGAAATATTCATAACAAGGAAGGGATTCCCGTAGGATTACGGATTTTCTGCATGAATAATCTTGTGTGCCCCCATTGTGGGTCTTTGCCTGACACTTTTGTGTTCTGGCACGTAGAAAAGTGTGCTCAGACATGGCACAACAACACGGCTCAGAAAAGCACCCTGCAACAGCAGTGAAACTTGGTGGTTTTATTTGATCTTTTTCTTTTTCCCTTTAAAAACCAAAATTCCAGTGAAATAACAAGTCCTTAAAACATGTATTATTTATTTTCAACAGAGTAAAAGAGCCCCTACAGTATTTTGAAAGAATGTCTGGTTTATAGGTCTGCAGTGATAACATGTTGGAAGTAACTAACAATTATGTTATTTTTGTCCTCACTAATAATGCTCAGGGAGCAATTGATGTTTCTTTTAGAGTTAATAAGAAACATTTGAAGCAAAAGCAGGAACTGTGGAGATAAAGCAATTGGCAAGAAATAGTATGTTTAAATACCATAAAACAGCCAAGTATCCAAACAGGTGTTAGATAAAGCGGTATAAATAAACCACTCTGTATGCAGCCCATCACACAGCAGAGCTGTGTAAAAAATTGCATGAAATAACTTCACTCCTATTCAGAAGAAAATATAACAAAAGTGATCCTTGTGTCTCCTAATTAGCTTTAGCAGCTGAGAAAACATTTCTCATGTGGAAACTTCTGAAAGCTAAAAGTTGTTCTGTAAAAATGGAAAACAAACAAAAGAAGCAGTCAGCTTGCAAACCCTTTGGAGAAATTGTATCTGAAGTTTGAAAACCTCGTCACCAGTTAATGGCAGTATCCTGAAGAGACAGTGCAACCTCTTTCAGCTTTGCAAAGTTATGCCTGCCTCTTTTAGTTATTCTGCACTGCCTGGTGGCAGTACAATACTAGATGATGTGTGTTATTTTTATTGGTGCTGCTTTCACAAACACACAGATATTTGCCCTTTCTTCATCCAAACATTTGGTTGCATTAAGGGTTGTTTGGTTTAGATTAAAGATTTTAAAGACAAGTCAAATGCGAAGTAAATCAGCACTAGCAAACATGAGGTGAAAATAATTACCCATACTCACATGACTGATAAGCAGAACTATGGAAAATGTCTCGCAACAAAATCCACCTGGTTTCTGTGGCTCCTACAAATGAGAAGCCACGATAGGTTCATTGAAAGTTTTGTCAAGATCCATCAACCTTTTGGATAAGTGGAATGACTTGTAGCTTTTGTTTAACCAGCATGTGAATTTGTTCAACCTGTGAAGTTTAGGTAACGTATGAGTTTTGCGAGTCTTACTCACTGTCTTAGGGTTCTTTCAAACTCATGTGAAAGGAAGACAAGAACTTAGATGTGTCGGTGTGCCTGTAGACACCCATGGTGTGAAAATGCTGAATTTCAGATGGGTTTAGAAATCAGAGCTTTCAAATGTTGCTCACTGAAACTCCCTTGCTTGTGAATCTGGTCCCTGAACCCAGCTTTGTGCAGTCCAAGTTGTGCAAAAAGCCAAAAGAGAAACCACAGCATCCCTTTGGAGACTCATTCTCTGGCCTGTATTACAGTGTGTCTTGGAAAAAACGAGCCTCTGCACTGATCCTCCCTGCTGTCAAACTCTCCCCATAATTTGTGTTCTGCATAGCATGGAGGAGTCCCTAAACACAGTGACTGGGTGCCAATCCAGTGCCTGGACTAAGGGAACATACTTTATGTAATGCCGGTGTTTGCTTCTGCTCTGTCATTCTGTGCTGGAAAGATTCAAAGGGGCTAATCTGAACAGTCTGTGACCTGTGTTGCTGATATCTCACACGGACCCTGCATGTACAGCAATTGCTCTGACAGCCTTTCAATAACTGAGAATAGGTAGACATCATATCCAAGT
The DNA here is from genome assembly GCF_037157495.1 of Lathamus discolor. Lineage (NCBI taxonomy): Eukaryota > Metazoa > Chordata > Aves > Psittaciformes > Psittacidae > Lathamus > Lathamus discolor. The sequence goes on along the minus strand of NC_088909.1, from coordinate 7,322,051 downwards.
GGACATATGCTTCTTTTGGAGTCTTTTGAATCCATCTCTGGCTCCCCTGGTCAAGTCATGCCTCAGTAAATACGGTGTTACAGAAGAACTTGGCCCCGTCGCTCTTCAGGAACTCATGTTTTTAGCTTCTGAGCTCCATTGTCTCAGGCTTGCTGCACGAGCAGAGATAATGATGGTTGTACAAGGATACTCCCATGTGATGCCCACTTGGCACCAGCAGGGCAGCTTCATATTAATCAAGCTAGAGATGCATATGGGGTTTGCTCTGGTGGAGCACCAACAGGTGGGAACATAATTTAGTTGTCCAAGCTAGTGCCCCTTTCTGACATGCACTGTACTAAGAAAGCTGCAAGAAGGCTCAGAGTTGCAGCATGTGACATTGCATGATGTGTACATGCTCTATAAGAGCAGGGGTGTTCAGAGAGCAACTAACACAGTACTGAAACAAACACAGAAATGGGAACACTTCTACTTCAAGTTGGCTCTTTTCAGTTAACCACCAATGGATGTGATAAAATCCCACTGCTGCTGCTAGCAAGTAAAGGAAAGGAAGCCAATGTTCTTTTATACTCTGACACATGGTGCGTTTTGGTTTCACTCAGAGTAGCAAACCTTTGTTTCTCGTAACAAGTATTATAAATAGGCCCACTCCTTATCAGATCCTCCTCTTAATGTTTTTCATTAGAAAACCACAGTTAATTTTAGATAATTGTTAGAGATAATCTCAAATTTGTGTGTAATGTATGCCCCAGTTCTAAGAAAAACATGACACTGGGGAAGGTACTGCCTGCCTAACAGCTTTTCATTTACAAGACTAGTATAAGATCTCTTGTTCTTTTCAAATGAATTCTAGTGTCTTAGACATTCAGACTCCTATCTCTCAAAGCAGATAAAATTTTAACTTGCTTAGTATTTACTGTCTTCTATATTTTGTAACAGCTTCTGAGCAGGGTGCTCAGGGACTGAGCACGTGTCCTGCTAAACAAGAAGAAAAAGGTTTCCAAACAGTCTATGCCAGAATTTGCAGTGGCATATCTGACTCTTTAAGCTTTCCTGTGGGAGTCAATTTTACTTTATTTGACAGCAGTGGCATTTGCTGCCAGAAGAATAAAGACAACGGTTGTTTAAAAAAGCACATGTGTCACCCTGCACTATCAAACAATCTGCTCCACAGTGCAAGAGATTTAAGATGAAACAAACAGATGAATTCCCATGACCAAAAAGTCTTTCTAGCACCAAAAGAGGAAAGAAGTTCATCTACTAGTAAGAAAGGATTAAAAGTGGACTGCAAGTAGCCTTCTTGTACAGGAAAATACAAGGAACAAAATCAAACCATGAGGCAAGTTTAGGAAAAAAAAGCATTATACATTGCCCTTCCAGTCCATTTTTTTGTTCAGTATAATTGCCCCATATATCTTGAATAGCATGAAAATAAATACATAATATAGTGGCATTTGGGCCTCTAATATGCAAGGCAAAAATTAACAAACGAAATGCGGTCTCTGATCTTTCACACTGAGAAAAGCAATGGGAAAATAAAGGTGCAGTGATTTCTTGAGGATGCCAGAGGATGATCAGAAACAAAAATGAGGGACTTGGATATCCTGGTCTTCCTAGTCCCAAGCAGACGTCTATTCCCTGAGCAATGTTTATTTTAACAACTAGGGCTGAATGTTGCAAATATTTGTAGCTGAATTATCTCAACATTTTGAAGGCTATGTACCTTGAATGTTGTGTTTTTTCTGGGAAACTTAGTGGAAAGAGTTCTTCTTGGCATGCAGAAATGCTAGGAAATTCTAACATCATGCACGAAATTTCAAATCTGCCTTTAGGAAAAGCCAACTTCCTTCATAAATTGGCTCTTTCTCACTGGCAAAGGTGAGTAGGGTCAGGCAAAAAAGAAAACACAAGCCTACTTTAAACTTTGTGAGGAAATTTTAAACCCCATAAATTTCTATACATTTTGCCTTTTATTGTGAAGTCCTGGGATATTTCTAATAGCAAGTTTCTTAAGCAAAGCTCAGCCCTGCTATTTTATACTCTTTATTTGATACATGTGAATGGACATTTATCCAGGCCCATCAGAATATCAGCCAATTTAAAAATCTGCAGATTTTGGGGGTAAGACCCATTTTTTGCTCCCTATGGTCCATGGAAAACCACAGTCTATAGATCTCAAGATAATAAAGAGACCATGGTCCCTTTCAGAGTTAATTGTATTTCAAACCATCAGGTATAGGTGGTTTACACTGATACACACCCATAAAAAACATGTCACTTTAATGCTTACTGGTGAGGGAGAATAAATTGAAGGTTGATAACTTTATTCATACACAATAGCTCTGCTAATAAGTCCATTTCTTATCTTGCTATTCCTTTCTGGCACCTCAAATGAACAGAAACTGCCAGTAAGATCAGAAGGTAAAGTGATACATTAAACCAATTTTCACCTGTGATCAGGAGCCTTTCTGCATAGACTTAAAGAAGTTAAAAGTTAATGGATGTATGACACATTAGCTAGCCTGCCGTATTAGAGAACAAAACATTCTGCTTTTCAGTGCAGTCTATTCTTGTGGCTGTACTAGCAAATTAACAATTGAAGGGAAAATACAAAGAAAACCCCACAACATGAAAAAGCACATTTCATGCTCATTAAAAAATACCCATTAGAGCATAATGCATCTGCAGCAAAAACGAGTCTTAAGATTTCAAAAGTAGAAACTGTTAGTTTTGCACTAACTCATTGGTTCTTGCTTCAGTGAAGTGCTTCTTAAGACCACAAGGCTCTGCAGGATAGCTCATGTCATGAGTGTGTCTGTCATCCTAGGAAAAGTTGTAAAACAGACAAAAAAGTCTCAATTTCCTATTTTAAAACTATAGATGCTTGTCAGGCAGAAAGATAAGTTTGACCAGAAAGTCTATACTAAAAATGCCTTGGCTGAAATTTAACTCATATGGCTGATTAACCATTTAACAAACATGCTGGTAAAGAGGCCAAGCTATTGTCTTCACTCTTCTGGCCAAGGACAAGGATAACGTTAGCTTTAAAGAGGTTAATTTTGTTTGCTGACGCATGCAGCATGCTGCCAAAAGGGATCCTTTGCTTGGAGCAGCTATCACAGGAAGGTTTATAACTCCCATCTCTTGCCTGCACAAAAATCCAGTAACAAAAGATAATTTCACATATAAACAGTGTTCTTTCATTTGAACATCTACTAGATGACTTATTTGATAGTAGTTTCCTTTCCTCTATGCTGTCCTTCCCCCTTGGCCCTATGCTGAATTCAACTCCATCATAAGGGTGAACCAGTGGTGATCCTTCAGTCAGGATCCACTGAACCAATGCTGTTAAAGGGTAAAATTTATCATACTGGCTCCAGAGGGCACTTTTCTGTCCCGCTCTCCAGCCTCACCTCCTGTATAGTTGTGAGATGACATTAACTCTAGCACATTCATTCACAAACAGCTATAAGCTCTATTCTTCATTGCATGGGACTACAGAGCAATGGACTTATATCTAAGAGCTGTCTACAGGTGAGGGGCTCTTCATAGGACAAGTCTGCATTTCATCGTCCACCCCTACTACAATCATAGCACAGTGATGATGACTAAAAAATGCATCCTACTTTCCAAGTGCAGCATAGCAGAAAGGGGTTTTGGCTTAGTTGCTCTAAACAAGGCACTGATTAGCTAGTAATCAGCAAGTGATTAGCAAAGACAACTGGGTCACTTGGAGTTCAGCATGTGCATTGTTTGCTGGGAGGAGCTGAAATGCCTGTGCTCAGCGTGAGCGCACATGCTGATACAGTTGTCCACCACAAATAGCCATTCAACAAACTTGGTCTGGGACATCAACTTGTGTCCCATAGCATTTGAATCATAAGTATTGCAAAATAAGAATCATGATACTGACTGGCTTTCTAAAGCATTGAAAGATGTAGGTTGTTAATGGTTTTAATAGCTCCTGCATATAACACATTATGAGGAATACTGATACAATGAACAACCACCTTTTTTTTTTTTTCCTGAAGATTATTATAGACAATCTGTAACATGTTGTTACCCAGCAGAGACATGATCATTCAGTGTCATATCAGGAGGAACCAAAACCCACTCATAGCAGGTTTGCATAAAGGACAACTACAGAGCTGCCCTATAAAACACAGGCACACCAAGGGTCATGCACAGAATCCCAGTTGATCTCAGTCACAAGGTCTTCGCTAGGGGCCAGCTGGCACCTCATGTATTTGTAGACCTCCCCCTGTTCCAAATCAAAGCTTGTATTGAAGTTGGTGAGTCAAAACTATCTCCTGTGAAACCTGTGAGTCTAAGTCCAGTGCTTTTATTCTGTGTGCCACATCCTAGATATCAAGGAAAATATGAAAGAGTAATTTTGACCTCTTAAACAACAGGGCTAAACTTGTACGTATAGCAATTTCATTATTTCTACACTACCCATTGTAGTTAGTTTCTGCTAAACTAAAGTATCCTATCCAGTGTGCCTTGGTAGCTCATCACAAGGTATGTCTGAAATCTTCTTTGTGGGTGTTGGAATGGATGTGGTCTCACTTCAGGAGACCAAGTGATGCAATCCCCAGCAATCCCCAGTGATGGCATTTTGGCTATTTAGAAAAAAACAGATTTACATACTGACATATTTATCCCTTTTTGTGTTACAGTAGTGGATATCTATTCCCACCTAAAGAGGATTGTTTTAATTGTCTGAAAATGCTATCAACTTTAAAAGTCTCTTTCTTCTCAGCTGAAAGAGCTTCATGCAAGGATCTTCATCTTGAAACTCAAAATCCAGCAACACATCTATGAGAAAGATCCATTCTTTATACACCTCTTTCTCCCAGTTTATTTACCTCTCAATAGCAAGAGAGGAAGAGAAGCACCTTGTAAGTAGCACAAGCCCTGCGAGTAGTGACACTCTGCTTCCCCGCTCCTTACAATTCATCTGCAAATACAAAACTCATGATCTTTTTAGGCAGGATTTCCTATTAGAGTTCCCTGCAGCATGACTCTGTGCTAAGGGCTGAGTAATGGCTGGGGTGCATACATGTGTATGTGCACACATGCAATACATACACATAAATATGTGTTCACATATATATAAATAACATGACTAATAGTGCCAGAAACTTGACCCCTAAGACTCCTACTAAAGACTTTAATACATTGCTGTACAACAGGACTCTTTAAGTCGCTTGCATTTCCTTATAGTATTGAGTGCCATTGGACTTCTGCTTCAAACTTTGTTAGTTTATAAAGTGACTTTTATAAAGATTGCAATGTAAACTTTTAAAACTCACATTCTTTATTTTATTTTTTTTTAACCTGGCAAAAAAGAAATAAATTCCTTGTGAATCTGACCTCTTTTTCTCGCATGCCTTTCAGTGGGTGTTGTAAGAAAGCAGCTATTCAGTTATTACAAGCAGGGACCGTTTTGCTAAAGCACAATATTTGAAGTAAATAGATGTAGCAGAATATGTGTATGTCCCAAACTTAAGCTAAGCCTAGAAATTGGATGCACTGAATTCAACTGCTGTTAAATTAGACTGGAACAAATATGGGCAAATCCTCCAGCCAAGACACAAAATATTTTTTTGTTTCCAGTCTCTAGGACACTAAAAATATCCTGGCATGGCAACACTATATAATACTTGAAGCCTGATATGATACAAAACAAATTCTGAAGACGCTGTCCTGAAGCCATTCCTTGCATCAGCCCTGAATTTGATTCCCAGTACTTGACAAACGTGTGTTTCATGGGAGGGTGATGCCAGCCACACTTGGACAGGCAATTGCTGGTGCAGAAGGTGGTTTCATCCCCCAGAAAAGTCCCATCCCAGCACCACTACAGGTTGCTGTGCTGTTGAAATGGTGTGTTTGAGATCTTCTGGTGCCATCCTCTCCCTCAATGTCTTTTTCTTCTTGGGAGACCAAGTGGAACAGAAAGCTAAGGTGTGTCATTTGTGTGTCTGTGACAGAGGATAGAAACAGGACTGCCCTGCTGAAGACTGAGTTCTCATTTTGCCACATCCAAGCTGTTGTAACCAAATGTGTGCAAAAGAATGTGATCTGAGATTACAAAGCAGAAATAAGATGTATGGAGACTTGCAAGAAATGGAGAAGAGAAATATTTGAAGGTTTTTTTCTTGCTAATATCACACACATCCATAATGTCAGCGCCACACCAGTGCCTGCTCTCAACATAATGCCTACAGGACCAAGGGAAAACACTGCTGAAATTATTACAGAATGATTAAAGAATTGTTACTTGAGAAAAAAGCAGGACTGGAAGAGCAGGGCTTCTCACCATGATTTCATGGAAATCTCGGTTATAAAACCACCTCTATTAACAGAGACAATGCTCCAGAAGGGGCAAAAACATTCAGGAGAAAGCAGAGCAGGGGAAGGAAGTGTGACAGAAAAAGGGTGGGCGCAGGAAGTAGGTTTTTTTGCTGTTATACAAGACCCACTGGATTTTCTCTTAAAGTGGAAGTGGTTAAGGAAAGTAACCAAGCTTCCAGTTGTTTTTTTTTCAAACAAACCCACTCTACTCAATGTGGAATGAGGACAAGGCCGATCAACATGGTAACTTCAGCCTGAACCACCTTGTGTCCATGAAGATCAACCAAGCTAAGATGGAAAGATATTCTAAACCCTTATTGCTTTGGGGGGATGTCTATACTATTAATTGCAAAACAAGAGCATCTCATTGCCCACCAAATGGGTACACATTTTGAAGACATCCAAGGGGGAAATGAACTCATAAAACAGAATGATTAAAAAACAAGAGAAACTATTCAATGGCAGTCTTTCAGGCTGTGCCATAAGATTTTGCCTCAGTTCCGTATTTTTTAAGGTCATGTAGACCAGAAAGAGCAATGTGGTGTGCATGAGACAAGCAAGGGAAAACTAGATCACACACTGCTCCCTGCAACTCACCTCTCTTCCCAGCATCTTCAATCCTCATTTTTTTTCTGGATTCCCAATGAGATTATCCCAATCTTCACAACACTGCTGGCAGGAAACTTTTACTCTATATAGATTATAGAGCGCTACGTAACTTTCACCATGTGTTTCCAAATGAGATAAAACTGTTTTTTATCTTGTTCTACATCAAAGCTCTTCAAGGAACAACCAGTTTTGGCATTAAATTTACTTTTATGTTTTAGCTTAATATGTCTCTTTTTACCACTTTGGAGGCTGACATAGGAACACTTACTGTTCATGGCCAGAAAACAGAGGTAAACAAAACAGAGCAGAGCTGTTCTTGCTCCTGGCAATGCAGTAACAGTGCGCCCGCTGCTGCACCCAACACAGCCAGCAGTACCTTCAAAGCTTCTTAAGAGGATTTGGATGGCTCTTTTACCTTAATTCCAGAAAGCAGAAGTGTTTTGGAGTGGTTATGTAATGACCCCAAAGCTGACATAAGTGACGGAAGAAACAGCACAAGGGCAGCCACAAAGGGCAAGATCTGCCAGGCTTGAGAGAAGCTGGCTTCCTACTGCACCAGGATCAATACTAGGATTTCAGCTTTTGATTACTTACAGTATTAAACAGCTTGATGCATTCTACTGGAAAACATAGCAAACACTGGGCAAAGATGACAATACATGGACAAAGTGAAAGGCAGATCTTGCATCATTCCTCACCCTGTTAACTCATATTTGCCTCATGGATTTCATTGCCTGCCGTTGTTAAAATAATCCTAAAATTACAACTGAGCAGATCTATTAAGAAATACAGCCAGAATAATAGTTTACACCGTGAGAGGTTCCTGTGCAAACAGAAAATGACGGCTTCTTGGAAACTGGAAATTCCTACCTCCCCTGCAATGGCAGCCTGCAACTCCGTACTGACAGTCATGTGTTTCCAGTCCATCAGGGCTTATAGGCTCTACAAAACCCATGGACTGATTATGTTCAGAGCACAACACAGCACTGACTATTATGTAGCAACTTAGCTGGTATATAATTACTTTTGAGGAAAATGATTGCAGAACAACATCACTTCTCAAAGATTTAAGTTATTAAGGAAGATTAAGGAATTTCATTCTGGAAAAGAGACTTCACTGTGACCTAATTGGAGTTTTTAACATTCTCAAGGGAACTAATAAAATTGGTTCATGCAAATTCTCCATACTTTCAAAGAACACGAACACAACAGAACATTATCTAAAAAAATTAGGAAATTGAGATCAAAAAGAATTTAGAACAACAATGACAACAACAACAACAACAACAACAACAACAAAAACAGAATAATTTGAATTAGAGGGGGCTATCCTACTAGGTCATTTTTAATCCACCCCCTCCTCCCCTTGAATCACAGAAGGATTGATTTCCTTATCCTTAAATAATCCCTAATAGATGGGTGTCTAGGTGAGCCAATGATGACAATTCCACAACCTCTCTTGGCAGCCTGTACTTTCAGAAGAATAAACATATTGAATAAATTATTAAAAAAGGCCACTGTGGGGAAGGAGAATCAATGAAATCAAGGAAGAACTTGTTAATATTGAGTGGAGGATGAAAGACAGGGAGTAAAAATAAGCTCATTAGATGAATGAAAGATGAAAATGGCAAAAAGGGACAGAATATGGTGGTTTATTCTTTTAGCTATAGTATGGTTTTCGCTTACTATTTAAAGAAATTACACAGAAAGAACACCTACACATTTCTCCAAGCACAAAGCAATTTCAAGAATGACCACATGGAAACTGCAGCCAGTGTACTGTCAGCTCCTGACAAAAGAAAACTAACAGAAGAAATGCCTATCTGTTCTATGATTATATGATTCTAAGAGTACACACAGGAACAACTTTCTTACAGACTGAAACCAACACATTTGCTAAAGACAATTTCAGGTAGATACTAATACATTAACACACAGGAAAGCACACACACAAATAAACGGCATTAATAAAGTACTTACACATGAAAGTTAGATTTTCTAGGACACAAGGTATAAGTACATAATGCCCCTCATCCTGCAAGCAGTCGTATATTTAGCTTCACACATAAGAGGTGTCCTGGTCAACCCATTGGGATTATTTGCCTTCACAAAGTGTTTGCCAGATGTAGCCCCCAGACTGTGCACAGCTCCTGGCTCTGTGGCCACCACACCAGCTAACTCTGCAAAATTCTTTCCAGTGTCCTTGGTGCAAGATTGTCAACACAAAACCAAGTGTTTACCCCCAAACTGTCACCTAAGTACCTTCTGAAAACACACTTAAATATGGCTGCAGAGAAGTTAGATAGGTACTATTACCATCCCTTGCTGCTGGATAGGACCGCATTGGCAAGGGCAGTTAGAGACCTAGTGCCCAAGAGACACAAACAGCAGGAAATATCTTGCCTGTCTTATCAGAAGAAAGCCTCATCTGTTTTTTTTTCCTGCCTTTTCCAGTACTGGCTTGTGTGTGAACCTGTCCGGAAGGCATGCTTATAGGACAGACAAGTGAGAGCCTTCAGAGATGCTCACACACATTGCAAGCAGCATTATATGCTCCAGCTTTACACTTTTACATTGGGGTGTCAGTGGCTGATACAGTTACAACAACATGCCTGGAGATTTGTTTGCTAGAACAGGGTCAAAACTCACAGCTCCTCGTCTCTTCCCTTCCTGCTGACTGCTACTGCTAAACCCAGGACACTCGGATATTCATATAAAATGTTTGCAGTATGTGTTCAGTCACTTGCATACCTGAAACACCGGACCACTTTAATTCTTACTGTCATTCTCCATTTCTCCAAAAGAATGTTTATTTTTCATTAGCCTCATCTCTACAACTTCCCTATTTATTCAGGGTATTACTCATAGCACCCAGTCATATTCTTTTTACAGACTGTCCATGCAAGGCATTTAATTGACCTGCAAACTATAATTATAACTGTATAAGCACATTCTGTCACTTTTACTACAAACATACATTGATTCATATAATTACAAGATTGTACCTGGTTTATTTTTAAATGTAGCAAAATTTTCCTCAGAAAGAAAGAACAACTCTGATTTAGGAACTTTTCTGCTAAGTTTAGACTTTATTCGATCAGGCTTCAGCTGTTCGTTCCTATGCAGCCCTTGCTGAGATTAGTTTATGTCTATGCAATGGATACAGACCAACTTTTTTGTTCCTGAAAGGTGAAACTATACTTCCCTAGGCATTGAGCGCATTCTCTTTCTTGCGCTTTTGTATTTTTATTAACTCCTTTGCTTTTGAGATGTGAACTCCAGTTCTGCCTTGAAATATATTTTGCACTGTACTTCGAGTTGTTACTAAAGTCCAAATGACCTCATTTCAGCTTAAGAGACATTGTGGGAAAAAGATGACAATCAAGACATAAGGATTTTGTTTTCCTGAATTTACGTTTTCTTTTTCTTCTAAGAAATATTTAAATGAAATTGAGTTTAACTTAACCCGAGGTTTGTTTAAGCTTAACGGTCATTGGTTTATTGCAGTTACTTTCAGAGAATTTTCTATCTTAAAAATCTTTGGCATTAAACCAGAAAACATTCTAACTTTCTTCTCCTTCATCTTTAAGCTTATGACATGCTTGTGCAATTGTTGCATGAAAGCAATTCTACATTTTTTTCTCATATAGGAAAACAGATGGAGAAGAATTTATCTGCAGTTGGGATTTGCTGCATATAATTTATTTCGCAGGATCAAGTAAAAGATAACTGTGAGCTCACACTAGCCAAGCTTCCAGGACGCCGTCACTTCAAAATTATATGTATTTTTGAGATTATAGTTATGGAGAGACATGGGTACAAAGCCATTGAAGCATTTTTCAGATTTCCATGAGGGCTTAATATTTCTCCGCAGCTACGCAGTACATTCCTGGTGCTCCCCCTTGACTGGGTGGCTCCCACGAACAGAAATATATTTTATATTCAGTCTCCTAGCTTTCTGAAGCACTTGGTAGAGAAGTCTATACCCCTAAAAGAACTGCTTACTTTTCCACCATGGGCACAAAGTCATGTCACTCTGGCATGTGTTCAGGTTATGTGAACAGGACGGAAATCATTCTGACATGAACTTGTTACAGAGCCCCATTCCTCTGTGGAAATTTTCTGGTCTGTCCTATTGTTTTAGCATTAGATTTTACTATTTTTTCATTAATACAGTAGGAAAATCACATCGCTTTCAGAACACGTTGATGCTAGTCAGGACGCTCTTGAGGCTAACAATGAGTCAGGACTCTGGACTCCTACCAAGCTTTTCTTCCATTGAGCTGTGCTCTTTCTTCTTCCTCCTTAAGGAACTAGCTTTTATTGGCCTCTTTAGCTTTGGATTAACTTACATCATACATTTCATAGTACATATATATTCCAGTAAAAGAATACACACAGTACCATGCAAATTAACTCCTAAACAAATTAAAAGGTTGAATGACATATATAGAGCAGTGTGGAAAAGAGGTTCCACACGGTAACATGAAGGTTTGCATTATGTGCCTTGCAAATCAGGCATCTACAGTGCACTTAGGAGTGATAAAGCCAAATTATACTTGTGAGTCAAATGCTGAAAGAGTTGTGACAAAGTTGTACAGTGAGCAGCCTTTCCCTTCCCAAAGTGCTTTAAGGTAGTCATGCACAGCATTAAGTTTTGGAGGTCTTGCAGCGAGTCTAAAGGGAGAGAAGGAAAGGTCACATCAGCTAGGAAAGGAAAGGAAATAAAACTGGGTTTCGGTCAATGACATAGAGGGACATAGTGGTTTGACTCCTGTTAATTTCCTAAGTACCTTTAAAAAACTCCCTATGACAAGTCTAGGAAAGTAGCCGTAATCATGTAATGAATTGCAGAGAGCTGCATCTGCTGGTGAGCATTGCCTGTGATTTTGGAGTGGGGACATCAGTGTGCACCTTTTCTCTCACACCAGGAAGCTCTGCTACAAAAAGAAGGTCTGCATTATGGTAAAGGTGTAGGATGAAATAGTGCCAGGATACACTTTATGGTAGTTTAAAGCCTCTCGATACCTCTTCGGTGCAACAGCACAGTGATAATTCTTCTGTCCTCCATACCTCCAATTGTTTCACTTCTCAACAATGTATTTTAGCCCCATGTCTCCATTGGCTTTTTTTTTTTTTTTTTCCCATTCTAGGAAATTTCCATTTCCATTCCCAGGCACAGAATCAATGACTGCCTTAATCAACTCTCACACCATAACAGAAAGTAAAAGGCAGAATGTAGCATTTAACAGGCTAACTATCCACTGTGCTGACTGGCATATGATTTTTCTCAAAGAATGAATATTCAGTAAGACCTGACTGGTTCAGTTCAGGAAGAACTGAAGGCCAAATCATCTTTCTAATCACAAACCTTTGCCCCATGGGGTCTGAATTCTTGCTTTAAGGACCACATCAGAAGATTTATGAAGTCTGTTGCTTTGTTCCCATTTTTAGAAACCAATCCAAGTCACACTGAAATCAATAGGAGTCCTTTCATTGACACAATCAGGCTTTGGAGCAGGTCCATAGAGAATGTCACTTTTCTATGATAAAAAGAGATAGGGATGAACACTCTCAACATTTCCACTGGTGCTCACATAGAGTGGAAAGTGTTCCTTTCCAGATGAGTGATCATCCTGCGCAGTCTGTAGAAACACTAACCAGATGCAGCACATGCCCAGTTCATCATCCCAGCTACTCAGAGCAAGGCACTACAACACTACAGACACAGCTTTAAGAACACATTAAGAGATAAACTTGAGTAAGCACTGAAATTCTCAGTTTCTCAGCTAGACCCTCAAAAAGCTGAGCCCAAAGGACCTCCGTGAAGGCAGATTTCACTTGCTTAAACAGCCAGAGCCTTTTTAAAAATTAAGCACTGAAAAAATCATTACAAATTACTGCCCTGTTTACCTGGATTTTTATATTCTTTTGTGGCTAAAATATAGGTGATAAAAAGCACTGTGTTAGAGCATATCAGTTTTCTAGGTATGCAAATCAGATCTGTGTAATGCCCCAATCTCTGGATCCCAAGACTCCAGAAACACCTCAGATATGATACCTACGACATAAGGAGCAAAGCAGATGTGTTTTATATGTGTGTTGTGGTGTTTTATAATGATCCCTTCAACATGAGCTCATTGCCGTAATTACCAAAGCCTTCATTCACTAAATGATAGTCACCTGTTTCCTACCGCTGTTTTTAGTAATGTGAATGCAACATTGCTTCAACCAGTCAGTAGTTTCTCCCTGAACCTGCAGACACTGAAGAGCTCATCCACTTCACCAGAGGAATCCTGGACAATGAAAATCCTTTAGTTATAGACCAGAAATATTTTTGTGTCCTTAGAAGTGGAACCCAAAGCTGACCAGAAATGAAATTAGTTGAGTTACTGGTGCTTTTACCAACATAATAAAGAACAGATCTTCACTCACAGAGCATTGTGCTAGAACAGCAGCAGCTGGGTTCATCTCTTTCTCCAGCAGGCAGCAAGTGATTCCACCCTTCTCATTTCAGTGTGGTTCACAGGTCCAAGACACCCTGTTTTTCACTACACATTGACAAAAAAAAAAAGATTTCATTATGAAGAATGTTAACTAATATACTGGGAGGAAAAGAAACAAAGTTGTCCATGGAAGCACTGGATTGAATTATCTTGTTCCCTCCCAGCTACAGCATGCAATCAGTATTTATTTACTTGCAAGTGGAAGGTGTGCCATTTCAAATACTCTCCCTCTGACTGATGCAGGCCCCTGCTGGATCACGCTATTTAACTCTCTCTTTGGAGCTGTTTGGTTTTCAGCTGGCTTATCATGATATATGTGTGCTGTGCATACCATGGCGTGTCAGGCTAGATCAGACTACAACTTGTCACACAGAGCAGCAAATTAAGGCAGTATGAGTGAGCCGCAGATATATATCACATGGCATTGGGAAGTTAATCAAACTTAGTTTGGTGGAAAATATTTTGGTGTGTAGTAAGCATCCTTTGGATCATGTTTCCTCCTCTCTTGGCTGGTAGGATTGTTTTTTTTTTTCTTGTGCACACTTTGAAACTTAAAAGGTAATTATGCTATTTAAAAGTATACACTTAAATTTGTGTCTTTGCTGTTTGCTCTGTTCCCTTAACAGACTAACTGGTTAAAGTTGTCTTTGCAAAATTATTCCAACTCATTTTTATATTATCACTAACTTTGCATTATTAGAGGGAGCTATTAACAGAAGATGGGAAAGCTGCCGGGAACTAACGGAAGCTATATGGGTATTTATTTAAAGGAAGTTAAGTTCATAAGAGAGAGAAGAACATTCTCCGCTAATATAAGAACCACTGAAATTTTTTGCCGATATCTCAGTTTCACATTCACCCGGACACTTCTTTCCTTTGTTGCCCCAACTTGGGTCATAAGCATTGAAACCCACAAAGAAAATAATTCCTTTTCTTTTAAGCCAGATGTGTTCTAGAGAGCTCGGGAAACTTGGTGGAGGAAAAGGGTGTTGAACTCAGAGCACCAAAGGGGCCAGCCAGGACACTGGGGCTTTGCCCATCACCCTGTTTGACTTCCCATAGTTTGTTTAGGCATCAGTTCAGGGAGATTCAAAGCCACATGGCTGACTCCCAGCACAGGTAGTTTCACAGGAGTCAACCGAAAACAATAGGGCTGTTAAGCTGTTGGAGTCGGAGCTGTACAAACGTGTTTCCTTCAGTCTCGTGGCTAAGCAGCAAACTGAAAACAAGATTTAGGTCAGGTTGAACCTGAAGCACACAATGTGTCGGTGGAACAGACTTAAAAGCCCCCAAAAGGTTCATTTTGGATCAACTCAGGCTGCTCCGATTGATTGAGAATGGAAGTTTTCATATTGTTTTTAACCCAAAATTTAAAAAACAAACAGTTCCAGCTGAAAAACTCCCTTATTTCAAAACATTAAAATGAAATTTAAACCAATGACAATTCACTCTCTTACTGAAAAGCCCTATTTTCTAGTTATCATATTACTTTCCAAATATAATGAACAGAAAAGGTTATCTTTGTAAAGTAAGTGGTTTAAGAAAGGTCAAAATGACAGTTTGTTTTGAAAATACTGAAATGAAGCATTTAAACTTTCCTGAGAAAAGAAATTTCCCTGATTTTCTTTCTGACAAACCTCTTCATTACATTCAACCTGAAATTATGAATAGTTTTTCCACTTCAAATTGCACTTTTGGCAAACTTAAGTCTATCCTGGAGAGATTCCACCAGCTCTGTTGAAACTGGCATATGCTCACATACTTCACTGAATAAGAGACTTCACCCTATAAAATGGGGATAAGAATAAAACTTCCCCAACTGATGGAGAAAAAAATCTATAGGTTGAGCTGTTAATGCCTGTAGATATAAACGTCTAAGATACAAACATCTAAGGCAGACACAAAAGCTTTTGGCTTCCTGAGGTACAACACTTCACAGAGAAAGGAATTCTTTGTCTTTGTCTTAATGGGAGCTAGATTAGGTCTTCAAAATCTTAACTAGTTAGATGAATAAAGAGCTAAAAGCACAAGCTTAAGTGCTTTAAAATTATGATCTAGAAGGCTTCTAATTTGGTATTATAATATAGCTGTTTAGTTCAAAGTGATAAATAGACACAGGCATCCCACGCGTGGCTGCAGTCATAAGGCAGGTAGGGTTTCCCACTGCAGCCACCGCACACTGACAGTGTCCCATGTCCCAAAGCAAACAACCAGGATAATGCTCTTGGCTACAAGAGGTCTAGTATTGCCCCTGTGCAGGTGCCACTTACCACTGTCTTGTTTGTCCTCTTCTTTTCCTGGCCTGGAGGGGATTTCAGTATGAAAACCAGTGATCAGAATGTTTTGGGTGGAATTTTCCCATTTCATTATATGTGACATGTTTGGGACTGAGTTTTGCTGCAGACTCGTAGCCTATGGCCATGGGCAGGAAAGATGAGGCTTCACTGAAATGTGGAGCAAACATACACAAAAAGAAAATGGATAAAACATTAAAATGACAGCTTGCTGAGGTAGCTTTTTGTCGGAATGGCTTTAGCATGATCACAAAGTGATGTGCAGTAGTTGACACAGCTTGTTCCTACGTGGTGAAACGAAATTGATGCTTAGTTTACCCACTAGACCAGGATTTGCTACATGAACAAAATATCCCAACCGGGCCACAACAGGTGTGCCAAGAAAATTGTGAATATACAGAGAGATGTGTCTATACAGTAGGCTTGAATCAAACATCTAATCAAATTGTGTGGAGATGAATGCAGAGGTTTGATCAATGAGCCGTGCTCTGCAGCTCAACTCCACTGTTAATTTTAAAATGCTTTTACACCCCATGCAATGTGACAGCACAGATGCAGAAAACAATGCCAGAGCTAATAAAAAAACCTGAGAGGCAGAGGAAGTGTGTTTTAGGCAAAATTCTGGCATCAGTAAAACCAATGGCAATACTCCCACTCCCTTCTGCAGTGCTGGGATTTTACCCCTTACCTCTAGAAAAATCAATGGATACACAATATTATGAATATCCATTACACTGGGGGTTATTTTGTAAAAGTCTTGGGTTTAACTTCTGAACATAATTTCCAGTGAGCTTTTGTTTAGCTCACCAAGGTCAATTAACGTAATTCCAAAACTTCTGGATCAAGTTTTGTGTAGATCATTCTCTCTAATGCATTCATCTGTTACGAACTACTCACATCTTCTATTTTCACTTAATTCCCTTTGAAGTTACCTGCGCGCCTAAAGTTAAGCCTCTTTTAAAAATCTTTACAGAATCGGGCACATAGTTTTTGTAATTCTCCATTCAGCTGGTGTGGTAAGAGTAATAAAAAAGGGCTGTGATGTATATAGACTTACATGCTGTGCTCTTCCTTCAAGTTGCTGTATTTCTATAGCAGCAAAACAAAAGTCCTGTCTGCAGGGAATCTTGTTGTGGTTAAAAATCTATATTTTCATTTTCTCCATTTGTTCTATAAAGCTGAACTAACAGGCACAATAAACATACATACAAACGTGCATAAAAATATTTAAGAACAGCAATCATACTTCGCAGGATGCTGGAAATATATGCACATTTTTAACCACTATAAAAATTGGGTTTTTTTCAAGGACTAAAAGTGGAAAATATTCATGTATTAATTACCACAGGATGTGCAAATATAGGAAGGACTTTTTTCATGTGCTTTTAAAACTTACACGAGAAATGTTGTGTCATTTACTCACACACAGCATGACAAGTTAAATTTACATTCCTGTTGGTTCCAACAAGATTATTTTACCATGTACAAGAAGAAATAATAAACACCCATAAATATAATAAAACCTGCTTGCATAACATGTTATTTTTTAAAAGAAAAATATAACTTATAGTAGCTGATGCCAAATATTTAAGTCATCTCTGTTTCTAGCATTCACTCAAAGCTCAAGGACTTCAGCTGGGAAAGCTCTTGCGAGCAGTGCAAGTGCAGGCATGCGCACCCAGGTCTGTCTCCCCATGGGAGTGAGATGATACCCACTTTCTGCAGCTGCAACTGTTGGTGAAGAGGAATAAGAAAGGTTTAAATTACAGATGCCAGCTTTCCCCTTTCTCATCCCTATGGACAGCAGGGAAAATGAATCCTCCACTTTTTACAACTTCCAGTGAAAAATTCCCCAGCTCTTCCCACACTTTATGTGTATCCCTGCTATCTCGAGGACCTTTCGTTTACAAGTGTGATGCTACATTTAACACGGCCTCAGTGGAAAAGCACACCTTTTATTTGGTTTATAGTTAGGTAGCAAAAAAGCACAGAATTCCCCATTTTGCCACCCTGGCAGCAGCACAAGATAGCCTGGCTCCCCTGTCCATGCAAAGCAGCTGAGGCATGCTTTTACCAAACCTGATCCCTTCTTCCCCCTTGTACTGATGTTTTTGTCACCAGCTTGTAAAGACCTCATCTAGTGCCTCACAGAAGTGGTCAGGGCTTTTGTAAATAGATAATAGGCATTCTGCTTTTCTAGAGCAGGTTTTCCTACAGTAGCAGTTTCAGTGCAAACTTTTTCCATCATTACTCTTCTTCCTTCCAGTTTCAAAACCCAGCGATTTATTCTGCTCTTACAGAAATTCCTTTAACAAGTGAGCCAAGACATTCTTTTCTAAAAGGGCAGTGAAAGAGTTAACAATGCCCTTCCATGTAAAACCACAAACAACTGGGGGAATAAAACAAAAAAAAAAAAAAAAAAAAAAGAAAAAAAAAAGAAGAGAAAGTTTTTAACTGAGAAATGGAAAGGATCCAAATTCTAACTGAGAGTAAAAGCACAGAGAGTATGAAATGCACAAATCATCCTGGGGTTTGGAGCTGATAAAGTTATTAAAAAAAGAAAGGGGGGGGGGGAATAAAAAAACCTTTGCTTCTGCCCTATACCTTGAGGCTGTGGAAGCCGAGTGGGAGGGGGAGCAGAACAAGTCAGACAGGAGCCCAGTGCAGAGCCCCATCCATCCCCAGCAGGAGCCGGGCACGGGCTGGTGCTCCCCAGCTCCTCTCTGCTGAGCTCTTGGCATGAGCTAAGTCGGGTTTGGTTGCGTAAACTCGGCACTTCTTGGTTTTTTTTTTTTTTTTTCCTTAAAAAAAAGGAAAATTATTATTATTAACAAGTGGGAGAAGAGAGGCTTTTAATATGGGCTGAAGCCTGGATCCGGCCAGAGCACGGGGTGGGGTTTGGAGGGCCCTGCCGGCTATTGGGCCATCCGCTTAGCAACAGCATGGAAAGGGCCAACCCCAGCATTTTTACAGCTGGGACACCTTCCAAGGATGGGTGCCAAATGCTCTGCTTCTCTGCCAAGAAAACAAACAAGGGCACTTTTAAAAACTCCAGAGTTAGAGTTTTGGGGTGTTTTTTTCCTTTCTTTTTCTTCTGTCCTCCACAAACTCTCCTCTCTTATGGTTAATGATCTCTCCCTTTATTAGTGAAGCTCAAGCTTCAGTTAATTGTCACTTCTGCAGGTTTCAAGAGTTGTTTCCACTTTCCCCATCTGTGGCTGTCTCCCATCTCTACAGGCTGGAGCAGGCGCTGGAGTTCAGTCAGCCGATCTCTCCTCAGATGCTGCAGGTTCCCTCCTTTCTTCCTTAACGGTAGAAATCTCTGCTGTCTGCATTAGCATTGAAATCTGCTTGCTATTGCTGTGTGTTTATATAACTTACACAATTTACTACTTATGTCACTTTCCTATATTCTATCTCTTCATTACAAGCCTGCTAAAGGGGTGGAATAAGAAGCACAGAGACTTAAATAGGCAAAAAGAGGTTTGTATCTAGAAACCTTTTTTTTTTTTTTCTGCAGAGAAATAAGAAATAAAAATTGCAATTCTCATTTCCTTTTACTAAAGACATATTTTTACTTTACATTTTTAATGCAATCGTTGTTACGTATTAGTCTTTGTGACTGCTGAAGTTGAGGTAGAGCCAGACTTTTGCTAGGAAGAAATATGGATTACTTTTTTTTACCAGCTGAGAAAAGTGTAGGTCCGTATTGTGACCCAAAATCTCTTCTTTCCCTGTGAAGCAGAAAAGTAGAAGAGTGAGAGCCCATTTCCAAGAAACACCAACTGTCTTCAGGTCCCCACAGCTTAGCACCTACCCAAAGAGAGCTCTCTCGTTGGATCTTGGCTTTTCTGCACTAGAGGAAAAAAAATAAATAGAGATTTCTGTTGCTGTTGTTGTTGTTGCTATAAGACACATTGGTACGAGGTGAAGCCAAACAACACCTCTTGGGAAATATTAAATACTTCACAGACAAAGGCCTGAAGAGGCCAATATTACAGCCCTTTTCTCATAATCAGTCATTCCATTAATTTCAGAGACACTGCTCACATGAGGGAGGCTAGCAGGGTCAGGCCTTTATTTGCACACAGTAGCACCTCTGAAGGGTAAAGGATGTCATCTGCAGTCATGATCCTGCTTCACTTCCTACCTCTACCTCTGATTTACTGGGAGACCTTAAGTAAATCACTTAACCTCTCTAAGACCAAGTTTACCCAAGTGCAAGAACATTCTGAACCTCCAACAATATTTGTGAAGTATTTCGAGGTCCTTGGAGGAAAGATGTACTGCAAATTATCAGCATAGCTGCTTTTACAGAAATAAATCTAAGTTTCTATGTTTAAGCATTTGTCCCAGCTTCATCCCAATCTCAAGCCTGCATATGAGTGGTTATACACCAGACCCCATAGGGAAAATATGCAGGAAAACAGCATGAAAGGGCATCTCACTCAATTGCAGCCAGGCCCCTTGATCCAGCCAGTTGGGCTTTGGGCATGCCATATGGTGCACTTCATTCTCAAAAATTTTTATCTGATATATTGAGGGATATGTTTTTGCACACTTAAGCTGAAACTGCAGTTCACTGATGTGGAAGCCATGGTCCATGCACTATTTGCTTTCTCAAACTACCCAAACATCCACTGTTACAAAAACCAGGCTGGAGAAGATCTTTCTCAACAGCAAAGAAGCAAGATGATGGGAACTTGTGTGGTCGTGACTGTGCTCCCTGTCCTAGGCAGAGCTAGGAAATACATGAACAACAACAGGAACCATACAAAAAAAAAGTTTGGGTAAAGGTTCACCGCAGAGAGAAAAGGGTCTTCCTTTTTATCTGTACTGCTTCTGCTTATCTTTTACTAGAAGTTGTTTTTAGTAATGAGGAAGTAGAATATAAGAAATTCATTTGTTTTTCTCATGACACAGCAAAATATACAACTTAATAACTCAGAATAACATCCCTTCTGCCCTAAAGAAATAATTTGACAAAATTAAACCAAGACTTTATCTAGAAATTGCCCAATTTCATAGCAAATTTCCACTCAGCTGAAAAAGCTTTGGATAAAGCCTTCATGTGGGAAGCCAGCAAATTGAAGCAACATCATAAATGCCTGATACAAATTCAGGACTAGGGTCTTAATTATTTTTCATTCATTACCTAGGTTAGCAAAGTGCTACATACTTTGATGGGAATTTACAGGACTACAAAACAGGACAAAATATTGTGGCACATAAGGACAGCTGGATCAACCTAAATACCTTGAGCCAAGAGTCAGCCAATATGCATTGAAGCACCATTTATCAACATGTTTTCCCGAAGAACGGATTCCCTCCTGTGCTGCTGGCTCCAGCATGTTCAAAACAACTCCACCATCCTCTACAGAATGTTTTACAACCTCCTGAAATTGTACTGTATTCAAGGGGTACACACATTTTGTCTGTAATTCCTATATACCCATAATTGGTTTTATAACACCTTGTTACAGTAGATAGTAGAATTTGCCAAGAACTTGATATGAATGCATTTCATAACATGCTTTATATAATCCATTATTAGAGAACATTGCTGCATCTGTAATTATGTTTGCAAATGCATTTTATTGAGTTCTACATAAAAGTATGCAGTATTAAAACTAGCTTTTAGGCTGCAGAAGTATATATATATACTTTGCTTCCTCCCATATATTTCTTTTTTTCTGTATAGTCAACACTACAAATTGAAAATTGCAAACTTTAGCCTCAATTTCCTAGTGGACTCCAGCCCCTGACGCAAGTATCCTTGAAGCTGGAGACAATTCAGACCTTCCCTGGAATCCTGTCATTTTTACTGTCTTTAGTTCTACATAGCCAAAATAACTATGTGAGTTCTGGCTTCAGGCTCATCAAATCTTTCAGCGTCTCTTCTGCTGCTGCTACCACTGTGAGAGGCACAAATCATATTAGGTACAGACTTACATCTACCTGCAGAACCCACACAGGTTACTGTGCTGGAATCTACTAAAGCTGGTGCTAGAAATATTAAATATAGTCTGATTTCCCAGCTTCTTTTTGTCAAGGTATGAACCGGAGAGAACCTGGGTTGATTGTCACAACCTCAGACTGACTATGAATGACCAGCAGATCTGGGAGGTGAGATGCCTTCTGCACTCCTGATGATACCCATTTGCCCAAGTGTAAGCAGTGGAGCTTAGATGCTTCCCTTGCTTTCCAAGAAAACCTCTCCTCTACATTGTTAATTTGCAAAAGTCAAGCAGTTCAGACAGCAGCAGCATCTTTCTTCCACTGCCTTTCAGTCTGGGTTGATTATTTCATCTGAAGCTGAAGTCCAAGACCATTACAAGCCTGCACATATACTGAGCAAATATGCTACCGTGTTAATCTCTTGTGAGACAGTTATCTGTTGTGTACTCAAAAAATACAGAACACGTGTATTTGGTGCATTTTTTTTTCCTTGTGCATGGAAATACAGTATAAATGCGGTAAAAAGCTCAGACAAGGTAAATTAATTATAGTTCAAGCCTTTTTCCATTTATGGTGAGCTTTCTCCTTCCTTCCCAGGCCCCCAAGGAATCACACTGTAAAACACTCTCTCTAATAGGTTTTATCTCATTCTGCCTTGCCTCCATTTTCTCCAGCTCCTCTAGTGAATATTTGTCTTCCTACCTGCTGCCCAGTCAAATCAGCCTCGGAGGCAGTGACATATGCCAGATCGCAGGGGCTGTCACTTTAATTCCCTGTGCTCATATTTTTCTCCTCCTAGTGGGGCATTGGGGGCAGATGCTTGGAGAAGGGACCCCTTTGCTGCCTGGCACACTGAAGTCCTGACGTTAGCTGCTAACTATGGGAGTTGAAATCCTGGCCCTGCCGACAGTACCCAGAGTTAAACAGCCGGCTTCTCCCAAACACATTTGAGTTCAGGTTCTAGACATTAGAAATGAAACCTTACACTCCACCACAGAAGTGCTTCAGGAGCAGTTTCTTCCAGTTGCAACTCAGCTACCTTGTCTAATTCCTGCCTGAAGGCATAGGCCTCCACAAGGTGTGCGTGCTAATGCTGGTCGGCTCCCATCCTTCAGCCTTCCACAGAAGAGCTATATTCCCATCTGGCAGACCCAAGAAGCTGTGGCTTTCACTCTGACATTGCACAGATTGTGATGATAGGCTCAAAACCACTGGTAATTCCACTGCAGCACAGTTTACACAGGGAAAGTCTTGGTGAGGACTCATGAGGAACAATGGCTGGATGAGTAGCACATCCCTTGTAGCTCCCTGCAATGAGCAGTGGCTGCTTTGGGGCCACATCATGTTGTGGATAAGCAAACACTTGCATATTCTTCACCTTCTCTCCTCCTCAGAGAGAAAGGGAGTGGATGACCCCTTCCCCTTTAACACAGACCTACCGCTCAAATCCACCTAACTCAGGTTTTGAAGAGTGTGTGTGATTTCTACTCGATGGGATAATACCTTAGAGCCTTTTGAAATATCTTCATTGACTTCGTGCAGCTTTCATAGGAATATTGACTTTAAAAATCTCACTGGGCCAAAACTGCAGTTCCTACCTGGCTTCTTAGGGGTGTCAGTATGTTTTCTGCCAATCTGACTATGACAACCTAATCTTCTACTGGCAATTTTTCTCAGGAGTAAAGTGAAACTTTAAAGCTTCTGATGGTTGGCTAAAACCTCCTAGTTACACAAACCTTCTCCCATCTCTGGCACCATATTGAGCACCTTAATCTAAGTCTTCCTAAGGGCAGTGAAAATTTAAGGCTTACCCAGATAAAAGCTCTATGGAACAAAATAACCATGATTTATTAGTGGGCTACATTTGGGGTTTTAAACTGATGTTTATCAGGAAAATACTGGAAAGGGGAAAACAGTGAAATCACTGATTAACGCAGGCACAGTGTCAGAAGCAGACAGGTTCTTCCTGATAGGGTAGAATAAAATGGACCATGCCCTCTCGTTACCCTATTGTTCCCCTATACCCAGATCAGAGGACACCCTGACACACTGGTGTCTTGAGAAAATAAATAGAGTTTGGTGTTCCTTCTGGGGAAGTTACAGTTCCCAACACCACACCTTTATTTCTAGCTAGAACTTAACACCACCTCTAAACAGACAATGATATAACACACATCTCTAAGTGCGAGCATCCAGGGAGTGATAAATTGAAGGTTCGGGTTTTAGTTACATTAATAATGCATACAGAAATGCTATTTGAAAATCAGAAAGTGATACATTTTATGCTGTGCAGTTTGTGGGGCAGGAATTGAAAGAAGAAATTTAGATTTACGTTTTCTTTGTAGTGCTGGGTCAAGGTGACTCCCAGCATAAGCTGGAACAACCCCACTGGCAACCTCCTACGCACCTACTTCATGTTGCTCCAGCTCCTCTCCCCAGCTTAGTCATTTCTCCAAGTATATCAGAGGGGGAGAACTGGGAGAGATAAGGCACAGGATTGCCTATCGCCTCCCTAGAATGGCCTGGGGCATGACACGGGGGCTCTTTCCACTTCTTTCGTCCTGTCTTCCGATAACAGTAAAGGATTTCAGTGGGAAAACTGTGCCCAAGGATGTCATCGTAAATCACGGAAGAAAAGGCTGGAGCAGAGCCTTCAATTGCTTTTGAAAGAAAGCAAGCAAACTGTTTCTACTGAACTTTAATGACCACACAAATCTGACATAAAAGCAGTGCATGAACGTTCATGCTGCAGCCTGAGTTTGCTCCAGCTGTACTAGTATAAGATGGCAGACCATGGGCATTTGAATCCTGCACGGTTAGTAAATGCATACCTGACTGCTCACTGGTTTCGCCTTATTTTACAAGTGCTTGATTCAGTCCTCCTAGCATGAAGGCAATTGGGAAATGAACCGGGAGAATGCTGCACCCTTTGCAAGACGGGCTGCTCATGCCTACGGTTGCTTTTACTGTGGGCTGTCGTGACAGAAAACTACAGTGGTGCACTTGGGGATACTTTCCATGAGATAGGAATGAGGCATTGCTAAACAAAGCAAGGCTACAGGCTTCCCAGCATACCACCGTGCTGGCAATTAAATAAGCTTCTGAGCCACATGTGACTGTGCTCTAAGAAAATACTGTGATTCAGAAAGATTTGGGTAGAGGCAAATATTCCCTTAAAGAACCCTGCCTGGCTTCCTCAGTGCATGGAAGGTGGGAGAGAAGAGTTTCCCAGTCTTGGTGCAAAGGTGAACTCTGCCCAGAAAGAAGAAATCTGAGCCCACTGCAGCCACCTAAGGGCATTCTACCAACCAAAATGGAAAATTAATTAAGAGAGTGAATCATTTTCTGAGACTTACTCAGTTTTGTACAGCTTTAGTGTTCGTCTTTTCTGTCAGTAGAGAAGCTCTTGATCCAACACAGTGTTTATAGCCATGTTTCCATAGCACCCTGGCGTGCAGAGCCAGCTTGTGTGAATGACCTGCAAGACCTGTTTATAGACCTCCATTACACAGCCTCTCATTTTCTTGGATGATTATTGTAGGTGTCAAATAAAGCTAGATTACCTGTTTTATGTCTTAGAATGATAAGCAAGCCAAAGCAAGTCATTTGGCTCATGTAGCTATGCAGGTATACCTAGATATATGCATACATATATTATTTCAAACACTCAAGGCAATCTTACAGCCTTTCTTGCTGAGATTTCGAAATCTTTTCATTTTACCAAAAGGTTCCTCTTGGTAAGGCAATGCAGGGATTTAATCTTCACTGGCTGAGCTGCAAAGCTATTTTGCAAGAGTTAACACAGGATGGTGTGGGCACAGTGCAGTGGTTTCATGGGGGCAAGAAGCTCTTCTCTCAGACGACTGGTACAGTCCTCCCTGATGGGACAGGTGTTGCAGTCACAACATGGCTTGGCTCAGTGGTGGTACCTGCAATGGCAGCAGGAGGTGAAGCATGTGCTGACAGAGCTCGTTGCTGGGAAGCTTATAAATGATTCCTGGCACTATAGTTGGCAGTGACCAGTGTTACCAGTCCTACCATTGCATAACATCTGCACTTTACCACAATCACCAAA
The DNA here is from genome assembly GCF_037157495.1 of Lathamus discolor. NCBI lineage: Eukaryota > Metazoa > Chordata > Aves > Psittaciformes > Psittacidae > Lathamus > Lathamus discolor. The sequence continues at coordinate 7,296,252 of NC_088909.1, read as the reverse complement.
ACAATCAAGCAAGAACAGCATGCTAACGCTTGTTGGAGAATAAACTCAGCAGTCACTCTAACATCACACACTTTTCCAGCTTGCAGCTCCACCTCCTTCTCCTTCTTCGCCTGGGACGAGTGGGCTCCTGCGCTGGTACCCGGAGGCCCCACCTTCCCGGGTGTGGTGGGGACCCAGCCCTGCTTCCCCTGGGCAGAGATGTGCTCAGGTTTTGGGATGTGCTGACTCAGTGATGCACGGCTGATTGCGAGCGGCAGTTTCAGCCAGCCAGCCAGCTCCAGCTAGTGCATAATATGCATTTACCAACAAACAGACACAACCACAGGCTTCTTTTATAAATGGATTCCAGAGCCTGGATGGCAGAGAGCTGGCTCGGGCTGAAGACTCACACAGTGCAAATGAGGGTACGTGGGAGGCCTGCGCAACGATGGCCTTTGCGCTCCCACAGCTTGGGTCAGCTAAATTCTCAGTGAAGCCCAATTCCTCAGCATAATCAAGAGATGCTCAGAGGCTGCTCTAATTAAAACAGATTGCTACAGCCCCGGGGAGGCTGTTACATGAAATGGAGTTCAGTTGGACCTACGGAAGTTCTAGGAAAAACCCCTTTCTCTTCCTCCTATTCTAATGTATTAATTTATGCCCTCAAAGGATCCATTACTCAAAGGTATGCCCTAAAAGCCAACAGATTCAAGTCCCTGCAGGACGAGCCCTAGACCAAAGTAGCCCTTGCAAGAGTCTCAAGTCCTCATTTGAGAGCGGCTCACTCTCCTTCGCCAAAAAGGATGTTCTAGCTGACATGCTGCTCCTCTCAAACCATAAGGCAACATCCCCTGAGAGGAGAAGGTGTCTCTCATATAGACAAGCTGTTCCAAGACTGCTGGTCCTAATCCAAAATCAATTGAAGTACATGGTGAGTCTTTCCACTGATTCCAAAGAGGTTTGAATTAGGCCCAAATGTCAAAGCCAACACCATAAACTTTGCCTGGAAGCCAATATGCAGCCAAGTACCGATTCCTCAGCATTGGTGTCATGTACCTACAATGAGATACCCTGCTTACTCAGCAGGATGCTTGCCTTCAGCACCAGTTCCTCATTTCCCAGGGAATTTAGCTCCCTTTACTGCATTGCAGTTCTCAAGTCTTCAGGTGACAAAACCATGGATAACAGCACCAAGTTCCACAGCTACTAGGAAAGGTCACAGCACTTTCCTCCAGGCAGAGACAAGGGGGAAAAAGGGATAAAAATCAACAAACCAACAAAGTTGCTATACATAAGGAATGGGGTCTCTGAGCTCTCGACCAATTATGTTAAATAGTGGAAAAATCTTTATTCCCCCACAACCAAATGGAGCAAAATGATGACACAAAGGCCTCAGTGCTTTAATCAGCAGGACAAGTCAAGCCTTTTATTCCTTTGTATATTCCAGTCAATGGAAAGTTATTGCTTAATTAACCCCCTTGAATGAATACCTGATAATTAATAAACCCATATACTGTACCCCAAGGCTTTGAGTTTAAGAAATCTCTTCTGTTCAAGTATGAAAAAAGAAAACATGCTGAACTAATGGGAAATAATTCTGGTAGAAGGCAAACCAATTAGGATTAGTGAATTCCATTTCATTTAAAGTTCCAAGATAGAGAAGTAATTTATCTAGTAAATTAATAGTGTTAGTGACTTTCCTAATATATTAGCAAGTCTTTCGTATCATATTAGTGAAAACCAAGCTTGCTAATACAATAAAAGACTTATTATAAAGGTATGAAGGTTACTAATGTGATAAGATTTTTGCATCCAATTAGTATTAAAAGAACACTGCTCTAAAACAGGCTTTTAAATTTATTTATGGTTACCCAGCCTACTGTAGAGGCCACAACTTTTATCTCAGCAAATTATTAATTCTTTTTCCAAATTTGGAGCTACTGTATGTTGTGTTCTTCATGTAAAACTGCATGCATGCCTGTATCTGCCGATCTGCATGGATAACTGACCCAGATTGTTTGTTCTGGCTGCACTGTGTTTAGCACAACACTACAGTGGTTTTGCATTCTCCTAACCTTGGATCAGCTGGAGACTGGTCTAATCAGATACAGCAGCCTAAAGGCAAAACAATTACACTGAAATTATCATATGGAATCAAGCCAACACTCCATCTTGTCTGGTATCCTGTCTTCATCAGTTACTAGATCCTCCCACCCTTCTCTGGAGCAAGGTGAAAAATACCTGCTGCACCAAGCTGATGGAATAACCTGCTTGTTACAGATACTGGGTTCCTGAATGAAAAAGCAAAGTTTATGTCCCTTTTAAAACCTTGAATTATAAGCTTTACTATTATTATAATGCAAACCCATTTAACTATTGCCAACTAAGGCTATACTAATGTGACAGTGAGTTCCAGAGGTGACTTTTCAATGGTATCAAAAGATACCTGCTTTGGTTAATCTTAAAATGTGTTGTCTTTTACACTGTATAATTAAATAATGTCAGAACACAACCATTTTTTCCATGAGGGATCTCAACTATCTTTTAATGCCTTTGCTATAGGTGAAGTAGGAAAAGAGCATATTTGCCTTTAGTGCCAACTACAACCATGGTGCACACAAAAATGGAAATGATAAGAACCAAAGAGGTTTCGTTATATTTATTTGACCCATTGCTGTACAAATGGCTAACATTTTGGATCTCCATATAGTTAATCTTATCTATTCTTGCCAACAGTTCTCAAGTATCTGCCTACATATACGGCTTTGCAGTGTATTTATGAAGTCTTGCGAAAAAAAGTTCCCTTCTTATGGGGTTGGCAGTGGAATTGTACAGAATCAGAAACATACACATGGGTACTTAGAAATCAGTTGTATTAGAGAGCATAATTGGTGCTATTTTTCATCTTTAAAGTTCCTGCAAGAGTAGTTTCTTTGGGTAGATCAAATTAGTAAACTAGAAACAGATGCAGTCGATTGTCCATTGTTCAGGTTGAGGTATGGGTGATAAAGACTGATCACAGTCAGGGGATGTTAATGTGAGAAGATATATTCCTACGCATTCCTCCGAAATCAGAGCTGTGACTGATCTGATTCATCTCATATACTTAAATCACTGGAAATTGTCATAGTCTGGGTTTCAGACTTATGCCCAACCATTTTACCTCCATGAAAAATGCAGCATCTTATACACCAGCCTGGAATTTTGCGTAACTTTGCAATACTCACACCTCCATACCTCAAGCCAGAGATAATATACAGCAATCAAACGTGTGTGCAGGAAAAAGCGTGAGCTATATGTCAGTATTTATACTGATACAGAAGTATATGCAGTTGAAAAGATTAGGATAAATTCCACCTGAGAAGACATCATGCACCTACTTTTTTCAGCCCTCTCTCGTAAATTGAGACCAAGGGAACTCCTGGTGAAATGCAAGGTTGGTCATTTAAGAGCACTGAAAACTGCATGTTTAGCTGCAGCAACCAGCCTGAGCCAACATAGAGACAACTGCTACAGTAAAATTTAATACTGAACCTCTACCTCGCTGAGCATAGGAAGAATAATTATGCAAGCATAGTAACATGTATGTTTAACTGCATAACTCATTTATTGCCCTTGTGGGGGTGAGAAAGGATCCCACATCATTAAACCAGAGTCTAAGCATATAGCTAACCAAATTTATGTGCTTCTTTTTTTTGGAACATCATGGCCACATCTGGATGGAGACCACAGCAAAAAAATAGGTTATTTAAATTATTTCAGAGGAGAAGCAAAATGGAGGAAACAGGGACACTGGAGGAGAGTGAGGAAGTCAGAAGGAAAAGTAGGAATGGAGAAAGAAGTGAAGCCACTAGAAGAAGAGCTCACTGGATGAGAAGGAAGATTATGGAAAGCAAGGAGCTATGTACGCTGTAGGAAGAAAAGAAAAATGACTGGCTGTCAAACCAGCACATAAAATAAGACAGCTGAAGAGAGAGGTCATGGGAACAACAAATACCAGGGTGGCTGTGGGGGCTGGTGAAAGTGACAACAGTCATAGGAAATCAGATGATGATTTGATAAGGGAAATTCAGATTCAGAGGTCAAAGGGGAAAAAGTTGTTGGTGAAAAAATAGGTCAAGGGAGCAGCTTGCCTTCATTATTTTGCTTTTCAAACCTTTAATTTAACAGTTGCTAATGACAGACAGTTCACAAAATGACATTTGTATTACCCTCCAACACTGATGTAAAAATAGGCATAATCCTGTTTTTGTGATGATTAATGCAGTGTGAAAAGGATAATTAAATGAGGCCTGTTGTACTTTTGCTTTCTATGCCTCACTGCTACCTTCTGTGGCTCCTGCTCAATCTCCTTGAAAATCCATTAGGCTCTGCTACCACCATTTTATCACTTTCCCTGCGCTAAGTTAGACATGCCCTCCCCAAGCTTTAAACCAGGAGCAATTCCTGAGAGAAGGCAAAGCAGGAGCGAGAGCCATACCTCCTACTCATGTGATTACCTGACCCTTATATAAATTCCAGCACAAAGTTTTTACTGGTAATGTTTACTTTTAATTACCTAGTTCATGTAATAATAGCAACTTTTAGCCCTTCACCCAGTTAGAAAACCTTTGGCAGCTGAGTTCCCCATAGAAGGTGATGCACTTTACTAGCTCTCAGTTTCAAATCTCATTTCTGAGAAGCACGGGAAGGGAGAGGGGGACAAAGGTGCTCTGAAAACATTGAAAATACCCCGTAGAAAACATCTGCGTATTTGTAAAAAAATATAAAATAAAATAAAGTTCTGCTTTTTATCACCAAATTTTTTATTAAAAAAAAAAAAAGCACCAAATGTCTGAAAAAAGACCTCCATAATTATTTTCTTTGCTGATGGCCTAGAAATTTGCTGGATTTGATCTGAAATGAACTGCAGACAAATGTCAGCTTACTCCTGACATTGTCAGAAATGGATTTTCTTCCTTTGTGCTGCCCCATACATAATCAAATGCACATTCAGAATACATAATGCTCTGCTAGTTTAAAATTATTGCTTGATCCTATGGCTGTGGAAAAGCAGTGGAGTCAGCCAGTGTTTCTTTGGGGTGCGTCAGCGGCAGAGGCAGGACTAGAACTGAAGACACTGCAATACCTCCCTCTTCTCCTTCCAGCTCCCAAAGCAATAAAACCTCTCTATGCTAAATTAGACTATTGATCAGTGGCTACCATTCCTAATGGACATCCTGTCTCTCATGTCTGGGATTAGGATGCTCTTTCTGCTGCTGGATAATCTTAGTACTGTACAATTGCTCTTTCTCTGCTAATGACTGACTACAAGAAGAAATATTTCCTGGTTGTGTTTGGTTTTTTGTAAAATCTCATCACACAAACTCACGTGAGAGGAGCTAGCAACACCAACCTGCAATCCAGTGCTATCTAATCACACTCAGTCTAAGTATCAGGTATGTGCTTTATTTTCTATGAAGAGATGTTACATGTTATAAGATACTTTGACAATTCAAGCTATCATGTCATAATATTAATTAGAAAGAAAAAAAAGTTGGGGAAAAAAGTGCCAAACCTTTCTTCCTGTTCTGCTGATGGTCAAATGATAAGTACAAGCTGAAAGTCACACGCACCAAACTTCTGAGAAAGTGCCACAGCTTGAACATCTGCATCAAATACAGCCAATACAGACAGGTTTTCAGCTGGGGTAGTTCCACATAACTTGTGTCACCCATTAGAAAAGGGACAGAATGACCATGCCCCTGGTAAACATACCCTAAACTGTATTGTGCTAAATGTCAACGAGTGGTGGTGAATTAGCAGCCCAGACACAAAGCTGGAACTTTGCCTTCTCTGCCTTCTCTAAGTCCATAACCAGCACTCAAATGGATGTTAAGAGAAGGTCTTTATTTCTTTAAGTGTAAGCTGTTTTCTATCATATTGTGGCCTGTAATTCAGCACGCAAGATGTACTATTGCAATATGAGATAGTGACAGCTGCTGAAGAAATGCTGTGCTATAAACATGCAACGATGCAGTGAACTGGCAAATCCATATGGCTGGAAAAATGATGATGAGGAAGAAGAAAAAATTATTTCAGAGTTTTTGAACAAAATAGATACTCAGTAGTTTGCTTCAGCTTCCATGCCCTAATCACTTCAGCTTCCATGCCCTGATCACAGCTTTTCTCCTTTAATGGAAAAAGGTTTATATACACATATATACAGACATAAATAAATGCATTTTATATTTATATCTATCTGCATTATACTAGGGATGACCTACATGTGGTCAGAGAAGCATAGGTGATATTTTCATATACTACCATATTTCTACTGCTTATTTCTTTGAGGCCTATGGCTGAACAACCAGTGTCTTGAATTGTTACAGTGTTATCTCCTTCAAGCATCCCCCTTAAATCTGTGTGCCTTTCCCTTCTTTCCTTTATCTGTGCAGATAAATAATCTGCACATATTCACCAGGGAAAGGTCAATCACTCACTTTTGCAGTGTCATCAGTCATGGAGGATTCTCTGAGTGTCAGAATGAATGAGTGCGGACAGGATGGACGTAGGACATCACTGAGGGAGACCCCAAAACCACATGGAAATGTTTATACAGCTTATGTATGCCCTCATAATTGATTGATCTCAGCAAGTATACATATACATTGCTTTTAAAAATGCTGATAAATCCGAGTTCATGACACATGTTTCTTAGGAAAGGAAGTGTTATGTTTTTTTAAAAAACCTGAATGATGAAATGGCATCTGGCAGTCATATCAATCCTCATTTTGAAACCTGGCTACCACAGCTTGCTACTGATTTCTGAACATAAGCTCCTAATGAAGGTGGCACAGCTTTATGAGCATTTTGTGTCAATGGTGGCAATCCAGCCCCTTCCCAGTCCAGCCATTTTTGCTTGGGCCCTAAGTACAAGATTAAAAATCCCAATTTTGTAAAACTGGTTTGAACTTGCAGCCTAAAAGCAGATGAAAACAAGCTGAAGCTCGTGATTCTGCTCTTTTGTATGGTACTTTTCCATCCACCTTTAATCAATGATGTCTGAGAAATGAAGGCTCAATGAGGATGCAGTCCAGCACTGGCAACATTTCCCAAAGCTCCATAATAATCCTCAGACTTTTATGGAGAGTTTTCTCCCAAGTGATTTTTTTTTTCCCCTGTCATTTAGTGCCACTCTTTCAGATTTCCTCTTGCTGAACTGCTGGAGTGTCATCAGTGCATCTATATAGAGTATGAGAATATATTTGGAAAGCTTATTTCCAAGGACCATTGGAGATGACTAACATTTTTACACTGCACAAAAGAACAGAAAATAAATTTAGGACCAGCAAATAGAGGCACTGTGTTATTTCCTATCCTGTAAATAAATATCTGTAACACTCACATTCCAGTCATGGAGCTGGGTAGCCAGCATCTTTGTGGGGAAAGCACATTTCAAACAGCTATAAACGTTAACCCAAGACATTGACAATGAAGGGTTAAGACAGTACAAATTACAGGCAACATGAAAGAAGCCCTGCTTCCCTTGAAGACACCACCTGTTTAAGCACCTGGGAAAAATTATTCATAGCACTTCACCACTACACAGACAATAAAGATCCTATGGAAATGTCTTTGTTTAAAATCAACATTTATGGCCCAGATTTTATAGAAGGCTATGTAAATCCTAACTGATGCAACAAATGCAAAATGGCATCTTTAAAAACATGGGCCCAGCACAGCAAGCCTCAGCACAAGTCAAACCATTTCAGCTTTAGAATCTCACACTTCAGGAGCTGAGATCTTAGGCCAGAATTTTCTTCCTTCTAATCTTCCTTTGGGTTGCTTCTCCTCAGTACATATACATACAATGGATTTTCCCCTGTACAGAACTGCCCTCCTCAGCTGAATATCTATTAACTGGAAAATAGGAGCAGAAATCATTGGCATTCATCTTATAACACCCCTACTTAGTTCCATATCCTTACCCAAGTCACTAGAGATCTGATCCTGTAAGAGCAACCGAAACCTCTGTAGCTGGCTCCCTTCCTGTTGCTGTGCAGATGGATAGTCTCTAGATGCACGAGGGAAGGCAAGACAGGAGACAGACATCAGAGAACATAGGTGATGTGTGTCCTTATGTCTGTACCTAGGAAACACATTCAAGCCTTCACCACTCTGTGTTGTGCCTGATTTACCTATCTGCAGAACAGGAGCTATTGTATTTCACATCATGCATGATCTCAGTTATAATTTAAAAGCCTGATGATGCTTCCACAGAATTTTAAAATATTATATTTAACAAGTACTGCATAATTTACTTTTGAACTGTACATTTTAGTTACCTTACACTGCTTTGATTTGTTTTCTGAGTCCTATTTGAAAATCTTCTGAAACCAATTAATACGTGTTCTCCAGCGATCTCATACTGACTTTTTTGTTTCTGTTATCCTTTGTGAATAAACAATTCATCAAGGCGGAGAAAGCTTTTGGGTGTGTTTGGTCTAAGTCACTGCATGGCAAAAGTAGCCCATCATCTGTATGTGTTTGGAAGGTGTCCTGCTGCAGAAGACTGCACACTTCTAAAGTGTAAAGGGATCAAGTAGTATTAAGCAGCAGCAAGAATTGAGTCAAGGCACTTCTAAACCTTCCCAGAATCATAGAATCATAGAATAGTTAGGGTTGGAAAGGACCTCAAGATCATCTAGTTCCAACACCTATGTCATGTCAGCATTCAACTAGAATTTTTCCCTTATACACAGGGAACAGCTCTGTGTGGTCAAATATGAGTCAAGATTTCTTGTCTGCTTGACAGCCAACATCATGGTACCTTAGCCCTTACCATACAGAATGCAATGGTATTACAGTAGAGTTCAAGCTTTCCGTAACACTTCTTTTTAGCCATGTAAGCCAAATGACTTTTCTCTGCTTTCTAAGCTGAGGAAAATACCAGGAACTGTCCTCCCCCACTTCCTTTAGAGAAACCCCAACAGTCTTCACAGAAAAAGGAAATGACTGTTACCTTCAGGCTTGTGGGGTTTTAGGTTATAGCTTTCTTTCTCTCCTGTTTCTAAAGTTGATCTTCCTTCCATCTCTACTCTGCCTCCCTCTTTCAACTCTGAACTGAATCATCTCTTACTTTTTGGTCCCACTTCTAGCTCAAGAGTGTTTCAGCCACCATGAAAGAGATGCCAACAGCTAACAACTTAAAGGCACCAAAAGAATAAGTACAGCCTTGTTTTGGTGTATTTATTACAAGAGAGTCTCTCTACCAAACCCCTCTCAAACACTCTTTCTCTGTAAGGAGAAAAGCTGGTGAAGGGACAAGGAAAATCTTTCTCATGGCTAGAGCAAACTTATGGCCATTGACAACAAGGTGAGTGGGTTCATAGTGGAGTAGAGTTTGTTCCTGGAGCATGCATGGGCTTCTTAGGTTCTCAGAGCTCTTGCTATGAAAGCTGCTCACTTGCCATGCTACAAAGGAGGACTATGTGGCTTCATCACCAGAGCAATACTGACAGGGCTAGGCAGCTTATACAAGGAGGAAGTTACCAGTCACAATGGCTGCTGTCGTAATTTTACACTATGGGAAAGGGACTAAAAAGAGTAATGAAGGCATAAGAAGTTGCAGAATTCTTATTTTTATTTTTTTAATTACTTTTTTTCACTGAGTAAAAATAAGTCCTTAATATCTAAGAAATCACACAATCATTTCATATTACTCGCAGTGGAAGATTTTCATAGCATTTGGTTGAGGATACAATCTGCCCTGGCAACTGTTGTGGCTGGTTATTTTTCCAAGTGAATGCAAACACAGACATGAACAGAAGTTACTGCAACCACTGCTGCCTCATTTACCTCTGCAGTCAGGTTGCTACCCGTACAAGTGCTCAGTTTTATACAGGAAATAGAATTGCAGGTGCAAAACTTCAAGATCATGTTTACACCCACCAGCAGGAGGCTCACCTTCTTAAATAAATCTGTCTATGTGCAAAGCACTGTAGAAATTGCTATAATAATGATACCTTCTCCAGCGCATGCATAAATATTACAATGTCCCTTCTGCAGAGAATAAAGTGCAGGAGTAAAAGTACATAACTTCAGGATACAGCAATGGAACAAAAAAGCCAGGATATTTAGGAGTTCCTTAAGCCCAAGTCTGCTTCTTCATTTTAACTTGCTTTTAAAAATAATTAAAAATATTAAGACACTTTATAAAAACCCACAAGAAGCTTTAGTGAATCTATTTCATATTTGTTCTACAATTGCCAGAAGGTCTTTCGGTCTCCTTGTCATTTTGCACTATATGACCTAAGTAACACTGATATTTATTGCTCATTTTCATTTAGCTCTTTGAAGACCAATCCACTTAATGATCAGAAACCTCACACAATTTAGCAGATAACATCACTGCAGAGACTTGTTGGGAAGCTTTAATAAGTAAAATGAATACTAGGAGGTGGGCTGGGGTGATTGCTGTGTTTTAATCCTAGATGATAAGAATCAGAGTCATACCTGCCCATTCTTGCTCTGCCATTACAGAGACAGAGTAGCTCAAGTGGACACAAATTTTAGGCGATGTTGTTATAGTGACTACCTCAAACACTTGTAAGACACACATTATGATAATAATGCCTATCCTTAGTGTCACTTGTATTTACCCACACATAGTTTCTCAGGCAGTAGGTGAATCCTGTTACTTATGATCTGCAGATGGGAAAACCACAATAACCCCAGGTCCAGCAAGTCCCAGGCAGCCCCAGGCAGGCAGTGCGCAGGCTGCCAGCACTCTAGCTCTAACGCCCTCCCTTCATCCTCCTCCAGCACCAGCTCTGGGACTGGGCTGCTTTGGAGCATGTAATTGCATAGGCCACCATCAGCAGGTAGCTGGCACGAGAGCTAAGGGAACCTGAACAAGGATGACTTTTATGAATATAAAATACTGAAAGAGTATAAAAGAGAGTATCATGGAGTGCAAAAGGAAGTATAATACAGTACTGCCTGTGCACACAGGCAATGAAACTCAGTAACTTGTTCAAGGTCATACAGGAAATCTGTAGGGGAGCAAAGAGGAGAATCTGGTTCCTCCTAGTTTGTTAGCTTATGCCCCAGCAGCTGGATGTGTCTCTGTGACATATGGAAATATGCCTTTAGTCCCACTGCAAAATGCTTCAAATTACAAACTTCCTACTGTCCTCTGAGAGTGCTTTATTTGTGGAAACTTTAAAAAAAACCAAACAGTCTCTACATAATAACCATGGAAAGTTGTTTTCTTGTAAAATTGTAAATAAAGCAGTATTTATATTATTGTTATAATCTCTCTGGTCCTCAGTGACAGGGTGACCCCCATTGGTGTGCGGAAATGGAGCAATTAATGAGTAATGGACCGTTTCCTGATATGCATATTCTGAAGCCCATCTTTTGTTCTCAGATCTTCAGGGACTATCTCTTATCACAGGTTTTTTTCCCCTACGGAGAAACACTTGGAGGTTGCTTTAGGTAACACAGCAATGGGTAATTTTCAAAGCCAACTTAAAGAGTCTTTTCAGCAGTTTTCAGTATGCCATTAGTGGATGACTGCATAGTAAAATGATTTGACTCACTGTCACAGAGTTTTAGGGTTAGAAATTCTTGAGTTTCAGACCTTTTGGCACAAAATGAAGCAATAGGAGCCACCACCTATTGTCATGAGCACCTTAAAATCTCACTTGAAACCACTGGGTCCTGTTCTATGACCTGCAGTCTTTGCAGGAAGTATCACTTGAGGGTTGAATTAGGATTCGTTACCTATCAGAAAAGACCAAATCCAAATAGGTTTCTTTTTTGTTGTTTTTATGGGGATGTTCACCTTATATACACAAACAGATGGCATTGCAACAACAGGTCTCTGTGCATAAGGCAGGGTTTTGTGGATGTGCAGTTCTCCAGCAAGCATAAAACAAAGTAAAAACAGATTGAAAACTTTCATTACCCAGCAATCCGAGTCACAACAGCAGGGTTAAATCTGTTTCTATTTAGACAATATCTGGAACAGCGTTTTATTATACAGCCTGTAAAGCACTGCCTGTGCATGGGTGGAAAGTACATTGTCTCCTTAAATAAAGAACTGGGGCAGGATTGTTTGGCACTTTTTTTTTTTTCTTCTACTTTTTTCTTTAACCATAAATACAAAGTAACCATTTCTCCACAACACTGAACCCTTTGTGGCCTTCCTAGAAACAATAAAAGTGTCCAAAAATAAATATCTACTTAGAACAAATATTAACTCACAGGCCTTAAAAATATGAAGAAAATAGCCTCCGCAACATCATTTCTTTCCTGATAATGCAAAAGCCACCCCATGGGGTTTAAAACTGAGGGATTTCAAAGCTTCAGGGTGTCTTATGATGCTCGCTCTGAGCAGGCTGAATGCCAGCCAGGCTTTGTGAATGGCTCTGTCTTAAAAAACAGAATCCTAATCGCTTTCAACTTTTCTAATTCTTCACATTCCTTCCTAGCAAAATAACTGCCTGCCTTATAATGGCAGAAACATTTGGAGACTAAAAGAAACAAACAAGAAATAATCAATTTTCAAGGTCTGCTTGCAGAGGGAAGAACTGTTTAAGAAACATTTACTGTTCAGTTGCAGGAGAAAATCTTGTCTTAATGGGCAAAGGGGAAGGATGGAAATACTGGTGAGGGTTGTTCTGGGAGGTGGGCACAGAACCTCTCCTGCTCTACAATTCAGATGACTGCCTTTTTCAGCAGGTAAATCCCACCCATGCCTCATCCAAGGAGACGGGAAATTTCAAGCCAGTCTCTTTATACAAGACCGATGCTGGGGAGGGACTCTTCATCAGGGACTGTAGTGACAGGACAAGGGGTAATGGGTGCAAACTTAAACAGGGGCAGTTTAGATTGGATATAAGGAGGAAGTTCTTTACTGTGAGGGTGGTGAGGCACTGGAATGGGTTGCCCACAGAGGCTGTGAGTGCTCCATCCCTGGCAGTGTCATGGTGACACCCTTGGGTGAGATGGTTTAGTGTGAGGTGTCCCTGCCCATGGCAGGGGGGTTGAAACTGGATGATCTTAAGGTCCTTTCCAACCCTAACTGTTCTATGATTCTATGATTCTAAGTTCTGTGTAAAACTTGGCCTAGTTCTTGCAGCAGCGGTTTGTTCACATAGCGCTGCACCACACGCCCTGTGCTCCCCATCACGAAAGACTGACACAATGTCAAAAGGCTTCCAATTAAAACCTCATGGATTCAACAGCCTCTACCAATCAAACTTCTGATCATAGCCAGTCATTTCTCTAGAATGATGTATCTCCTGCCCATGCAGTTAGAGGTTGGGTGTTTTGTTAGCCTTATTGCCTCTTGGATCTGGTTTTGATTTTTATCTTCTATGATAATATTCTAAGAATAAAACAAAACAAAAAAAAAAAAAAAAGAAAAATACAAAAACTTTTATTGCCTTAATTTAAAAGCAAGACTTGTTTTTCAATTCCAGTTAAATAATTCATTGAAAGCTTGCCAGAGATGTAGAAAAACTAATGTGTGCAGATGAGAAGCAACCTTTCTAAAAATATGAATGGAAAACATCCAGTCTTTCCTGTTATGTTTATAGTTTTTTTCCCTTACAGCATAACATTAAAATTACCAGCTCTCATGTGGTGTAATTTGGTTATATCCCCTAAAGACACATGAAAGTAGTCCCAAAGGAACTATTTACTTCATTGAGAATAGAAGGTGCTGAGTATATAGAATCATAGAATGGTTTGGGCTGGAAAGGACCTTAAGATAATCTGGTTCCAATCCCCCTGCCATGGGCAGGTGCGCCTCACGCTAGACCGTGTCAAACAAGGCTCTGTCCACATCAATCAGAACATTTATTTTTTGGTCATTAGTGGGTGAGAATATCAGTTTATTGTCTAAACCACCCCCCAGACCTTCCTTCTATACACATCAAGATGGAGCCAGGTGGAAAGGCCCAGTTCACATGGCACTCTGACAGGGAGGTTTCATGTGTTGGGGTCCATCATTTTTGCATACATGGAGTGACATGCAAAAATGAGTTGTGACAGCAAAATAAAGCTGTCCCCAGAGTAGCGATGCAGTGAGAGGACTTGCACAAATGTAGTACACCCATGAGTGAGCAAGACCAGAGCTCAGCTCTTCTGTCTCTGACAGCTGCATCTGAACCACAACGTCCCTCTTATTGTTCCCAACCCAGTGAGCGAAAACTTTCAAAAGCCTTCAGCAGTGGCGTAACCCTGTTGCCCTTGGGGCTAAGGCCAAACTAGTGACATTTGCTTGAGGGCTCTGGAAAACCTGATCTGCTGCTTGAGAGCTGCAGAAGACCTGTTTTATACATTTTCCTTGTTCATATTCAGCTCCTTACCATCCCTCTGTCCCTGGCTTAGAAAGAGCTGGGCTGCACTGCTGTATGCTTGTTACCCTGCTTGGTTGGGCAACAATTTCTGATGTGCAACAACAGGAAGATCCAGTATAAACATAACAAGCATCTTCAATTTGCAAGTAAGTGTGCGAGCTATTAGGCCCTGATATAGTATAATAGATAAGTTCAGTGCTTAACTTTAAACATACAGATAATACTACTGAATTCATGTTAACAAAATTACTTGCATGCTTAACATTAAGTTTATGCTTAAGTGATAAGCTGATAACTGATTAATTCTCTCCCTGTGCTCTTTACTCAAGTTTCTTTGGGGTCACTTGATGCCATCTTACACAGATACACAACAGCACGGGTTCGCTAAAACAATACACTGGAATCACACACTGTTTCACACACTGGGAAGCCAATAGAGTCTGAGGAATTGTTTTACCATTAAATATGACCCTTAATTTCTATCTCTGCATTATGGACAGTTTATCACCTGAGAAGCTGAACCTGAATTTCTCATGATACCACAATTTCTGGAAGTCACCTTGGTGTTGCTGGGGTATGGGTTGCATTACCAGCCCTTTGCAGACAGGCATATACAGCGAGAATATTTCTGAACATTTGTGTACAGTCTTGCTATAGTTGTTAAACTAAATAGTTGGAGCTAAAAGAGTCATTTTGTCTAGCTGGGTGTTACACAAAACACTTTCGTGGTCTTCACATTTTAATGGCAAGTTTTGTCAGCTTCACAAATTGATCCATCATGGGCAGGCAAAAGACTTCTGGAAAGCAGAAGCTCTTTTGTATTGTTTTTGGGCTTTTGCTTTGAAATTGCTTCACTACAATTGCATTGATTTGAAATGGGACATGGTAGGGGAGAAGTGTGTGCAGATTGTTCTTTACAGATTCACTCTCCAGTGAGGAGTCAAGGAATTAATTTTCAGTGCAATCATGTGGGTTTCAGTGGGTTGCACTGAAGGGAGAAGTTATGCCTAGTGATTTGTTTGTCATCTAGTCTATGTCACTTTCCTAGTAATTTTGCTTTAAAGTCAGCATGGTTTTGACTGTAACAAGATCTTTTTTCTAAGTAGTACCACAGTTTTTAAATCACCAGCATCATGGAATTTGCACAAGTACCAGCAAGGACTAGTTTTTTACTTGATTACCTGTGCAAGGGAATAAGAATCTTACCTACAGCCAGAGTTGAGCTGCAGATCCCTTTCCCTTGCTGAAGAGAAGAAACTGTGACCTGAACTGAATATGGTGATTCTCCTCTTGGCATGTGGAACTCCTTACCCAGAGCTTGATATAAAGGCCTCAACTTAAACCTCACAGCTTTTTGAAGAATCAGTTATAGAATCCAGTAATTAGCTGGAAAAGCTAATTGCTGATATTCTGTTAAATAAAAAGAATATAAAATGCTTTAATGATCTGTGTTTCATGCTGCTTTAAATATATATTCAAATAAAGTATGTATCTTACTGAACACATCCAATACTGGGCCTTCCAGATTCAGTATAGATAATTAGACCTGTCTCTCTTTAGACAAATTATTAGTAGAGAAGGCTTTAAAAATATTTTCTTGTGAAATACAGTGCTATTTCTTTAAATAAAGGGCTCTGGCAGTTCTGTGAGGCAGTTAGCTTAGCACCATTAATACAGAATACAGTCTATCAGTATTTAGTGAACTCTTCATGACCCCTGTGGAAAGTAACTCCTTTAGCTTTTACTTACAAAAAATAGTATTAAAAAAGGCTGTTGAAATGTAAGCATCCTTTATAGTCAGCGTTAAACCAGAGTGGTATTGCAAGCTGCATCAAGCATTTCACCAAAGATGGGGATCACTCCTTTTCTTAGGGATGTAGAGGAACTCTCGGAGCTGGAAATGGGAGCTTCCCAAACAACTCAGTTGTCTCTGGTTACATGTACTTACGGGTTTCTCTTTAATTCACCATGTATTTCTCTTTCCAGCAGAAATGTCTCAAAATTGGCTTACACAGTAAGTTTTTTAATTCACCTGTTTTGCAACAGAGCAACTGATGTGTGCTATGCACATGAGTACATCCCGATCTGCCAAGACATGGCCTTTGAAGGTCACAGCTCCTCCCTTGGAGAAGGGCATCTTGGTCAGGAAGGATCTGGGAGAGGAAGTCCAGGGCTGTGTCTGCTCTTCCTGCCTTGTAGAGGAGGAAATTTTAATACTTCTCTGCCAACAAAAGACAGTAAATGACTCCTTTTAGTCATTCAGATGTTTGACTTGCTGAACTAATATTCGCAGTACTATCCACAGGATTATGCCTGCATCTAATGGCTGTCCACCAAGTAGAACGTGAGGTCATATAAGAATATAAGCCCCCTGAAGAACCAATTTGAAGTGAATTTTTGCCTTGATGTTGCTATCTAGGTCCAGATCCCTAGCACTACAAGAGCCCAACTAAGATGTACATTAGAATTATTTATTACCTTGGGTTCCTTTTAGACCCAACGGATGGACAGGCACCCACGAGAGACAAATGCACTTCCCTGAGGCATACCTGAGAGCTCCTGTCTCTCCTGACTGAATACATAATAGAGTTTATGTGCCTAAGTTAGGCTTGTAATTTAGACATTTTATTTAGTCCAGGCCTTAGACCAGGCTTTGGCAGTTGTGAACTGAACTCTAGAAGCTCCCGCAACCTCATTTGTGTAACATTCAGGAGCTACATCTGGCGACAGCGGCTGAGCCCTCAGCCCACAGCATCGGTGCTTTTGTGGATCGAGCACACAAGGATTATCTGTCTGAACCCTCTATATCAGAAAAAAGGGGTTTTCCACATCTGGAAGACGGCCACCACTGGAAGCTGAACCTGGCCAGACCAGTTAGCAACATTTTCATGATAAACACAACAGTGCATTGCTTGGGCCACTGGCTGATTATAATAGCTATGAAATTACCCAATTTAGTTCACCACGTCAATAAAATTTATACAAAAATACCACCAGAAACTTGGCTAGCTTATGGATAACTGTACAAAAGTTACCCAAGCCAATGTGACAACCATTTAAGAGGACTAACCTCTGTCATACGGTTTTCATTTTATGTGCATGCTATACAAACGCAACCACCACAAATATGCATTACAGGCTGCCTGGGACTCACTACTGAGGTGAATTAGCACTGTAGTCTGACCTGTTGAAAAGCTTAACCTTTAACCTCCCAGGCAATGGCGGTTGCAATTTGCAAGCCATTCTTGTGTTGAGTGGCTGAAAACATACTTATTTACTTGTGTAAAGCCATAAATGAAATGGGTTGGGTGAGCTCAGCTTACTTCCCAGTTCACAGACCATGTCACAAAACACTACCACATGTTCAGCAAGTAATTCAGCATGAGGACTGAACGCTACTGCAGTGTGACCCAAATTCACTCTTCAGAGAAACAAGAGTTTCTTCTAATCTGGAGTGAAAAGAAGAGAATTCAAAGTGATTTCCTTTTTAAGTAGCTTCCCACTATGCTTCCAAGAAAAAGAAATTCAAAGAAACTTCTTGAAAATAAGTAATTTACCCTCATGAAAAATCTGCATAAGCTTATAGCTTGAGAAACTGAAATCCTCTGCATAACCGCACTGATGTACTTATCATTACAAGTATATTTCCTGTCGTTGCCCACTAGCGAGTCTCAGCTCAGTAGGGCGAAGCACTAATTCACTCACTTTTCCATCTCATCTGCAAAGGCTGCCAGTAGTGCTATTTAGGATTAACTCCAGAGACAGAGTTGGGAGATGGACAGAAATGTCATTTCCTACTCACAGGTTTTGCAAGATTTATCACTTATCAGGTTTTTGAAAGATGCATCATTTTGGGATGTGAAGCTCTCCCATGCTAGACCTGCTCTTGTCTATTAAATGAAGCCAAATCAGTAGATAACCCAGGTTTAGCAAACTGGATGTTTTGTAATGGAGATAGCTGGATAATAACTATTTCTAGATCAAAGTCAGTGACTAGGCGTTGCTCTTGGCTTGTTGGCTTTTCTGTCTGACTGTACAACCACAGGTAGGCTTGAGTTGCAAAATTCAGATCAGGATGCAAACTCCATAATTTGGGAAGTGTTTAACTGCAGAGACCTGGTCTGGTTCATGGAGAAGTGAAACACGAATCAGGATGCTCAAAACCAGGTCTGCAGATGAATTATGGACAGCCTGATCACACACTGTAGTCCTGGTCCATCTTCAATCCCTGTGCACATGCAATTGCATCCCAGAGAAGTCTTCTGATCAGCCTAAAGACCCATTTGGGTGTCATTCCTCCCCTTCTTTCTCTGTACTTACTACCTACTTCTTTGCACAGACAAAAACCATACCTGTCACAAAACTATTTCATTAAATCACATACTTCTGGTTTCTGTTTTCTATTTTGGTTTTGTTTGATTATTCCCTTTCCTTCCAGATCCTACAACGATAATGAAAAAAAAAATAAAATAGAATAAAATAAAATAATAAAAGTGTTACAATATATATTTACTAAGCTTCTGTTAAGACATAGACAAAAAGGTTTATTTCTCTCTTACTTCAGAAGCTTTAGATTATCCAAAAAAACTCAAGAGCCCTAAATGAGTCAGGAGCGGTTGGGGAGGGATGTGAGTGAACAGCATGCTGTATTCATTGCTGCTCTTCACTACTTTCATGTACATATCATAGGCACCTGCAGCCCTAAAAGGCTTAGGGTAAAAAGGCACACAAACCCTGGGATACATCAAAGAATATGAAAAGGTGACACAGCAAGCAACACGGATAGAAGAGGCTGGAGCACAACACAGGTGTATAGGCTTGGTTTACTACAGCTGTAGGCACATTGGATTGTCTAATGGTACTGAGATCCTGCTTCCACTTATTTTCTCAAAGTGGGGTTAAATAATAATAGTAAGTAGCAATAATAATAATGGAAATAAAAATCGCATCATCATTCCAGTCCATGTAACAACCTACTTTCTGAATACTGGTAAGAAGCACAAGATTTGTTTTTAATGAAAATTAATTTTAATGAAAAATATTTGGTCTAAAACTGCAGTTTGCAGAAAAACTGATCTTGGGTGGGATCCATGTCACATTCTTCCACCATGTTTAAAAGTTGGTTTCTGTGGTGAACATCAGCAGTTGAAACAATATTATTGTTAACGGTAGGATCATACTGATACAAAGAAAGATTTCCGTCGAAGAGACGAACCAGTATTCCCCACTGGTTGAGAGCTTGCTGTGATAGCTCTGTGCTCAGAGCCTGGCAATAATTACACCTTGGGTTTTGCGGTCATTTTGGATTGGTGTGAACATGATAAATGACACGTTTTAATTTGAACTATTGCTCAGCAGGCTTGTTCAGGTAGGTAATAATTCACTCGAGCAGGCAATAAACCTGAACAGGTAATAGCCCACACTTTGAAGTATGCCAGCAAACTCTTTAGCAACAAAATAAATATGTACATGAACTTCCGCCATAAATTGTCTTTGGTGAGGCAGACCTAGTAAGAGTTTCAGAGCTGGCTTTTCAGGTACTCATGAGGAGCAGAATGAGTCAGTGGGCAGATCCTACTACTGCATTAATTCTTTGAAGCTGGACTAACAAACTGGTCCAACATCCACTGGAGTTAGTAGGAGTCTTCTGTTCGATGAAGGCAGAGTGACTAAGTTAGTAGGACAGCTTGGTCCTTTACTAACATAAGTAAATTGCCTTCCCATGAAACCACAAACTTATAAATAAGCTTATTCCTATGCAGTCAAGCAGACTGCAAAAATGCAGCACCCATGTGCAGAGGAACTTTGCTACTGCCCAGAAGAGATACAGGAGGGTCCTGTACCATACAGGCCTGATTCTTAATACCCAGGAAACTTGCTGGTGACAGCATGTTACACAGAGCTTTTCTTCACAGCATTCCTCGAACCGCTTTCAAACAATGCTGTTTGTCAGACTTGATATTACTTTCATATTATAAATAAAACATTTTCAACCTTTTGGCAAATGTATGCATTGTTTTAGTTACTTAAGCCACTATGTTTTGTGCAAATTACTCCAGACTTGCTGGTAACATGTTTCCATCACCATGGGATGCTGTTGTAAAGGAAAGCAGGAGTGCTTTGGTTTCTCTTCTTTTGGCTGCCAGTTGGTCTTATTCTTTTTAGGTTGGAACCTACAGTGTTATCACTGATTACTCTAATACATGTTAACTTGTGATAGGAGGAGAATAATAATTCAGAGTAACAAGATCCAGGCCAACTTCCTTGAGGCTGGTGTGAGTGAAACTCTTTTGCCTTCTGCTTTATAATAAACAAGGGAAAGAATTCAAAGTTAGAAGAAAAAATGGTAACAGACTGAATGGAAAGAGACAGTTTATCATCAACTGGAGGCAGCTGTGAGTCCCAATTACTGTGTTACTCAACCATGCTTTCACACCAGAGACCCACAGCAGAGGTATTTTGAGATAGTCTCTGAAACTGCCTTGTGCAGGATGATCCCTTAACCTGTTTACAGAAGCATCTCCATCAAATCATCCTGGAGGACAATGCAGCATATGCCACGATCATCCAGCTGCTAGCAGGAACCTCTTCATGGTGATTCACCATGCACGGCATGATGTTGTTTGCCTCCTCATTGATGATCCTTTACCTTTAGAAACAACAGAAAATGAATCTCTGTCTTGAGCTATGAATCCAGATTTACATTATTTCTTTGCCTGAAGTTGTCTAGCTCTGTCATTTTGGTTTGATCCATCCCAGGAACAAGATCCAGCAGCTTCCTTCATATGTGAATTTGGACCTGAAAGCCTTCCTTCTCCATTCCCACACCATGTGTGAGCTGGGATTTTCCATCTTTTGTTAAAATAGTTACTTAGAAAAGAAGGAAAGGGTTGAGGGCAGTTCACCACTTTTATTTCACTTGGTATGTGTTTGCCTTTGCTTTAACACAGGCTGTTTTCATGCCAAATGACAGTTCTATTTGTTCCCCCACCCCCTTTTTTTGTGTAGCTTATGTAGAACATCTGGTTTTAAAAGTGTCGCAATTTCTAAACATATTCTAATGCTCTTGGGATCAGAATATCAACAACTGTCTATTGCGGTAAACCGCATGTCTGGAAAACATTCCTGCAAACTGAGTTCTTAAATAAACATAAAGCATCTATAACACATAATGCAAAGCAACATTCACTCGTAAACTCAATATTTAGACCAGATGAGGTGCAAAATATGGTTTTTCTGGACTTAGCCATCATGATTTACAATAACATTGACTAGCTTTCCATTGTATACAAGAGAGGGCAGAGGTGTGGCATGTAGATTGGAGCCTTTCCTTGAGAGCTCGTTCTGCATTTAAATCCCATCTTGTGAGATATTCTCACTTTGGTTGGAAAAGGGAGGCCAGGAGTATGTCCTCTTAAAAAAAAATTACTGTTATTAGAGAGTGGGAAACTAAAAAGGAACTGTAAAGGACCAACAATTTAGAAATGCCTGTATCTTATAAATCTGAGCATCTTGTGTAGTATCTACATCTATGTTAATTATCCACATTCATGTGTCTGAAATCCAGAGGCAATCAGAGGTAGCGTAAAGATTAAATAAACTGAATAAGATGGTGAAAGAAAAATTGCAGTAAATTGGTCTGAGTGGGAAGCTTTTGTTATTTTCAATTATTATTATTATTTATAGGGTGTGGAAAGTGTAACCATAAGCAAATTTATACAGATATGCAGTCATACGTCAAAAAAACGTGGTTTCACTTTGAACCCCTCCTCCACACTGGTTTCAGAAGCATTCACTCTGCATTTAATGAGGAGTAGTACTAAAGCAAATAATCACTTTAAATTACTTTTTAGGAGTATTGGTGGCTGATGAAGTTGGTTGACTGGAAATGGAAACACTGAAAACTCATTAAAGTTTTGCTTAATGCTATGAATGTATTTTGATTATACTTCCAGATTGCTTTTTCTTAATATTA
The DNA here is from genome assembly GCF_037157495.1 of Lathamus discolor. Taxonomy (NCBI): domain Eukaryota; kingdom Metazoa; phylum Chordata; class Aves; order Psittaciformes; family Psittacidae; genus Lathamus; species Lathamus discolor. Next base: position 7,273,944 of record NC_088909.1, on the reverse strand, counting down.
CCTTCTTACCTTTAAAGAGAGTATCAAATATTTTCTTCCAATTAATTCTTTAAGAATTACCACTCTAAACTTTTTGCAAAAATATTTTATAAGAACAAAAGATGACTATATACTCTTAGGCTGATGTAATTACATCTGAAAGTTACTGAGAAGTTACTGAATCCACCTCCTGCGGCATCTCAAAGTTAAGGTTTATCAGGGGAAAGCTAAAAAATTAAATCAAGCCTTATCATTTCATTCTCTAATATTAAAAAGGGCTGGATCTTTTTTTTTTTTTTTTTTTTTTTGATGATTAACATCTGGAGTTATGTAAGGTAAGATAAGGGTATTAGAACATCTCACTTCCCTGTATGAAGATCATCTCTTAAACAGTATGGAAATGAGGGCCTCCACCCTAATACCCCATTATGCAACTCAGAAGTTGTTTTGGCCCCAAACCTGCACATATCAGGATGAAAACACCTCCCTTGCATGTTCCATGTTCACCACTTGAAATATTCCCCACAAACTGGACCTAAGTGATTACTGGAGGACAGATCCTGCTTCCTTTGAAGACTGAAGAACCTCTTCTAAGGTTGGTGGAATTTCAGGTCTCATAAGGATAAATGCTTAGGTTCTATTCCAGTCCTCCTCTCCCTTTCCATAACAAGTTCAAACTTCTGCATTGCTAGTGGTTACTGGGCTGATCTGGTGTATCCGAAACTCATTCGCCTCCAAAGCTCAAACAAATGTGTTCTAGAAAGCAAAGCCATTTTCAGTTTACTGGAAGAGAGTAAAATTTTAACAAATCAGAGTGAGAAAGGCTGAGCATTCAGCTGAGCATATATCTAGCTTGAAACAACTGTGCTCTAACAAAAAGCAGATTTGTGCCAACCTGCAGGGACTTCTCTGCCACAGCACTCCCTTAAGATTTACCAGTGTGGTGCAGTTTGGGACAACAAAGCAGCTCAGCCTCTTGACTCTATGAGTGATGCTGGAGAAGCCGTGCTGTTAGCAATGACAATTAGCTGCCTGGTGTCATCTGTACAAAACAACAGCTTTTTGTCAAGTCTAATCACTATAATATGCACCTCACCTTCTTGAATGAGAGGTCCTCATTCAAGCATGTAGTTTATTCAAAGACACATGCTGCATTCATTATAGCTAAATATTAACAAACACCTTGAATTCTTGGAGCATTATTGGTATCAGGTCTCTTGGCTGCTGTTAGGACAGAATGCCTTATGGGAAGCTTGATGCCCAGCCAGGACTCAGATTACAAAGCATACACATCTTTCAATATATTGAAGAATCCACTCGACCTTATATATCATCAAAACACTTCCTAAACATATGTGTTTTTCCAAAACGTTTATGTTGCAATAACTCTGGAAAACTCTGGCTTTCCTTTCCCAGAAGCTGGAAAATAGGGATCACTCTACTGAAAGTTTTTGAAGGCATAAGTGTTCCATAGTACTTTTTTTTTTTCCTTTTTTCTCAGGGCTGTAGCAATTTTGATAAAATCTTGCAAGAAAACAAAGAATAAGCTCACAGAAAAGACAATTCAGAACTAGGTTTTATTGTGTCCTCTTGCTTACTATATGTTTGCCTGGTGTATCGCAACAAACTCAGAACTAGTGGCATTTTCCAGGAATCTGAGCTACCTCTACTTTCAGCACCTGAATAGTTGAAAACTTTGCAAATTGTGTGTCTTGTAGTATAACTTTCCTATGGAGCACCAAGAAGTTTTTCATACTTTCAAAGGCTCTCAAACTGTAGTAAAGGGTAAATAAGGTCACAGAGGAAGTCTGTGGTTGTGTGACAGCAGAAGGTGGATCACCTGAGTACCAGCATCCTGCCTCTGAGATCACCCTTGCTCTACACAAATAAAACCACATCGTACTGAGAGACTTTTGTTATACTAAGATCCTTTTTAAAGTTACATCCAATATCACATTTCTTTGAATACCCCATTTCTCAAAAAAACTTACGTCTTTGGCATCGTTTGTTGAGTGAGCTGGAAATAAATGTTTGTGTTATTTTCCGTAAGGTGTCACATTTATTATTTATTCTAAAGGGTCACGGTCTTAGACATATCACATGACCAGGGGCCAGGGTTCTCCCTGGTTTCTTTTTCTGTCGCTATTTACTCCCCTGACCTCAAGGACTATCTTGAAGCCTCTGCAAAGTCACCTACCTCACCCACCAGCGATATCTTTGGGGCAGCTGTAACCATCTGAAATAACGATGGAGAGCACTCAAACGAAACACCCCCCTGCATCCCTAGAGGAAGGGGACAGCACTTTTAAAGAGTTCTGATGTCCATTATCATGCAAATTCCGCAGTGGTGTCTTATCCAATATCCTGGTGCCACTTCAGAGTCTGCTTTTAAAAGGAGCCATTTTACAAACTACAACATATAAAAGCTGGCTAGGATCAACCCAGCTCTGCTATTTAACTGAAATATACCTTAAGAAACGAGTAAGCAGGGGAGGTGCTTTTTTAAAGAAACCAACCCATGGATTTTGGACAGGATTAGGCACAAATATCCTTCTGCTTTTATAAATATTGACAAAAGGAAACAGGAAAACAGGTCTGTTCATAAAGAGGTCTATTAACTATAACACTGCTCTATTTGAGTGATAGCTTTACCTTTGAATTAAAACAAAAATGGTAAGGCTAGATATTACTTTTTTTATACTGATAGTTCAAAACCTCATAAAATATTAGTATCTGTATCAGCTATAAAAATTAATGGCTCCAGATCCTTCAGTGTTGTGCTCTTCAATTTTATTTTATCACCAGTCTTTCAGCTGTCTGTGTGTGTACGTGTGTGTGTGCATACACGTCCCTTCCTTTCTAAGCTGTTTGGCTGTTGATGAATAGGCTCATAATTGCTCAGTAAAGCTGTATGGTAGGGTTTGCAAGTGGCATTCCTGATTCCTTTACATCAGAGGTCACTATTGTACAGTGAGATCCTGATAGGAGACAATGATAACACAATGCAAAACAAATAAAACAGAAGAAGAAGCTGTTTTTGATGGTGTGTATTGTTCTCCAGTTAAATAAATTTCTAGGCAAAGAATTTAAAAATTCTGTCAGGCATCCCAATCCAAAACTGCCCTTTAAAATGTTTGGAGGCCAATGTAAACATTAAACTCAGTATGATGCTTGTATTCACTTACCCAATCTAACTTTTATTAACAATTAATCCATCAAATTTCAATGCCTATAAAATCCTCTGAGTCATAAGCCCCTCTGGAAGCCTGTATTTTGAAAACAGAAATCGCAGTTACTGGCATTATTTGTTGATGCAGAATCAAACTTAAACTGGGTTTTACAAACCAAAGAGTTATCTGCGTTTCTACTGTCTAAAGGCATCAGATTGCCTTAAAGCTCATATACAGTGTAAATACATAGGAACTACAGGAGGCAGCCAGTACATATGGAACAGATAAAGGCCACGTAGTTTATTGAACCTTGTGGCCTGCTGATGTAACAAAATAAGCTTTGCAATGAGCAGTCAGATCCTAACATCAAGTCGATCCTTCGCTAGAGCATAATAGATGATAGCTCTCCAAAGGCCAGATTTGGATCCCCATATTTATCAGGAGTCTTACTTCAGGCTCTGGCCCTCAGTACACTGAATGAGGGATTTAGACGAATTCGTTTGTGCTATTTTCTCTTCTCTGAGAAAAGTGTGTTGAGAGACAGCTGGAAGGTTTCATGTTCCAGCAGCTGAGGGAAAGAGATTCTGAGACCAGGTATATGAAACCTATCCAGTACTAATGAGTACTCCTCTTCTGAACAGGTAAACAGCTTTTTGCCAGGATGACAGCAGTTTGAACTGAACTGTCTCCCTTGCTGAAACTTTAAATCAACTAGAGGAGCCAAAGCAAGCAATATGTGCCATTGCCTTAAACTGCTAGTGGCAAGGAGTCCATTGCTCTTGAGAGATACACAATTTTCTGTTTCTCTTTAATTTTCTTATTCTAACCCCTCCCTTAACTCAGCCTTCCCAGCATTCAACATCTAATCACTCTGAGATCATTATTAATGATATCAGTCCAAGAGTCTGATGTAAGGATAAGGGAGAACTTTCCGCACATCTTAAATCTGGTGATAATGGAAATTCCCTAGATGCTGATGTAGAGCACAGTGCAGCAAGGCTTCGGTATTGCAAGAAGACTGAGCTGTCCCTGTGTGTTTGGGGACTGTCACCCCTGCAGGTGGAGAGAATTCATCCTCCAAGAGTACAGTCTGAACACTTGTGTCCCAAGGAAATGTTCTGTGTTCTCTCTATGTCTGTACAGAAATGCTCCTGATTACAAACTGTGGCTGTGGCAGTGAGTTTGGCTCACAAGGACTGCTTGTTTGCTGGTAGCACAGCTATTAAAACACAGAGGCTTTGTTGCTTGAGGAGACATTTTTTGAATGGAGACTATGGAGCTGTGAGAAGAATGGGTGACTACTTACTCTTCTGCGTTTCCAGCAGCTCTCCCTGCAAGCTTTTCTTTGTGTTTATTTCCATTCTTCTCTTGGGAACTAAGTAATACCTTCAAACCACAGTTTATAGGAAAATTTAGTCTAGAAGGAAACTCTAGAGAAATACTATTTCATTCCAGCATCTCAGAGGCCTCTCCTGCATTCTCTCCCTACAAGCCACCTACAACCTCCCAGACAATACAAAAAAGCAGGTTAACGTTCTTGCTATACAATTCTTTTACAAATGTGCATTCATTAAATATCCATCCTTTCTTTAATGAAGAACAACACATATTTCTAACCTGTTTCTGCTCTGGAAATGCGCTTCTGGTTCACAAGACCACCCTCACACTTCCATATTGCCCATTGAAACAAAGTGACCAAACCACAGGACAAATTAAATGTAAGTACCGTTGAATCCATTCATAATAGAGCAGACGCCCACAAACAGCACCTTCTAATATCCTGTTTTCAGAATCTGCAGTGTATGAGAAGTAAATTCCAAGATTATACACAAACTGAAAGCTCTGAAAAACTTGCAGATACCAGAACTGACACAGATGCTCCTTATGGGTAGACAACACTACATGAGAAAAGACAACTGCTCACCTGCAGCTGCCTAAGGTAAGCAGGGCTGAGTAAAAAGGATTCCTAGTCCTAACAGCCGAAGAAATACAATGAGTCAAATGCAGCTCAGGAGTCAAGCCCAAGATGAGAAAGGGGGGCATGGTCACCAGTAGCATAAGCAGATGAAAAGATCCAGCAACAGCGCAGAGACATGCCCCTACTGAGTGAACAGAGGAAGGTCACCAAGCTCTCATCAATCCTGCAGTTCACAGGAAAGCTGTCTCAGTGCCACAGAGTGGCGAAGAAACCACTGAAGCCATGCTGAAAAGATCACTGTATTCTCCAAATTACCTCCGGCATGTTCTCCTATGCTGACAACCTGGGAAGATAACTTGATCTTTTGCCTACACGGGTGAAAAAGGAGCAAGCATTCACAATACAATAATGTGTGGCTTTACAAATAATAGGAACTTGAACTAATTTTCCACCTCCTTAACGTTCTCTGTATTTTGTAGTAGCAGTCAAAATCCAATTGCTTCTAAAGTCATTGTATCTGTTTTGGTTTAGGAGATGAGACTTAAACACTTCTGGATCAACTATAATTCTCATCTGTTTAGTTTTGGTGTGGTTTTTTGTTTTGATACCCTTCCCCCAGTAACATACGACCTATGAGAATGCCCTCCTAGGAAATGTTGAGATACACAGACCGATCAAAAAGCTTCCATAAAAGCTTGTGGTCTAACCACGGGGAGCATTGGTTCAGACCTGATTACCTTTCATCTTCCAAAGGTTAATACACTTAATTCCATTTTGCCCATTATGTTCTGTACCTCTTAAAGGAAAGTCTAAAAGCAAAGGTCCTTTGTGATTCTTGCTCCTAGAATGTAATTTTCCATAGGCAGATCTCAACATAATTCCTCACATGAGAGAAATGTAGGTTTATCCTCAGTGAACAGACATCAGGAAACGAGACCTACAAGAGAATATTCAACTGTCAAAGTCATACAGTTAGATATTTTCTATAAAAATACTTGAATCTTCATACAGTAGTTCGTACACTTCAAAAGGAGGTTACATATTTGCCATAGAGCCCTGCGATGACACACTCTGTATTAAGCCTTCTTTCTACATCCTATTCTCTATTTCCATGATTCCCTCGGATCTGCATTTCAGTGATGTACTTCAGGATCCTGAAGATGAAGCATAATGCTGGAACGTTAAAACAGTTTCATTGTCTTTACTTAGTTTTATTTTTACCATTAAAGGACAGGAATTACATGAGAAGTTTGCAGCCGAACACATAAGAAACAATTATTTAGATAAAGGAGATCTGCACAGCTTATTTATTTCTTGTTCTTCAACCTATTACATGACATCATTTTAATATAAAAGTACTTTGTAATTATGATGCCTTTACTGATAATTCTTTGTTGTACACCACTGGATCTTCCTTATCTAAGCCCAGAGATCTTTTTAGAGATTTTATAGTCACACCTTCAAGAAGTCCCACAAAAAGTCTTTTAACCTCCCCAACCTTTTGCTTTGCTTTGGTGTGCTCAGGACAATATTTTCTGCAGTTTCCATGTTTTAAGCTTTAATCTTTGCCTAGAGGGCAGCAAAACAGCATCTCCCGAGGACTCCCGATACCTAAATTTTCTTCCCTTATTCAAAGGACCACAGCCTCTTCAGTACTTCTAATGCTGTGCCGGAAGATACAGCCAAATGTAACCAATCTTGGCCAGCGTGGCTTGGCACGGGCATGGCGTGGTTAGCCCTGTCTGTCTCCCCACTGACCTAACAAACCAAGCTGGGACCTGCCAGGAAAGATCCTCCACTAGCCATCCCTGAGGGGTTTTGTCAAACCTGCTGCCAGCGACACCAGCTATGAGGTAGTGTCTCCGACTGCTGGGCTGGAGATTGCAGGACTAACTCAATAATTTAATGACAGGGGAGACATTACTGCTGAGACTAGAACTTGCAGCTCTAGCTTCTGGGCCTAAATGGGGACTGTGAAGAGATGCTGGAAGCAAGACAAGCACACAACTGTTCAGTTGCAAAACCTAAATGTCTGTAGGATTTTCTTCCAGTGAGGTATGCCGCTGAGAAGCTGCTTGATGGATCAAAAGTCATCTAGCTAATGGAATGAGAATGCAGACAGGCAAGCAGTCTGGGTGCTCTTTTCTTTTTAACTGAAAAAAATACATAAATTCAAAACCAAACAACCCCCCCAAAAAAACCCTCCATATCTTTCAAAGCTCTGAGGAAAGGCACGTGGCCAGTGGGATTTACTATTCTGTTACCCACCAAAGTATTTGAATTCCACAAGAAAATGCACTTGAAGCAAAAGCGGAGTATTTGCAAGATACTGCTGAAGTTGAAAATCATGGAGTAAATGGGAACAGGAATGCCCCAGTAAAGAAAAACATCTGAATAACTCAGCAGCAGGACTAATAAATTTGGCTTCTCATGGCTTTGTGTGTAGTGTCTTGTGAGGGCTCTTACTGTAATTTCATCCATTGGGAAAGGTATGACTGGTCTTTCTCCTCTACCTTGCTGTCTATTTTCCTAAACTTGTATAGGCACATTTTCCCTGTGGCATTCTCTTTTTTGTCTTTGTTAAAATTGGTGAAAAGGATTAAAAGTTAGGGTAGATAAAGACGGACAGAAACAGGTTATGGTAACACTCTCTCCCTTCTACAAAATGAGAAAAAGTCCTAGGAAAAGTAATTACGATTTAAGTTAGTTATTTGCAGATAGGAGGGCAGAACACATACAGGAGTGTCATCCCTTCAGTATTTGGAATTACTTAATCTTGCTGGGAGACAGTAACAAAAATAATAATAATAAAACCTCACAGCTAGTGTCAGTCCTTACCAGATACTTGCGAATGTTTTCAAGTGTCAGTGCAGAAAGGATAACCCCAGCTTGCAGCCAGAGCAAAGCAACCACTTTCTATCCAGTACTGCCTCTGTCCTGTTTCTTGCGCACAGGTCTTTTTAGGATGAGCCACAAACCATTTCGAGTTTCTTTTTGGATGCTTGGACCCCCTTGAAAAGCACAGAAAGTTATTAGAGAGCTCAAGCAGAATTTACTGGAGTTTGAAATTTGCCTGAACTGCTTGGTCTGAGTTCTCTCCTTACACTGACACTCAAAATTCATGGCACACTCATACCCATGCTCACAGGTTGCTCTGAATAACAAACGCAACCTTCCCTTTTATCTCTGGCGAAGACGGAGAAGCAAAGCAAGACAGCTTGTAAAAAGCATTTTATATGCAAGACAGATTAGAACATTAGTGGCGTAATAAAGTAAATAAGACGGCAATTGACCTGAGACATGTGGGGTTTACCCCAATTTTTTGTTTATAGTTGAAGGTCGTAAGCTATACAAACCTCTATTGATCAGAGTCCTCTTTGTTTAAACAGAACCTACTGTATTTATTTGTGCTGTTCCTCTAAAGTCAAACAAAAGGGGACAGTTTTAAGTAAATCTCTGCATGACACTGCTGCCATGTGGTTCATTCACTCAGTATACAGATGTTTTCAATCTGTACAGTTTGTCTTTCATATCCATATGAGATGAAGCAGGCTTGATTTAGGCTGGGAATGATGCCAAAGAGAAAAGATACATCATTAACCCTTAATAAACAACTTATAAACGACTTATGAAGCATCTCTGGTTTATTCATTAAGAGGAGTCCTTGAAGGATTACCGTAACACCTTATGTGTGGTAAGAACCCTTTACTTGTCTGCAACATTATGAGACAGGTATTTATACGGAAACCAAAATGCTTGGTGTGGGAGAACCTCCCCTTTCATTCCCTTGCACATGAATATACAAGCTAAAAATAAGCATCTACCCAAACTTTGCATTGAGATAATGAACACGATCAAGAAGTAGAAGGATAGAATTAATTTCATCACAGCTGATGCACTGTGAAATCAGGACCCTGTGTCCTGGACATTACATGTCTTTACAGAATTGGTTCTTGCTTTACCACCTTAGTACATGCTAAATGAATATATTTAATACATAGTATACACATTTACTCAGTACTTACTACATCTTAGAGACAAGATGGTGCCTTTTATTACACATCTGTGGAACTGACGCAAGAGATTAAGAGACTTCCCCAAGATCACATGAGAATGATGTATAAGAGCCAGGGACAGAATGAAGCTGCCCCAAAACACAGCCTAGGGAGTTCCTCACACTACTAACCCCCCTGTATTGTTTCTGGTTTGTTTTTCTCAACATCCCTTTCTCCTAACAAACTACTACTAGTTCTTCACAACCATTAGATGTGTGTTGTGCACAGCATTGGGCTTGTGCTGGGTACAGGAATATTAGAAGCTGCTAGTGGCTGGGAATCAGTCATGGGGGGAAAAGGACACATTTTTTTCTTCAGACGGTTTATAGGGCTTTGCACACTGAGTCTATTCTTACTGTATTATTCGGCAAACAATCTGTTGCATCACCTCAAAGAAAAAACTGCTGATCTAATGCAACTAATAGACAATCTCATTCAATCAGTTTCTTCATTATTTAAACATGCAAAACACAGAAGTGAGTTTAAACAGACTGTGCCAATAGTAACATCTCTTGATTTTAGGAGGGAGCAGTGTGGCTTGGCAAATAAAAAAATAAAAGAATCAGTATTGATTTGTTTTTTCCTTCTTCTCAACTCAGTCAGAAGGCAGAAATTCACCACACTGCTTAGCTTAAAAAATTCAGAATTGAAGGCTGCTGCTCAGAAGCATGGGCTTAAAAAGACTGTTCCCTCCTATACAGAGTTTACTCAGCCCCTATGGAGTTCACAGCCAGTCCTATACAGTTAGCTGGAGAAAAAGCCTATGAAGTTAGAAGATATTCTGCCCTATTTCAGGTTGTGTTTGAAGAAGGGGCTGTACACAGTCACATGTAGGTTCAATTATTCATTTTTCCAGGAGGTGTTTGAGTCAGGGAGAGCAGGCTCAGCACATACCATAAAAATACTTCTGCTCCTTACTCTCAAGATCTACAGGTCAAACAAGCTGCACTCAGTCATGGGACATTAAGTCCCTGGATCTTGAACTCCAGCTGACTGCCTCACCCAAGCTTTTGGGCTAAACGAGCATCTCTCCCCAGCCTAGATGCTAAATGAAGAAGTCAGCGGGTCAGGCTTCTCTTAACCCCGCTGCCAAGAGAGCTCCTCTCAGGACAGCTTTCACACAGCCCAAACCCTCCCTAGACACTGTGCAAGCAAGGAATCAGTCGAATGCAGCTTTTTTCCAGCTCCTTCCCTACCATAAAAACCAAACTTCCCCCAGTGCTAATCCCAGCACTAGAGACACAGCCCTTTTCTAGCTGACTGGGGGGAATTACTTAATTCTGTGCATCTGGTGCAGCCCAGCTCCCCACACAGTACAGGCAGCCAGTGCACGCAGCTGGGAGCCCTCAGCTCAGCCTGCTTTAACCCCCTCCATTGCAGCAGCCCACAGCAAGCCCCGTTCAGGGGCATGGAGAAGGAACTGGGATGCTCGGATTGGGAAAGCACCTGCTTGGCTGCCTCAGACTGGTTAAACACCCTCCTGTTCAATAGGGGCTGCTAAGCTTGGGGGTGCATGCACAGTGCTTCTCCTAGGGCAGAGCTTGAGGTTGCCTGGCCCAACGGTGTCCCCAGCTCTGCTCAAGGCCACCCTGGGGCATGATAAGGTTTGAATTTGCAAAGCCAAAAAGCTTTGAGGTTCACAGGATGGATGAGAACTGGAAATACCCAAAACTGAAGGTGTGGATGGTTGAGGAAGGGTGGTAAAATACTGGGTCAGGCTGCCCAGAGAGGCTGAAGATGCACCATCCCTGGAGGCATTCAAGGCCAGGCTGGATGTGGTTCTGGGCAAGATGACCTAGTTGAAGATGTCCCTGCTTGTTGCAGGGGGGTGGGACGCAATGAACTTTGAAGGCTCCTTCCAACCCAAACCATTCTATGAATCTATAAAACAGGACAGTAGTGATTTCCACGTTGTGCTCCTGAAAGTCTCATACTCTGCTCCATCCCTTAGAGGAACATTTTGGGTGCCCCTGCCAGGGAGTGACCAGCATCTGCACATCAAGTTTCTCAGTGTGATAATGTCAGATAAAACAGGGGGAATCACAAACTAAGTCAAGTGAAATACGGTGATTTGCTCCAATTCATAAACCAAGTCAAGAGCAAAACTAGCTCAGAGCTCAAATCAACTCAGTCCCAGTCTTATTCACCAGCTGATACTGCGCCAGCTATGCAGCATCTACATGGAATAGACCTTTTTGGAGATACAAACTCCTCTTAAAACAAAAAATAAAAAAATTGGAAAAGCAGACTGTTTTATCCATGGCACTTGAACAGAAAGCTTCTTTAGCGAGACTATTTTAAAGCCACTCATTTAAATAGGGGGCAAGAATGGGGGAGAGAGGGAGCCACGGTTACTGGCCCCTTTTTAGCTTTTAAACCAAACCAGATACAACAGTCAAAGTTGGGACAATCCTGGGTAAACCGCAAAAGATGGCAGCACTTCTCATCATCCTAAAACAACAACATTTTTCCAAGTTTTTTCAATCAAAAATGCTAGCAAGGCCACCCTGGAATTTGCTACCATTTTTCCTTACCCAAAGCTATTTTTCAACACCAGTATTGAATTTACATATTAATACACCACTAAAAACAGGATGAAAAGATTGGAATGTTAGAGTTACTGATTTGTTTGTGATTTTCTAAGAAAAAAATAAAATAATTCTGTTTCACCAGTTTTCTTTTTCCTTTTTTCTCTTTCTTTTTCTTTTTCCCATTAAATGACTGTTTCAAATTAATAGAAAGAGGATGCAGCATTTCTTAGGTTTTATTTTATGGGTTTTCCCAGCATATGGAATCTTTTTAAACATGAGAAGCTGTGGGTATGATGTTATTATATGCATATTTTAAGTTAACCATTCTTTGTATCTTTTTCAAAAGAAAAGACTTACCACGTTTATGTGTGAGAAATATGTTTATTTGGAAGATTTACTCCAACTCTACTTATTTCCTTTACAGGGATGTCAACTGGAAAACTATACTAGCATTTTTTCTAATTAAAATTAGGGTGGAGCAAAAAGCAATCACTGCTTGTTGCTGCTTTTCTAGATCATGGAAGCTTTCTGTAAATCAGACTTGACAGGTTCAGAACGTTATTTTCTGAGCTTTGTTCCTTTGCCAATAAGGCCATTTTTGGGGTGGTGACAGAGATCCTGACCTGTAATGCCAGTGAGCCCATTGGCACATCCAAGAGATCACAGGAACCCACATCTCCAAAGTGTCTACTAAACTGAAATACAGCTATTTGGGGAGGAGGTGAAGGGGGAAAGGAACAAGGGGAGGATTTCTAAACACCAAACTGGCAGAAGGTGATGCTCCAGGTCTCCCAGAAGCTGCTGAGTGAGCACTACTGGAGAGCACAAGGCACGGGTGACCTGAAAAAAGTGAAAGCAGCCAAAATCAGCAGCCACAGTACAAAAATATGAAGAAAATGTGTACGTGACCCTGCTCACCTCTCCCTAAAATACATGTCATAACAGGAGGCATTACTGGGCTGCCATGAACATTAACAAATATTTCTAAAGACTTCATTAGCGATACTCAGCCTATATTCATTGCCAGCCATAGGTGATATCTATAATAAAGCTGTGGAAACATCCACCAAATCTAGCAACTCAGCCAGGCCCACATGAAATTTAAGTACACAGTTTACTTTTCTCCTTCCTCACTAACCTAAAGTACCAGGGTAAGAAATGTGCTACCTCCCAAAATGGATTTCTCAAAGTACAGCTAGAAAGATTACATTCATCTGGCAGAAAACAAAGACAAAACTAGTTTTATGTAAGACTGCTGTAAAGAAATTTCATTTTTGGCTCAGGAAAGACTTTTTAATTACACAGGAAAAATTATATAAAGTTGTTACTAAGTAATAAGTGGGGAGACAGGTTTTTGGATTCAAATTTGCGTGACTTTGGGATTTTGTCCGGGTACATGTTTAGCATTTCTGTGTGTCAAAACTGGCAAGTCACGCTGAATGCAACATTCACCTCCTCTCTGTGCTGCAAAGCAGCATCAATCTGAAATTTTGCAGGAGGGTGACACCAAGCTAGCAAGGAATGCTGTTCATGGACTGCCCTTCCCAAACTGCACTGTCCTTGGGGCAAAGACATAATTCAGTTCTGAGTTATCGTAGGAAACAGAGCAATAATGTTCCCCTGGTAAAGAAGTAAACCACAGATGAAGAGTGACCATAACCTGGAGACACTGGAAGAAAAGAGGGAAAGCTATAGGAGCTCCTGGGGTCCATTCAGGGTGGCAGGACCACAAAAGCTGGGGTGGACAGGCAAAGGAGTGGAGCCTTCAGCATGGAAGACTCTCAATCTGGCAACTTCTGAGCATCCAGCTGGCCTATGGGAGCAATGTGTCAAGCTAGCTGACTCTGAGTTAAACCTAGACTTGTTTCTCCAGCACTTGTTCTGGACCACTGGTCTAAGTGATAAAGGTGAGTGGGTCTTACCAGCAGCCCTGGTGCTATGCTCCAGTTCTGCACAGGCTCTCACACAACCTCCATTGCACAGTGGCACCCATAACACCCCCTACAGATGTCCTCAGGAGCTGAGCTCCATGGATGAGGGCTTCCACATTTTCCTGTTTCAAAGGCTGAGCTCAGCAGTGGGGAAGGGGTTATCACCAAATCAGACTGCAACATCAGGCTAAGGCAACACAGACATACCCATCCTCTGTTTGACACACCTCAGGCACACAAGGATAGGGGAGAGGAGTCTGTGTCTCTTTTTCCTAAGTGGAGTGTGCAAGGAAGCAGAAAGGGATGAGGAAGAGGCAGACTGACCCTATCAGATGGGGCTGGGACTGGCCAGACTGCCATGAATCAAGAGCCTGTAGGAAGATCACAGACACCAGTTTCTTTTTGTGCCTCATTTTGTATCCGCTTGAAGAGCCTTTGTTGCTCAACCACTTGAACATCCATTTATTTATTTTTTTTCCCCCCTCAGCTGTCAAACCACATTGATTTTCAGTCGTTTTAACCTGGGCAGGATCAGCAAACCTACTCCCCCAGGTGAAAAGCCAGGACTGAGAGAAAACAACTTGAGTTGGCTGAATTATCCAATTCTTCTAAGACACAAAGAATTTGTTTGCTTTGCTTATGAGAGCTGAGGGAGGGATGGCACAGAAGGCTAAATCCTCAATGTCCCCCTGGTACATACTTTACACTTTGCTATTGATGCAGGCAGAAATATTTCCAGGGCTTGCAATGTGGTTGGCAGTGCCTTTTCAGAAAAGGACCTCTACGGAGCAAGCTTGTGTCTGAATTACATCTCAGCCCTAGGGAAGACGGTTTCTTCAGTTCTCCTTCAAGGTCAGTTGTGGGGTAACATATGTTATTCGTCTCTCAGTCTTGCTAACAGAAAATCTGACTGAGTGACATGTGGAAACTGGGAAATGAAAATAAACAAAAGGAATAAACACATTCAAAAGGCTTGGGGGGAGACAGAATCCCGACCTGCACATAACATCCTTACCAACGGGACAATGCTAAACGAATTTTGGGATTTGTGTCTTGATGGGTACAGCAAATTTGAACTCTGCATGACTCCACTGCATCTGCTAAGCAAATAGAGCCACTCTTATTACAGATGTATGACAGAGCCAGTGTAGGATCTGGAAACCAGCAAGCTCATTGCATTTGTGAATAGCATGTTTGTAGTTTTCTGTTCTTTGGCTCAGATATTTCTTTTACTAATTAGAATGGAGCATGGTCTTGCAGAAATCAATATGTTTAAATGGTGTTTTAGCCCTTCTTTAACATGCTGTTACAGGATGAACTTCTACAGCCTCTGCTCCCAGCTCTGCCTGTCACTCTCCAGCCACACATTTCCAACTCCCCTTGCCCAAAGCTGGCCAGGCACAGCCATGAAGCCCACCATGAGCCTCTGAGGAAGGGAGACAGCTCTGACAGCCCAACAGGAGCCCTTTCACCTGCTTGATGATTCCTCTCCAGGACAGCGTGGGCACGAGTTTCAGTGCAGTCTCAGTTATTCCTACGAGGGATCTGCACTTAGTCAGCACAGCCAAGGACACGTCAGCAAAGCCCAGACGGTTGGTATCCTATACCTTAAAAGATGGTGCTCGTGTCATGTGCTAATATCGGGGAGGTTGTAGCCAAAACAAATCCTAGACATTCAGAACTGCTCTTTCCTACATGTAGCAGCTGAAATCAGACCCCACGGTAGTGTTATAGCCCTACTCCAGCAGCTCTCATCTGTACAGTCATGTTTGCCATTCCAGCCATGGTAAAGAGTTCCCTCACTGGCTCACCAGTGCTTCAGCACACCCACTTCTTTCCTAAGATTTGGCTAACGATCAGAGCAGCTTGGTTATAATAGCATTTGGCAGTACAAGTCTACCAAGCAACCTGGCCTGAACAGCTGAAAGAAGAGCAGTGAAGCAAAGAATGAGATGATTAAAAGAGACTTGAGACTCCAGAAGGAAATTTCTGGCCATCCTTTACAACCACCATATCCTTGGATTTCTATTTTTGCCTTATCCCTCTGTTCTCCTGTGTAACACTTTTGTTTTCACTCTTCTTCCTTTTGTTTTTTTCCTTACAATTAGCAAGGGAGAGGGGTGAATTGTGAAGTCAGGTTACGAGCATCTGCCTGAGCCTGCGTGTGTGCATGCAGGCACACGGGCATAAGGGAGCAACCAGCAGCATTGCCAATGAGAAGAGCTGGAGCCAGGCTAGTGAAAAGAAGTAAATGTGGGAATAGTGAGTTATAGGGAAGTGGGTGAGAAAAGTAAGAAAAATTATCACTACAGCTTCTGTTAGTCAGCTGGCATAGCTGCTCCACTAGTGAAAACCTAGAGGCTTTCAGTGCAGTGTATTTCGTAAGTGAGGTACTACAAATAAATTCAATTATAAAACATCACAGAAAAAGGCATTTTAGCATTTTCTATGGGAGCACTGATGCTGGAATTGAAATACTTTTGAGCTGGAAGCAACACCTAAAGCCTTTGCTTAGGTTATTCATGTAACAGCATGAGACAGGCTTGGGCTTCCCAGGAGGCAGAGGATAGTAGCGTCAAATCTAGGACGAGGAACTCCTCTTCAGGAACTCCCAAGGATCAATCACTGATACAGGCTTCCTGATGGACAAGACTTTGTTTGCAAAGATCCTATGGTTACAGATGTGCTGCCTGAAAAGCAGGTTTTGCAGTGCATCTTGCATCACAGTGGCCAGGTCCTGGACATACATCAAAGCCTTAACCTTATGAGTTGCAGTAGACATCAAGATGTGCTGCCTGCTCTGATCTGCGCAGCGCCAGCTCTACCTTCACAGGGCAGGGTACCACACCTCACACCACCCTGGTGATGTTAGCAGCATCACAGGGAATAGCCCTTACTCTGAGTAACAGTCTGCCCAGTGATCAGTCCAAGGTGGAGAGCAGACCACGCAGGTTTTCTACTGAATTATTTCTGTTCCTTGTAGGACTGGTCTACTGCAGCATATTCACATGGAATTCATTAGCACAACCCTTCTGCTAATCCTCACTGGGTTTAACACAGTGGTATACATTGATTTTTCCTGGCCTCTAGGACAGCTGTGTCAAGTCAGAAGCATGTGCTTTGGGACAGGCTGAATCCAGGAGCCTGGCTTTTGAGAGATTAGAGAAATCAGGGCTCTGAACGTTCACTTGGGGCTTCAGGTGGAGTGAATTTGTATTATGACTCAAGAGAAAAATTCTGCCTTGAGACCCTCCACCCTTGCCACCTCCCAATTTAAATACAAGGATCCACCACTGTTATCCCTGGGAGACTGTCAGACACATCCAATGCTTTGACCCAAACCATGAAACAACAGGCAGCAAGTTCCAAATTTAGACACCCCACGACATCCGTGTACCAAGGAGATGTCTTGAGAGATCACTGAACAGAACATGCACTCCAGCATCCTGCAAACCCCCAAGAACCATAAGGTGGTTCACCAAACTTGATGCTGCCACTGTTAGCAGCTGAAGGAGAAAAAGGTTCTCCTCCTTCTCTGCCAGCTGTGACCCTGAGCCCCATCCAAGGGTGCTTGGTTCCAAAGCAGCCACCTAATGATTTCCAGGCGTAGTTGAACATCTTTATCCCTCTAAATACCATTTGATTTGGGATACATTCAGTGGCTTTTCTGGACTCCCACCACATATAAACATGAGACACTCCCTGAAGATAAAGGTGGGGGCCATCTGCTGTACACTCAGAGCAGTCCAAACCATCAGAGCGTTCATAAGCATGTGAACATCACTGCTCTAAAATGCTGGCATTGCAGCACCAGTCACGTGGTTCAACCGCACGAGCGCTGCCAAAACACTTTATGATATCATGTCGGGAGCCACCCCACGTAAGCTTGTCCTCACCCTGCATCAGAAATGCTGGTCAAATACATATCAAAGCTCTGCTGCCATGGAAAAATGGATGAGGGCAATGGGGCTGTTGTCCTTGTGGGGCAGGATAGACTTAGAGGAGCAATATGGGAGAGAGAGAAAGAGATGGTGAAAGAGACAGCAGTTGGACCTGGTAGAGGTTTAGGGAAGAGAAGGAAGGACATGAGCAATAGGAAGCAGTCTTACCTCACCTTTCAGAGCTTGATCAGACTTGCACTGAGAGCAATGCAATTTATTTCTCCATCTCTTTAGATGTTAAGTATCCAGTTGCATCCAACACTGAGTGACAGCCAAGAGCAGATGTAAATGTACAAGTGTGGATACGTGGAGCTATTAAATTTTCTGGAAAACTTTATTAATATTACAATCTAGAACCTCAACTGTGTGCTAGTAATTCCCAAGCAGGAATTTCATGCTATACTTTGACATAACGAGTCTGTGTACCCTGTATAGGCAGGTGCTGTCATTGACAATGGTGGAGGATTTGTCCACTTTTTATTGTCTGTATTATATTATTTATTGCCTGAATCACTGGCTTGGCCATTAAATTTTCACTAGAGCTTATTTTGTAATAAATCATTTGTGTAATGTCACACTTCCCAATTTGCAAATTTTCCCTATCATCTGCCTCTCCTTTTTTGTGAATATATTCATTACTCAGAATGATGAGCTGTGTAATGTCAGGCATAATTATTTGACCCACCTATCTTATGGGCTATTTGGACTAAAACCAATTTTGATGTCAAATTAGGGTATGGGCTATGTTTCTGCTCCATAATTGTATTTTCAAAATCTCGTTCTTAAAGTTGGGCATCTAAGTCTGTCTTAGATAAAGTATAAAATAAAAACTGTTTGTCAAAAGTGTTATCTATCTGCTTTTCTGACATTTTCAGGAAAGACAAAGCATTAAGGAAACAAATTTCTAAGAATTATATTTTAAAATTTCCATGGATTTCAGCGTCTTTTCAAATAACAGATGATTATTGTTATTACTACCATGCAAGGTTTTGGTAATCTCATAATATCTACATCAAGTTATTTCTCATTGCCAGAATTTGCATCTTCAATCTGGACTAAAAATGATCATGTTAATAATCATGCGCTCAGGCTGCTGGATTCTGGTACCTCTTCCCTTTGCAGCCCATCTTGGCACTCTGTCCGTGTGCTGGTAGATAATCCAGGTTTTAAAAGCTGACTCCTTCTTTATCATTATGTGACGCTGGCCTGCAAAGTTCAAGGTAAGGCCATTGTGTCTTGAATCTATTTTTATTGTACATAACACTAGCTGGAACTTAATTATTTTTTCCATCTGCCAACCATTTTGACTAATTGAACCCTTTGGAGCCAGGAGTCAGGGTTTCCCAATGTAAACCAGACCCTGGAACTCGGCATTAGCAGAAATGTTGAAAAGTCATGAAGGAATCTTTGGTTCAGAGGTTTGCTTCTGTTTTCCAGATTCTGACCAGGATTCACAGGAAACCCAAAGCCTCTCCTACATATACATTTTTTGGGGTTCCTTTAGCATCTCAAATTTTCCAGACACTAAAATTCCCCATTACCAAAAAAAAAAACACAACCCAAAAAATTAAAAAATTGAAGGATATAACTTAAAGCCACAGAAGTATGGAAATTCCCAGCAAGGGCTCAGACTTCCATTATTTTGGCAAAAGCAAAGCATGCTTGGGCAGCTTGAAAAATGATGCATAACTTAGTACTAAAAGGTTTCCTGATAAGCGCTCTGTACGGGAGATCTGATTGTTGATAATTCTGCAGAATATTATGTTATTTTCACCAGTATTTCTGAAGCAGGCAACTGGCCTAGCCAATAAATTCCATTTCATGTTTTATTTGTTAGGTTACCTATAAATAAGTTTTTAACTGCAATAGTATTTGTTCTCTGATTTTTGCTCAGAATTTGAAACTCTTTGGATAAGTGACTCTTTAAGCAGTGGGAGATCACCAAGGACTGAAAAGTAAGGGATATTATTTTCCAGTGGTGACTTGTGATACATCTCTGACGAGATTGGGTACTGAAGCCCAAATGGATGGCTTGTGGCTCTAATTTCAGCTTTCGGTACAATATATTAGCCTTGGTTTAGTTCTTTTTAGAACCCAGAATAATTAAGGTGGCATTTCCATGCTGATGACTACTGCTTCATTCATCTCAGCCTCCTCCACTATTGATGTTTCTTCCCCCAGTAGTTCCTCAACTTGCCACCAGCATTAATGATATGCCGCTAGAGATGCTTCATGCTTTGTTTTTCATGTCTTTCGCAGCCTGGCCATTTGGAAGCAGAAGTTTCAATGGCTTCTACCACCAGCAAGCTCATTCCCTTTGACAGAAAACTCATTTCACAGCATAGTTCTGATACTTTGGAAATGCTTCATAGAAATCAGGGATCTGTCGGAAATTCTACACTGGAGGCAAATGAAAATTTTTAATAGATCTGGGTCTTAGTTCCGCTAATTTCAATGGTTCGTTTCGCTGTTCTGGCAGTCAGGATCCATTAGTGGAACAGAAGGAGAAGCATGTATAATGCATGTACAGCAACTGCATTCTAATCTGAAATTTCTTTTTTTCTTTTAAGTTCTTATTTTTTGAAATAAATATATAATGAGTTACTGACAGTACTTAACAATATCTTACACTAGACACTGTAATACCCCAAATAAATACTTAATTTCTGCTTTCTTGCAACTTCACTAGGATTACATCATGTCAGATTACTCTAAGTCTGCTTTAACCCAGTTTGAAAACACTAGTTATTCAAAGGTCTTTACAATTCTTAATTTCGTTCCTTGAAATACCTTTTCTTTTGCTTCCTTTATATAGTTTTTCAAGCTTGTGAAGGCCAGAGAGTTCTTGAAGTCAGAACAAGCCTGCAAGGAAGGAAATTGGGAAAGCATAAATGCTGTTTGCTGACGACAGAGCTCACTCCCTTCCTTTCCCATTGGCAAGAAACACCTCATCCTGCTGGTAGGAATATAGTTAATTTCTACACCTAATTCAACCTTTGGACTGTTTGGTGTGGTAGCAAACCACAGTAGAAGTTTTTATGATGTATAGAAGTATCCACAGAGAATGACATGGTCAACACGAATTCATTTCACACAAGGTCCTTACCACCCATAAGATAGCATGTGGTTTTGATCTATTGACCTGCTTGTAGATCAGAACCACTGAGTAAGAAGGTGATACCTTTAACCACCCAGTGCAGTCATTAACATGCACTCCCTACCACGAATTAAATTAGTTTAGATTCTACTGACGATGCAAATAAACTCATGAAGCATAGCTTTATAAGGCTGCAAACTAACCCATTTGAAAATACTTTTGTCGCTTTTGTTTATCATTCTGTATGATAAACAGCTACCTCCCCAAATTATCAGGAAAAGAAATTTTAACCATTCAGCAAATAGATAACAAAAATTGTTTTAATGATAAATAAAAAGTCACAAAGCTCAGCATGTTCTGCTGAAAACCATTAATGAGGGAAGTTGGTGAGGCCTGCAAATTTACCTTCTCTTTTGTTAACACACTTTTCCATCTGCAATCCATATACTTAAACACACATAGATTCCTTATATAGAAAATTACGAGAAAAGAAAACCCTCATTGTCTTTTGAATGCTGCCTAATCTTGTGTTAAAGTCCTCTGAAAAGCTGAAGCAACTGAGCTCCTAATGCAACGTTTCTTTAAAAATCTGGACCATTATGATGACATTAATTATTGTCGCCTTTGACTTTCCTTCCTTCGTAAATATCAGCTTAAAACCCAACTGTTAAAATAGCCTTCCTGTGGTAGGAAGCACCTTATCTTGTACTTTCGTGTCCCTGTAACATCTGCATATAGTACTCTGAACTTTGCTGTTACTTTCAATTAAAAACAAAACAACAAAAAAACCACAACCTTGATAATACTGCCTTGTAAAAGGATTTAAACAATATCCTGCTTATTGCAGAAAACCAACACTGTGTGTTCCTTTACTGTAGCAAAGAGGATGCAGAATCTTGGGACACAGTAAAGCCCACAAAGTGCCCTTCCCTTACCTCTGCATTCTGATCCCCATCCTTGTGTTCCACGGGCTTTCCAAAGCTTGCAGCACTTTTTGCATGCTGAGTTATCTGAATGGGAGATACTACTATCTGTTCAATTTCCAAAAATTTCTGGCCATTGTGTAACGTCTATTTTGAAATGTGCATTCGGGAATGCTCTCTCATCCTTTTTCACTCTTATAACGTATTTTAATGACTTGGTTTCAAGGGTCTTTAGTGTCTTCTATGCAAAAGCTTTAAAATTGAGTATTTACTTGTTTGCATTTGTCAATGAGATTTTAGATTATTTGGGAATTGCGTCCTCTTGGCTACATGTTTCAGGTCTTTATAGCAGACCTGTCCAAATAATTTTGAATTCAGCTGTCAGAGTTAGCTGAATAAACAGGTTTATATGACCCTGTCTTAAGACCAAATCCCAGACCATTCAGATAATGGGGCTTATGTAAGCTAGTACCCAAACTGCAGCTATTCTAAAACTAAAAACATGAGAGAGAACCAGTGATTCTTTGGTGCCTGAATGTGTCCAAAATTACATCATTTGTGTACGCAGAGTTAATTTTGACTGAACCAGCAGTGTATATACCAACCGTGGGCTCCTTCTTATCTCTCCTACATCAACCCAAGGAGATGCTGTCTGCATTAGACTCCTTACTACCCGCAGGTAGGACACTCTAAACCCCAAACTGCTAGACTATATAAAATGAGGACCAGACTGATACTAGGACAAACAAGACAAGATACCACTATGAAGTCTCTAGAAACAAGACAACAAGCACAGATAAACCAGTTTCGCTCACATTCTTACATTTAAAAGTAGCCAATCAGTTATTCATAGTATTTTATGCAGGCAAAAATGCAGTAAAGAGCATGAGCACAGACAGAGTGGGTACATCAGATTTAAGAACAGCAGAGCAAGTCACAGGATCTCCACCGGCCTCAGACATGCAGCAGTGGGTGTTTTCCCAGAGAAGTATCTGCTGGAGAGTCTAAGGAGTTAGATGGTGGGATGAACGTTTCTCATCTGAAAATGGGTGTTGGCTCCCGTCAAAATCTGTCTCAATCTCTCCCCAAGAAAGCAATTGCCAATACTTCTATGCAACTTGGCATGATTATCTGTCTGTTTTCCAGGGGAAAACTGCTACCCTGTCTCCACCCTTGTATGTGATAGTGGAGGCTTAGCAACTGCATGCAGACCTCAGTGACAGACATGAGGTGAAGAGCTCAGTATATAGATAAGGAAAATATAAAGGTTTTTTTGTCAAGGCACTGCAAACATAGGGCATTAAGCGCCATAAATGCACTACTAAAAAAATAAAAAAAATAAAAAATGGAAGCAGAAAGCATTTCATTTAGATCTTTAAATTTTAAATCCTTGTAAATGAAGAATGGTCAATTTTATAAAAGCTTAAACTTCTGAAAACTTGTGAGGTCAATTGCTGCTTGAAATCTTTGGTTCAGATGTCCACTCTTCCTTGGGGAAATGATCAGACCCTAGAGAAGAGCAATCAGGAGACCCATTCAGAAAGGATTATCAGGAACAGAGTCACTTCTGTCTGAATTTCAGACTTCTTGACACTGACCTCAGAAAAATCCTGGCAAGTGTTTTTACAATTACTATATTAACTAGAATCTTCAAAAGGATTTTTTTCAAATTCCTCAATTCTTTGCGAATAGATGACATTTAGCTGCATATCACTTAAGTTCATAATCCTCTTAAAAACATGTGGTCTTGATTTGGCACCATTACTTTCCATTTGATGCTACTCTGTGACTCTGTATCAGATAATTGCATAATTTATTTGCCTTGCATATTGAACTGAGGTCTGAACACTGCTCTCCCAGCCCAATTACTCCAGACTAATGAACACTGAGCCAGAATACACTGCTAGAAAACCAGAATCAAGGAGAACAAGAATCAGTGGGCACTGCTATATATTTTTTCAAGAACATAAAAGGGTCAGTGCAGAGCTGAAATTTTATTTGCTTATAAAAGTGTCCCATTTGTAACTCCCCCTTTAGAAAGAGTTTCATCCAGCTACTGAGTGGTACTTTCATCGCTTACCATATCTTTCATTTTACACCCACAATTAATATTACTCACAAATGAAAACCCTCGGTTGCTTGTCTGCATCATTTGTCCACTTGTTTGACAGCTGATGCAACTATTTTGGAGCGTAAAAGAGCGTCTGCACATTTGGAGGCTACTTTGCTGTCTAATTAGGTTTTTAACTCTGTCTGGTGCAGAAATCATATACCACCATGCTCCAACCCTGAAATCTTTTATAATACATGATGATCAGGTTTCAGACCACCTAAATAAGCAAGACATAAGCAGCTTTATGTCCTGTTCAAAAAGAATATTCAAAATAAGCTTTATGAAATTAAAAGGAAACTAGATGGTAACCTCACTGACACATTAGATGCATACTTGCCTCAATATCAAACATAGGACAGATATCAAAAAGTGTCAGTATTTCAGAGCTAACCATGTTAAGACTTCTTTTTAAAATACCGAAGACAACTGCTTCTCTCAGGCGGAATGAAGGGGATTCCTCAGATGATTCTATAGGCACTCCTATTTCCACCTGGAAAAATTCATCTCGACTCTTTCCTCCAGAAGGAGCAGGTTATTTTGAGGTTCCAGACATGTTAAAAATATATCTCAACATATGCATGTGTTCACCTTGCAAACCACATAGACTTAAACACACACTTTAAGCTCCAGGTGAGCCTCTGCGCTATCCTGAGTGAGGAGGGGTTTAGGCATGTATTTACACCCTTTAGGAATGGGGGCAAGAGGAAATTCAGTAGGGCTTGGTACCACTTATACTCCACTTGCATAAGCTGGAATTAGGCATCACAGCATTCTGGAAAGCCTCCCTGCTCAAAAGAGCAAGCATATTTCTGGACAGGCTTTCATGATGGTTTGTGCTCAGTCCACGTAAACAGGAAACCGGCTTTGCTTTGTCACAAGGAAAAATTCTCCTGTGCCAGTCATTTATTTCATCACAAATCAAAATTTCCTTTATGCAAAAGCTGAAATAGTTTAGTGGTATCAGTTGTCATGTCTTGACTTTAAAATCAGAAAACTTCTTTCCACTAGATTGTCATCATCAGGAGGTAGATTGTTAAATGATGGTTAGTCAGAAAGTAGATTCGTCCCACAGAAAATCATCTTAGGGGAGATACAGGAAAGGAAAGTAAACATACTATAGTAGTACAATCTAGGATAATTTCTACCTTTACTCAGGGGAGGTTTCCCACCATACTTTATCCAAAGGCTTATTTTTCTTTATAGTATACATCTACAATAGAAATTCAAAGAAGTAAAACCTTGCAGTAGATTTGGAGGCTTTTAAAATGCCAATCATGAGAGTAAAAATCAAGAGCATCTTGATTTTTAAATAAAACCAGTGTTTTCTGCAAAATTATGATTAGTTATATTTTGATTTTCTAGGTTTGCTGTAAATGGAAGTGAATCGGGCAACATTCCCCATCATGATTGCTTTCTGTGTGAAGAGGTCTTTTTCAGGCTGGGCTGGCTGCTGCTGTTTTAATCAGAAGGTTGTCTATTTGTATGTTAATAGTTTCATCCTGCTTTATTAGGCTTGTTGATGAAAAAGCAAAAATCAGATGCTCTACTATTTTCAAGCTTCACTTATTAATCTGTGATTTTTTTTGGTGCCAACACAGAACCATTTCAGCATCCTCTGCCTTAAATCCTCTTAATGAAAGCATGAAGAATGACAATATACTTCCTTTCATAAAGCAGAAAGCTGTGCCAATTCACTTTCAACATGCTCATTCAGTGGAACTGAGGTAAATATGTTGCTCCACAGGTGCTTCTCCTTGCAATAACATACTCCCTAGTAATCCATTAAATTCATCTCATGCTCTGTTTAGTGCCTGCTCTGTGAACTGCCTAGCTGGTTAAGGTCATTGTGATAATAGCACCAGGTTAAACATCATGGGTATGTTGAACTCTGACATTCATCCACTGTGGCCACAATATAGATAAGAAATGATGGGCAGTATTAGATGCGTAATACCTACCCAGACTGACACGATCTTTCTCCTCTGTGGCTCCTTATAAGCAAAACACCATGGGATTAGGCAAATGTCTTTAAACCTGAATCTCGAGACTCCTTAAAACAATTTAGTGCCTTTAGAAACAACAGATCAGCAACTGGAAGCTTGCCTGGTTTTTTGCATGTATTGAACTAGCCCAAATGATTGAGCAGGAGGAGGCTGAACATCCCATGGGGCCAGGTGGAGGGTTGGTGAGTACCTGTGCTTGTGTGATCTGAAACAGCACCTTGTGCCATCCCTGCCTGGGGAGAAACTGAAAAGTCATCACTGCTTTGTTCCTATCTTCCCAGCACAGGGTTTAAAAAGAAACTTGGTATAACTCCTGGATGATAATCTCTTTCATTAGAGAATTCCTGTTAAAGGCAGACAAATAATTGCCAGTTAGAAAGTCACTATTAAATTCAGCCCAAATTCAGCCCAAGCAATCCTTTCCAAAAGCCTGATGGGTTTTATTTTATTATTTCCTTTGCAGGGTGTTAGGAAGTGTAATCACTGGTAACTAATCAAACTTCTTTCAAATACCCACAAATATATAAAGAGAATGAAATGATTAATTATTGGGCTAAGCCATTTCAAATGAGACCTCATCTAAATGAGCAGATTTATTTCCAGAGCAAGCTGGGTGTAAATTTAGCTGGTTTTCAAAGCTCTGAATTTAAAGCACACTTGGATTTCAGGATGGAGTGGGTTATGGGTGGCTGTATAACCTCTCCCAGACATCCAGCAAAGCACAGCAATAAAAACTAGACTGCAATTTTACAAAATATTTCTTTAAACAAAATGTTACCAGGGTAAATAAGTGCTACCGTTGGGTGCTTCTAATTATAGGCAGGAGAAGGCTGGGCATTACACTCAGAGGATATTTAAAAACTCATTTTTTTAAATGAGCATTCTTTCCCCCCTTAACTGTTTCATTCAAGGAGAAAAATAATAATTAAAAAAAAAAAGCTTTGTTAAATTTCTTTCCCTATCTTTATGTTGTTCCTGTGATTTCCAATCAGTTCCTCACTTGCCTGCTTTGTTTCTTTCATTTCTTCCAACGTTTCTACCTATTTTAGTTCAGGGTGGAGCACTAAGGAGTAAAGAAAACAAGTATCTTTGGTTTCCCTCTTGCCATCCTAGAGTACACAAAAATCTTGCTACAGGAACTTTAACTCAGCACCATTATCCCAGTCTACAGAAGTTATGATAATCATAGATAATCTCTAGCAGTCTCTTTCCTTAGTAATGTCACAAGCTTATTTTTACCTATCTCTTTAAAAAAGAATATTGTAGGAACAATATAATTGTATCCACCCAAACCTAACCTCACAGAACTGCAATACGTGCCTCCAGAAATAAGCAGTATTGCCCATATTAATAAATAAACAATTAGAAATTAGCACTAATGTATATGTTGAATACTCTTGTTCTCTGGCAAAAAAATTGTGCAATTCAGTTTTATGCAGAACAATGTACACGTTTTTTCAGATTCTAAATTTATTTAACAAAATAGGTACCAGTGCCACCAAAGTCCTACTTGAAGAAACAACCCAAAACTTAGCTGGTAAAGAAAACTCAATGAACAACATAGGTTGCACACATTGTGCACATGTGGGCATTGCATCTGTGCTTTGCAACTGCTCCTGGACTGAAACTGTCAGCACCAGAATCTTTGCAGAAATATGCCTTTAAATGCAAACAAACACTTATGGAAAGCATGTTCTTGGTCTGTGAATATCTAATCACAATTAATCAGAGTTGTCCCCACAGTGGAAATGCTTTATAAGGAGGGTGAGGTGTGCTGACGCTTGTCCGGCCCTGCAAACACCAACCTAAAGTAGTTCTTCATGCAGTGTTAGCATTGGGCAGTCTTATTTTCTGTGGCACACACTTAACAGCCAGGTCTTTAATACTTGTCCCCAAGGTAATTGACAAAACACGTTTCTAATGTTATTTAACAATTTTAATGACAGCAGCTGAAAGATACATTTAAAATAAAACAACATTCTAAGCCAAACTTTGTATCAAATGACAGGGTTCCCAAATTTGCTATTCCATAATGCTCTATTTCTATAAAAACTCTCACTGAGGCTGTAGGTCATAAAAGAAGAATGAAGCCTTGGAAAGAGATACAATGACATACAAAGTGCGGGATTA